>NC_090753.1:51348727-51353219 GCF_036898095.1 Palaemon carinicauda
GACGAAAAAAGTCCTCGGTTAGATTCCGCTAGTACTCTATTTTGAGCTTTTAAATCAATGCTTCTCCACTCTTCATCAACTACTTTAAGCTTAAAAGTCCTCAGCCATGTAGGCCTGGGTCTTCCAACGCTTTTAGCACCTTGTGGTGCCCAGTTGATAGTTTGATGAACTAATCTATTTTTGGGAGAGCGAAGAGCATGCCCAAACCATCTCCATCTACACCTATCCATGATTTCGAAAGTCGACGCCGACGTTCTTCTTCTAGAATACGTTCATATTCCTGCTTTATATTACTACATTATTTTAAAACTTTAATAACTTCAGTTAACTTAGCATTAATGAACATTAAAGTAAATTAACATTGAAATATGTTCTTAATGCATTTAATTATTTTAGAATTTTGGTCTTTTAACGTTAAGGAATAGGATTCCAATAGTAGTTCTAGATCATCGATTTTAAATTAATTTTATTTTTGATGGTCATTTCATATGAAACCAAAAGACAAGAGAGTTGACTTAATAATTTATATTAAGATATTAAATATTTATAATATAATATTCTAAACATTTGCTTATATATATATATATATATATATATATATATATATATATGTAAAAAAAAAATATATATATATATATATATATATATATATTCTGTATTTATATATGTATATATTAAATATATAGTATACTTACATTATATATATGTATATATATTTATATATACACACATATATGCATATTTATATAATCATATATATATATATATATATATATATATGCATGTGTGTATATATAGATAGATAGATAGATAGATATACATATACATATATATATATATATATATATATATATCCATAAATATTTATATATACGTATATATGTACATATATACATATATATAAATATTTATAAATATATGCATATTTATATATAAAAATGTGCATATATAAATATATATATATATATAATGTATATATATACATATTTATATATATATGAATATATATATATATACAGTATATGTACTGTATATATATATATATATATATATATATATATATATACAGTATATGTACTGTATATATATATATATATATATATATATATATTTATATACATGTGTGTGTACCTTATGTATATATATATATATATATATATATATATATATATATATATATATATATATATATGTATATATATATATATATATATATATATATATATATATATATATATATGTATATATATATATATATATATATATATATATATATATATATATATATGTATATACATATATATATATATATATATATATATATATATATACTGTATATATATATATATATATATATATATATATATATATATATACTGTATATATATATATATATATATATATATATATATATACTGTATATATATATATTACTCACTCATCATTAGAATGAGTAATTAAACTTAAATTTGTGACAGAATTACTACTTCCCTCTCAATCCCCTCCTCAGGGGGGGGGGGGCGTAATTATTGTCCTGACGAAAATCATAGATAATTAATCTGAATTATTCATGTTAATCTTTGCTCAAACGTGTGATTATCAGTAGGCCTTAAATCCAAAGTTATATTCTTTGAAATCTATAATGTCTTTTAATTTATTCAAGATTGTTTGCCTAATATCTTTTGGAAGACGATGTGCGTGTCTGTTAATGGAGGATAATAATTTTTATTTTTTACAGCATATACAGCATTTTAGAAGTTTTATTCCAGCTATATTTTAATTCTTTTATGATCTTCCGAATTCAATTACTTAAATTGTTGTTACTTCTTACATTCAACTTTGTTGTTTTTGTTTTTGATCCTTTAGACCTCAATATGTTTTCACAGTCTGTGTGTTAATTGTGTATTCTAGATTAGTTATGTGCTATTTAAGCCTCTTCATTTTCATTTCAGGTTGCTTTACCTTTTGTAGCAGAAGCAACACAAACCATAACAAATTGTATCAGTAATAATAATAATAATAATAATAATAATAATAATAATAATAATGAAAGACTTAGAATAAGCTTTTTTACCTGTTCAAAACGGACAAACCACATAATCTAAACCCCATAAAAGCAATGAAATATTTAATGAAGCCGATATCTGTTATCTGATTGACTCATGCGAATCAGGGCCGTGATGATAATAATCATAAAAATATATAAACTTAATTAGCCATACTCCAATGAGCAATGTCATTGCTTTTGGATCTTCCTTTCAAAATTATCATCGCCATTACCATTCCAATCGAAAATACGTCAACGATATTGTTTTGAAATGATTCCATTGGCAGTGAGGTAATCCGATTACTCTGGGTATATTTTGGCTCTCTTCACGCGAGCTGTTTGATGCCACGCAAGTTTTGCTCGCGTGGTATTCGCTCGCTCGGTTTTCGCTCGCCGCTCGCTCGGTTTTCGCTCGCTGCTCGCTCGGTTTTCGCTCGCTCGCTTTTCACTCGCTCGGGGTTCGCTCGCTCGCTTTTCGCTCGCTAGGGGTTCGCTCGCGCGGTTTTCGCTTGCACAGTTTTCACCCGTGCCGGTTTTCTCTCGCGAGGTTTTTTCTGATGAGGTCCTTCCCACACATCTGAGCGGCAGTGATTTTCTAGCAGCAATCCCGCACAGTTCCAACATAGTAACTTATAGAAACTACAAGAACTTTTAAAAATCTGCACGTGTGAAAACATGCCTCCTAATGAGCGAAAATTTTACTGTGCGGAAAAAATCATCTCGTGTAGAGCGAGCCTTAGTCATCCGGCCTCTTATCGGTAATTGATAATCATATGCATTTCATATCTAGAGGGAAAATTAATTTAGTTTTCAAGAGGAAAGGGGGCCGAGGTAGCTTCTGGCTGTGTGCACCAGGTTCCTTGAAACTTTTCTATATTTTGTTTTCCTCAGTCCGAAGGGGTAGTATGGTTGTAATAGCCCTGGCTTGGCCATAGATCTAGACAATTTTCAACATCATCAGTAACAGCAAGAACTGTATGGGCACTCAGAAGAGCAAAGACCTCTGCCAGAGCAGCTTTTTTCTCAACCTTTTGCTCGAACTTGACCTTGACCTTGGACCTTAACATGTATTAATTGAAGTGGATTTTCATATGAACCAAGTTTCAAGTCTGTGACAACGATGTCCAAACTTATGGCTAATTATGTGAATTGGACATTTTGCTTAAGCATGACCTTGACCTTTGACCTTGACCTTTAAAAATTTAATCATTTCCAGATTTTTTACGGAACAGTTAATCCCTGCAAGTTTCAGTGCACTACGATTAAAATTGTGGCCAGCAAACTGTTCACAAATAAACAAACAGGGGGAAAAACATAAACCTCCCTCCAACTACTTTGGCGAAGGTAATAACTATCTCTATCTCTAGTAAACCAAGAGGAAGCCTACAAACCAAATATCCATAAGGTAAATATGACAATCGAAGAGTGACGCAAAAAAAAAAAAAAAAAAAAAAAAAAAAAAACCCAAGTCCATCTGCTGAGTCATCAGCAGTCGTTGCCTGGCCCTCCTTTATCCTAACTTGGGTGGAGAGGGGGCTTAAGCTGTGATCATATGTCATAGGTCATTGCCTTTGAGTGGTTTCGCCTGGGGCTCTGATCCCGAGGTGGATAAGAGAATACAGACATTAATATATCAAAATATATGGCTTATTTGAATAAGTGTGTGTATATGTGTGCGAAGCTTCCTACTTGGAATATTACAAAATGTTTTCCATAACTCAAACCAAATATTCCCCAATGAAAAACTATCGGAGAACACCCTTAACTCATGAATAAACACCCTTATAAGGAAGGCCTCCATCTCACGTAATATACATCACCAAAAGTTCTAAGACGATATTAATTAAATCTTGTATCATCTAGAAGTAGTTCTTGACCGTCTAAGACCTTAAGAGGACATCAGTTAAATCCGAAAATTAAATCATTTCGGCATCCCAGCAGAGGTCCCTTTGCAGAATCTTTTACAACTTGGTATTCAAATCAGTTTAGTCACCGAGGAAATAACTTAACACCTAATGCATATTAATAATCACAAGTTTGAGCGACGGCTGACATGAATAATTCATGCCAATTACCTGTGATTTTCAGGGGAACAGATCTCCTTAAAGGGTAAGGGCTGTGCAGGGAAGGTAGAGGGGGGGGGGGGGGGTCCATACCAGCTGGATGGGGTGACGGGCGTGAGGGAATGGTTGCTGGTTGGTCGAAGTCGGATGACGAATTGCACAGCCAAGAGACTGTTGATTGAGTGTATGGTTTGCTGGTCGGAGAGACTAGAAGATCATTTGTATAGGGGGAGAGAGAAGTGAGGGTTGGGAGGGGAGGTGACCTTAACATTGGTAATTGTTCACTGTCGGAAACTATCAAGAAAACTAATTCATTTATCCACAGACTGAGTTTCCCACTTTTCCTTATAAACTCTCTCTCTCTCTCTCTCTCTCTCTCTCT
>NC_090753.1:51358719-51366219 GCF_036898095.1 Palaemon carinicauda
GCAATGAGATATATTGCCTCCTCGAGGTAATGGGATTTAGGTAGAAAGCTTTTCAAGAGGAAACTGGAGACTTTCTTATTCTGTAAATGCTTTGATAGTGATGATTTAACATTAAGCGAGCAATACGCAATGTGAAATGTTGAATGCTTTCGAACGAACATGGTAAAACGACTTGGGAGGTTTTGTAGAGAGTAGGGTTCCCCTGCTGTACAGGACCGGAAAAGCAGTCCTTGGAGTAGAAATAAAGTAAATAAAAATAAAGTAAATTTTGAATCTTCGTTGGAGGACAGTTTCCTCTTATCTCAGACTGGGCTTCGAGTCCAGCTCAATTCGTTAGTTACTTTGGTCGCTGCAACCTCACCCTCCTTGTGAGCTAAGGATGGGTCTATCTGCTAAGTCATCAGCAGCCATTTCCTGCCCCTCCTTAGTCTTAGTTTGGGTGGAGATAGGGCCTCTGTCGCTGATCTTATATATATATATGTGGTCAATCTCTAGGGCATTGTCCTGCTCGATAGGGCAATGTCACTCCCTTGCCTCTGCCATTCATGAGCGGCCTTTAAACCCTTTTTTAAAGTGTTGTATATGTGATGTGATAGTCCTCTCCACTTAACAGAGTTTATATCGAGGATATGCTAACAGCAGCTCTTCTAAGGGAACACAACAAAATCCAATCATTGTTCTCTAGTCTTCGGTAGTGCCATAGCCTCTGTACCATGGCCTTCCACTGTCTTGGATTAGAGTTTTCGTGCTTGAGTGTACACTCCGGTACGCTGTTCTATCTTATTTTTCTTTCCCTTGCTTTGTTAAAGTTTTTTGTTTTGAAGACTTTATAGTTTATATATGAAATATATAATTTAATGCTGTTACCGTTCTTCGTGTATGTTATTTTGATTGGTTATTACTTCTCTTGTAGTTTATTTATTTCCTTGTTTCTTTTCCTTACTGGGCTATTTTTCCCTGCTGGAGGCCTTGGTCTTATAGCATCTTGCTTTTCTAACTAGGTTACTTGTGTTATACCTTAGCTAGTAATAATAATAATAATAATAATAATAATAATAATAACATTTATATATCCAGGGCTGAATTGGTGAGGAGTGTCTATTTATCTAAAATTTTGACTATGTCCAAAACTATTTCTTCCAGGTGGATCGTGAACTGAGTTAAATATCAGAAATGTTTCAAAGTTATTCGACAAACAATTTACGACTTTCATGGTTATAAGGCTGCCAGGTATTTTGTCTTCAATCCGGCATAATGTCAAGTACTGGTTAAGCAATGCGTGCATAGTACAGAGAAATATAGTTTACCGGATACAGTACGACGATTAGTCTTGCTTTGACGATGGCTCGTTTCGAAGCACTGAGAGGATTGTGTAATACTTGTGAATTCTATTTTTGATAAAGTTTTGGCCACGCTTGTACTGTGCATCCTGATTTCAACCCACAATTTACACACATAACTAAAAGTGTTTATTATTATTATTATTATTATTATTATTATTATTATTATTATTATTATTATTATTATTATAAATTATATGTATATATACACATACAACTATATATATATATATATATATATATATATATATATATATATATATATATATATATATACGTATATATATACGTATATATATACGTATATATATACGTATATATATATATATATATATATATATATATATATATATATATATATATATGTATGTATATATATATATATAAACTGTATATTATAAAGTATATATGAAAATCATATATTTCAAACATACATACACATAGAGAGAGAGAGAGAGAGAGGGGGAGAGAGAGAGAGAGGGAGAGAGAGAGAGAGGGGAGAGAGAGAGATGCTGAAATTTTAAAGAGTAAATTCATAATACCTGACTTTCAGTTCATGAGTATATTTGACTGTCCATGCCTCATAAACACAGAATTTCGACTCTAAAAGAATAACACAGTGGAAACAGATGTTGCTAATATTCCACCCCACCCCACCCCCCTACCCCCCCACTCCCACACTCCAAAAAAAAGATCCCTTTTCTATTCTGTTGACGTCATCAGATATAAAAAAAATGGGAAAATTATAAAAGTTAGCTTTTATCAACTTTAAATATCTTTCTTTATTGTGCATATTGCATTAAGTATCGGAGGCATCTGCTGGTCTTTTTAAAATTTACTTTGAAAATTTTTTCATAACTGATAATCACTGAGCGGTTACCGTGTTCGAGCCAGGTGGACCAGAAATAAAATTGGAAACTGAAAATAGAATTCTTTTGGTATTCAAGTTTATTCAGTCTTTCAGAGAAAGAGTTTTCTCAAGAACTTTCATTATGAAACGTGAGTGTCTTTATAGCTTAATAATGAATATACTATTGCAGAGAATTCTTGAATTTTGCTGTTCGTTAGCGTTATCTTCATCGCTTTTCAATATTCATAAAGAAATATGAATAGTAGAATTGAATCATTATCCGAGGATTAGTTTATGGGAGAAGGATGAGAAAAATGATATAGGGAAATTCATAACGAACAAGTTAAAAAAAGCAAATAACGCAGATCTCCGCCAAGGCAGCTCAGTTCCGTCTGTCATATATCTAGACCTTCACTAGACACCTATTTATCTGTTTGAGTAGAAATATCCAAATTGGTCCAATCACTGTATAGTGAAGAATTCTTTGATAAAATCCTGGATCTGGATGGTGATACGGATGGTGATCCGGATCACTACCTAAATCTAATGTCTTTGTTAGCCATTTCTGTCATGCCCTGAAATTTTCATCAAAAAAAAAAAATCACCAGTAACTTTTAGAGTTAGGCTGGTGATTCACAAATAAACAAATATAGGCGAAAACATTGGCAAATATAACGCGTCCGCCTACCATTTGCATGGAAGCAGATGGATCGCAGCCTGGGACCGTGAGTTTAAGCTGTTTACTGGGGAGGCCACTGCTGTGGTTGGGCACCACAGTGGTGGGAAAGAGGAAGTTGGGCTTCCCCGGCTGACGTTCTGGTGAGTATCTATTTGGATAAAACCGGCACTGAAACCAGACACCTTTACCTTTATACCTTTGAAAATATGTAACTAAAGGCAAAACGTCTTTAGGGAAAATTTAATATATTGAAATTATTTTCATATCTTTTCCATACAACAAATAACATAAATTTAAAGTACAGCTATCTTAATGATAACACGAAAAATTATTTTTTCTGGAGATAAGATCCTGATTAAATTAACATCAACAACAAAGATGAGTGTCGCTTCTTCAAAAGATCTTCGACCCAAACCTGAGACAATAAAACTGACTCCAGTGGCATCTGAAGACCATTCGGATCCTCTAAGGAAATCCGAAGATCGGATATGACTCGATTATCTCATACTCCCTTTGGTGCTGTTAAGAAGGAGCGGGGATCTATAGGTGATATCGTCAAATAATAATTTGTCTTGAGATTTCTGTGATTGATATGTTGATTCTTTCTTTGCGTGTGTATATATATATATATATATATATATATATATATATATATATATATATATATATATATATATGTATATATATATATATGTATATATATATATATATATATATATATATAGAGAGAGAGAGAGAGAGAGAGAGAGAGAGAGAGAGAGAGAGATACAATGTGTGTTTGTGTGTGTACATATGTATTATATTAGTGGAAAAGTACTAAGGAGACTCACACGAAATCAGTAAAGCAGTGCCCATCCGCCACGCCTGCAGTGTCCACGCCTTTTCCATGTGATATTTCACCTCATTCTCACGCTATTTTAAAGGAGTGGCAAAATCAGTCTTTCTAGAGAGGTTCCTTGTCAATATTCAATGTGTACAAAAAGACGACCAAGAATCCAAAAAACATAAAATAAGAGATTCAGTTGGTGAAAATGAACGCCATTTACGACAGAGAACTGCCAAAGACGTCTGAAGGAAAAGTGTTGACTTCAACCCAGCTGTCGTTTGGTAAACAAAGTGAGAAACTCGTTGAGCTTTATATTTCGGAATCTGGAATTCTCATTAGCTGGAATCTCGTTTAACGTCCATTCTAATTTTTTTCTTTCTTTCTTTCATTGCCGACCTAATTAAGATATCAAATGGCCCGAGACTAATTAAAGAAAATGGACTGTCCTCTTTTTTCAGGAAGTGCAGACGAAGTGTTCCCCAGGGTTACATGGGGAATAACAAGCCCATTCTTAATTCTTGGCTGTTAATGTCAAGTTTAGGAATCCTGAAAGTAAGTGGAGTTCCTGGCAGTAATTTTCCCTTTTTATCGTAATTTGTATCTCTTCAAATGTTCAAACTTACAGTAAATGTTTTTATGCTGAACAGGCTGACATAAGTCTTTTCATAGTTTATATTATAACAGATCAATTTTCATTTTGTTACTGTTTATAAAATATTTTATTAATTGTTAATTATTTCTGATATCGTTTATTTATTTCATTATTTCCTTTCTTCACTGTGCTGATTTTCCCTGTTTTAACCCTTGGGCTTATAGAATCTTGCGTTTCCAACTAGGGTTGTAGCTTAGCTAAAAATAATAATGATAATTCGTCGAGAGGCAATGAGATATATTGTCGCCTCGAGGTTATGGGATTTAGTTAGAAAGGTTTTTAAAAGGAAACCGAGTGGTTCGATAGTGACGATTTAACAGTTAGCGAGCAATACGCGATGTGAAATGTTGAATGCTCTCGAACGAACATGATATAAAGACTGAGGAGGTTTTATAGAGAGTAGGGTTCCGCTGCTGTACTGGACCGGAAAAGCAGCCTCTCTCTCAGACTGGGGTTCGAGTCCTGCTGAAACTCGTTAGTCTCTTTGGTCACTGCAACCTCACCCTCCTTGTGAGCTAAAGATGGGGTGTTTGGGGGAGCCTGTAGGTCAATCTGCTGAGTCATCAGCAGCCATTGTCTGGCCCACCTTGGTCCTAGCTTGGGTGGAGAGGAGGCTTGGGCGCTGATCATATGCAAATAATGCTCAGTCTCGAGGGCATTGTTAAGCTCGATAGGGCAATGTGACTGTCCCTTGCCTCTGCCATTCATGAGCGGTCTTTAAACCTTTAAAAAAAGTGTTGTAAAGGTGGTAGTGTTTCACACTTAACCGAGTTATGCTAACGTAGGTCGTTGTGACAGCAGCTCTTCTATGACACACCAAAATCAAACCATTGTTCTCTAGTCTTGGGTAGTGTTATGGCCTTCCACTGTCTTGGATTAGAAATTTCTCTCTTGAGGGTTTACTTTGGCATGCTATTTTATCTTATTTTTTCCCTCCTGTTTTATTTTTTTATTTTTTTATAGTTTACTTATGAAATATCTAATTCAATGCCGTTACTGTTCTTAATATATGTTATTTTAATCATTTATTACTTCCCATGTAGATTACTTACTTTATTATTTCCTTTCCTCACTGGGCTATTTTTCTCTGTTGGAGCCCTTGTTCTTATAGCATCTTGCTTTTCCAACTAGTGTTATAACTTAGCTTATAATAATAATAATGATAATAATAATAATAATAATAATAATAATAATAATAATAGTAGTAGTAGTAGTAGTAGTAGTAGTAGTAGTAGTAGTACAGTCATATATCCCGGGTTGAGATTTTAAAGAGTAAATTCATAAGACTTGACTTTTAATCAATGAATTTACCTGACTGCCCATGTCTCATAAACACAGAATTTCGACTCTAAAAGAATAACGCAATGGAAACAGATGTTGCTAATATCCACCCCACCCACCCCCCAAAAAATCCATTTTCTAATCTGTAGACGTCATCAGATAAAAAAAAATGGAAAATTATAAAAGTTTGCTTTTATCAACTTTAAATATCTTTCTTTATTGTGCATATTGCATTAAGTATCGGAGGCATCAGCTGGTCTTTTTAAAATTTACTTAGAAAATTTTCTCATAACTGATAATCACTGAGCGGTTCCCGTGTTCGAGCCAGGTGGACCGGAAATAAAATTGGAAACTGAAAATAGAATTCTTTTGGTATTCAAGTTTATTCAGTCTTTCAGAGAAAGAGTTTTCTCAAAAACTGTCACTATGAAACGTGAGTGTCTTTATAGTTTAATAATGAATAAACTATTGCAGAGAATTCTTGAATTTTGCTGTTCGTTAGCGTTATTTTCATCGCTTTTCAATATTCATAAAGAAATATGAATAGTAGAATTGAATCATTATCCGAGGATTAGTTTATGGGAGAAGGATGAGAAAAATGATATAGGAAAATTCATAACGAACAAGTAAAAAAAAGCAAATAACGCAGATCTCCGCCAAGGCAGCTCAGTTCCGTCTGTCATATATCTAGACCTTCACTAGACACCTATTTATCTGTTTGAGGAGAAATATCCAAATTGGTCCAATCACTGTATAGTGAAGAATTCTTTGATAAAATCCTGGATCTGGATGGTGATACGGATGGTGATCCGGATCACTACCTAAATCTAATGTCTTTAAGTTAGCCATTTCTGTCATGCCCTGAAATTTTCATCAAAAAAAAAAAAAATCACCAGTAACTTTTAGTTAGGATGGTGATTCACAAATGAACAGATATAGGGGAAAATCTTGGCATGGAAGCAGATCGATCGCAGCCTGGGACCGTGAGTTTAAGCTGTTTACTGGGGAGGCCACTGCTGTGGTTGGGCACCACAGTGGTGGGAAAGGGGAAATTGGGCTTGCCCGGCTGACGTTCTGGTGAGTATCTATTTTGATAAAACCGGCACTGAAACCAGACACCTTTACCTCTATACCTTTGAAAATATGTAACTAAAGGCAAAACTTCTTTAAGCAAAATTTAATATATTGAAATTATTTTCATATTTTTTCCATACAACAAATAACATAAATTTAAAGTACAGCTATCTTAATAATAAAACGAAAAATTATTTTTTCTGGAGATAAGATCCTGATTAAATTAACATCAACAACAAAGATGAGTTTCTCTTTTTCAAAAGATCTTCGACCCAAACCTGAGACAATAAAACTGACTCCAGTGGCGTCTGAAGACCTTTCGGATCCTCTAAGGAAATCTGAAGATCGGATATGACTCAATTATCTCATACTCCCTTTGGTGCTGTTAAGAAGGGGAGGGGGTCTATAGGTGATATCGTCAGATAATAATTTGTCTTGAGATTTCTGTTATTGAATTGTTGATTCTTTCTTTGTGTATATATATATATATATATAGAGAGAGAGAGAGAGAGAGAGAGAGAGAGAGAGAGAGAGAGAGAGAGAGAGAGAGAGACAGAGAGAGAGAGAGAGAGAGAGAGAGAGAGAGAGAGAGAGAGAGATACAATGATACAATGTGTGTTTGTGTGTACATATTATGTATTATATTAGTGGAAAATTACTAAGGAGACTCACACGAAATCAGTAAAGCAGTGTCCATCCGCCACACCTGCAGTGTCCACGCCTTTTCCATGTGATATTTCACCTCATTCTCACGCTATTTTAAAGGAATGGCAAAATCAGTCTTCTCTAGAGAGGTTC
>NC_090753.1:51373719-51378719 GCF_036898095.1 Palaemon carinicauda
GATCACCCTATCGATCACTCAATGGAATTGTCTACGGATCACCTTACGGATCACTCTACGGATCACACTACGGATCACCATCCAGATCACCCTACAGATCACTCTACGGATCTGCTTATGGAACACCCTACGAATCACCATCCAGATCACCCTATGGATCACCGTCTGGATCACTCTATGGATCACCAACCGGATCACCCTATGGATCACCGTATGGATCACCCTCCGGATCACTCTACGGATCACCCTATGGATTACCATCTGGATCACCCTACGGATCACCATCTGGATCGCCCGACGCATCACTCTATGGATCTGCCTAGAGATCACCCTACGCATCACTCTACACATCTGCCTACGGATCACCCTACGCATCACCCTCCGGATCACTCTACGGATCACCCTATGGATTACCATCTGGATCACCCTACGGATCACCATCTGGATCGCCCATACATATCACTCTATGGATCCGCCTACAGATCACCCTACGCATCACTCTACGGATCACCCTGAGCATCACCCTCCGGATCACTCTACGGATCACCCTATGGATTACCATCTGGATCACCCTACGAATCACCATCCGGATCACCCTACGCATCACCATCCGGATCACCCTATGGATCACTCAATGGATCTGTCTACGGATTACCCTACAGATCACACTACGGATCACCCTCTGGATCACCCTACTGATCACCATCCAGATCACTGTATAGATCACCCTACGGATCACCATCCGGATCACCCTACGGATCACTGTAGGATTACCATCCGGATCACCCTACGGATCACTGTAGGATTACCATCCGGATCACCCTACGGATCACTGTAGGATTACCATCCGGATCACCCTACGGATCACCCTATGGTTAACCATCCAGATCACTCTACAGATCACCATCTGGATAACCCTACGGAGCATTCTACGGATCACCATCTGGATCACTTTACGGATCACACTATGGATTACCATCCATATCACACTACGGATCACCCTACAGGCCACCATCCGGATCGCCCTACAGATAATGATACAGATCATCCACCAGATCACTCTACGCATCACCCTATGTATTACCATCCGGAGCACCCTACGGAGCACCCTACGGATCACCATCTGAATCAACCTATGGATCATGCTACTGATCTGGCTATGGATCACCCAATGGATCACCCTACAGATCACCCTACGAATCACCCTGCGGATCACCATCTGGATCACTCTTCGGATCACCGTACGGATTCCCCTCCAGATTACTATAAATCACCCTATGGATCACCATCTGGATCACTCTCCGGATCACCGCACGGATCACCTTCCAAATCTCTCTATGGATCACCCTGTAGATAACCATCTGGATCTTCCTACGGATGACCATCCGGATCACTCTATGGATCTGCGTATGAATCACCCTACGGATCACCATCCGGATCACCCTATCGAACATCTTACGCATCACCGTCCGGATCACTCTACGGATCACCCTTCAGATTACCCTATGCATCACCATCCGGATCACCCAATGGATCACTCAACGGCTCTGCCTACGGATCACGCTATGGATCACCATCTTGATCACCCTACTGATCACCATCCGGATCACCCTACGGATCACCCTCCAGATCTTTCTACGGATCACCCTACAGATTACCATCCGGATCAACCTACGGATCACCATCCAGATCACTCAACAGATCACCCTACAGATCACCATACAGATCACCCACTGGATCACTCTACAGATCACCATACGGATTACCATCCGGATCACCCTACGGATCACCCTATGTATCACTCTATGGATCTGCCCATGGATCACCCTACACATCACCCTATGGATCACCATTCAGATCACCCTACGGATCACCATCTAAATTGCTCTACGGATCATCATCCGGATCACCAACCGGACCACCATATGGATCACCATACATATCACCCACCGGATCACCCTACAGATTACCATCCAGATCACCCTACAGATCACAATCCGGATCACCCTATGCATCACTCTACGGATCTGCCTACGGATCACCCTACAGATCACCCTACAGATCACCATCTGGATCACTCTACGGATCACCATCTGGATCACTGTACAGATCACCCTCCGGACCACTCTATGGATCACCCTACGGATTACCATCCGGATCACCCCATGAATCACTCTTCTGATCACCCTACGGATCACCATCCAGATCACCCTATGGATCACTCTACGGATTTGCCTAGGGATCACCCTATGGATCACCCTACGGATCACTCAACGGATCACCCTACGCATCACCCCCCGGATCACTCTACGGATCACCCTACGGATTACCCTATGCATCACCATCCGGATCACCTTACGGATTACCCTATGCATCACCATCCGGATCACCCTACGGATCACTATCAGGATCACCCTCCAGGTCACTACGGATCACCCTACGGATCACTCTACATATCACCCTGCGGATCACCATCTGGATCACCCTATGGATCATCCGACAGTTCACCATCTGGATCACTCTACAGATCACTCTACGGAACACCATCCGGATCACTATATGGATCGCCATCCGGATCACTGTACGGATCACTCTACGGATCACCATCCTGATCACCCTACGGAACACCATCCGGATCACCCTACGGATCATCATCCGGATCACCCTATGTATCATCATCCGTATCCATGATTTAAAAAATTCTCCATCATTCGGTGTTTAAACCAATGTGGATATTTCTCCTCAAACAGATAAATAGGTGTCTAGTGAAGGTCTAGATATATGACACACGGAATTGAGCAGCCTTGGTGGAGATCTGCGCTTTCTGAGTGCTTTTTACATTTGTTCATAATGAATTTTCTTATATACTTCTTCTCATCAATTTTCCTATCTATATTTCTTCATAAATAGTAATAGGAGATAAAAATAACGCTAACGAACAGCAAATTTCTAGAATTCTCTGCAATAGTAAATTCATTATGAAACTATAAAGACACTGACGTTTCATAATGACACTTCTTCAGAAAACTCTTTCTTTAAAAGACTGAATAAACTTGAATACCAAAAGAATTCTATTTTCAGTTTCCAATTTTATTTCCAGTCCACCTGGCTCGAACAGGGTAAACGCTCAGTGATTATCAGTTGAGAAAATTTTCTAAGTAAATTTTAAAAAGACCAGCTGATGCCGCCGATACTTAATGTAATATGCACAATAAAGAAAGATATTTAAAGTTGATAAAAGCAAACTTTTATAATTTCACCTTTTTTTTCTTATCTGATGACGTCATCAGACTAGAAATTTTTTTTTTTTTTTTTTTTTTTTGCAGGGCAGGGGGATATTAGCAACATCTGTTTCCGTTGCATTATTCTTTTAGAGTCGAAATTTTGTGTTTATGAGACATGGGCAATCAAATTTATTAATAAATTAAAAGTCAAGTATTATGAATTTACTTTTTTTTTATTTCAGCATTTCTCTCTCTCTCTCTCTCTCTCTCTCTCTCTCTCTCTCTCTCTCTCTCTCTCTCTCTCTCTCTCTCTCTCTCTCTCTCTCTCTCAAACATATACATATGTATTATATAAGTACTTATATATATATATATATATATATATATATATATATATATATATACATATATATATACATATATATATATACATATATATATACAGTATATATATATATATATATATATATATATATATATTTATATATATATATTTATATGTACATATGTATATATAAATATATATATATATATATATATATATATATATATATATATATATATATATATATATATATATATGAGAGAGAGAGAGAGAGAGAGAGAGAGAGAGAGAGAGAGAGAGAGAGAGAGAGAGAATTATTATTATTATTATTATTATTATTATTATTATTATTATTATTATTATAATCTAAAGTATAACCCTAGTTGGAAAAGAGGAACTGCTATAAGCCCAAGGGCTCCAACAAGGAAAAATAACCCAGTAAGGAAAGGAAAAAAAGGAAATAAACAAACTACAAGAGGTGTAGTAAACAATTAAAATAACATACATTAAGAACAATAACAGCCTAGGATTGGATCTTTCATATATCAAAATATAAAAGCTTAAGAAGAAAAATAAAATAGAACAGCGTGCCCTAGTGTACCGTCAAGCAAGAAAACTCTAATCCAAGACAGTGATGGATATGGCACAGAGGCTATGGCACTACCCAAAACTAAGAGAACAATAGTTTGATTTTGGAGTGTCTTTCTCCCAGAACAGCTGCTGTCACAACGATCTATGTTAGCACATATTCAATATTAACTCGGTTAAGTGTAGTACACTATCACCTATACAATACATTTTTTAAAGGTTTAAAGGCTGCTCATGAATGGCAGGGGCAAGGGACAGTGACATTGCCCTATCGAGCAGGACAATCTCCTATAGACTGACCATATATACTTAAGACCAATGCCCAAGCCCCACTCCACCCAAGCAAGGACCAAGGAGGGTCAAGCAATGGCTCCTAATAACTCAGCAGATAGATCTATATGCTCCCCAAACACCCCATCCTTACTTCACAAGGAGGGTGAGCTTGCAGCGACCAAAGAAACTAACAAGTTTGAGCGGGACTTGAACGCCAGTCTGAGATAAAAGGAAACTGACCTCCCACGAAGTCCAGATTTAATTCACTTTACTTTACTTTACTTTACATTGAGGCTGCTTATCCGGTCCAGTACAGCAGGGGAACCCTACTCTCTACAGGACCTCCCCAGTCATTTTATTATGTTCGTTCGAAATCATTCAACATTTCATATTGCGTATTGCTTGCTAACTATTAAATCATCACTATTGAAGCACTCACAGAATAAAAAAAGTCTTCAATTTCCTCTTGAAGGCCTTTCTACGTAATCCCATTACCTCGATGAGGCAATATACTTCATTGCCGCTCGACGAAGAGATACAAATTAACGATATAAAGAAGAATTTCAGCCAGGAACCTCACTTACTTTCAG
>NC_090753.1:51383719-51396219 GCF_036898095.1 Palaemon carinicauda
AGCTTTAGTTATTGAAAGAATCCCATAATGTTCTTGATAATTATGATTTAATTTCTATCATGATTACAATTTCAGTTTATTAACTGTTTTCACTTTGGAGACATCCACCATCGTTTTGGTCACTGGGGATTCTACTTTGATGTATGAGTGACCTGTTTATTGTTATTATTATTATTATTATTATTATTATTATTATTATTATTATTATTACTGATACAATTTAGATGTTCTTTGTGTTGTTCCTGCTACAAAATATAACGCAACCCGATATGAAAATGAAGAGGCTTAAATGGCACTTAACCAATCTAAAATAGACAATTATCATAAAAACTATGAAAAGATACTTAGGTCGGAAGGATGAAAAACAACAACAACGAGTTTGAATATTAGAAGTAACAAAAATTGAAGTGAATGAATTCGGAAGATCATACAAGAATAAAAATATACACGGATAAAACTTATAAAATGTTGTATATGCTGTAATGAATAAAAATAATTATCCTTCTCGAACATCATCTTCCAAAAGATATCAGGTAAACAATCTTGAATGAGATAAAAGACGTTATAGATTGCAAGGGATATAACTTTGGATTAAAGGCCTACTGAAAATCACACGTTTGAGCAAAGATTAACATGAATAATTCAGCTTAATTATCACTGATTTTCGTGAGGACAGTAATCACCCCCCACCCCCTGTGGAGGAGAATGAGAGGGAAGTGGTAATTCTGTTGAGTTGAACTTACGCTCAAGTACTTTGGCGTCAGAAATTTTAGTTTAATTGCTCATTCTACTGATGAGTGAGTAATATATATATATATACATATATATATATATATATATATATATATATATATATATATATATATGTATATATATTTTTGGGCTCAAGCCATGTCGTCCTGATGGAAGTTCCTATAGGGTAGCTTCCTAGGGTATATTACAACTACGGCGATATTCCCAGAGAATTTACCTTAAGGTACCAGAATTCTAACTCCTGGAGCGAGTATCCCTCGTGAAAGGGATATTGCGACATATCAGAGGACGTATTCTAGACACGCCACATGGCAATCTACATCCTGGACAGAGATTTCGTCTCGTAGGAGGTGATTGGCGAGATACGAATTCTGGAAAGAAAAAGGGGAGCCGCTCCCAAGGCTTCCCTATCCTCCGATTCGTATGCGTGCCTGGCGCCAATCCTGGCGCCATCTGTATTCCTTTTTGCGTAGCTTAACAACTCGGTGTTTTTTCCTGTTTTTCTCGCAAATCTTGGATTTATTCTACTTTTCATGGCTTCTCCGTCTTCGTTGGCCTCTGATAAGTTGAGTATAGTGTCTTTTATGTATAAATGTAGTCTCTTGGTAAAATTTTGAGTGATTAATAGGATTAATCTTTGATACAAGAGCCGTAGCCTACCAGAGGCGTCTTGGACGCTGTCGCTCGCTAGGTATAAATTAGTTAGTCAGAGCGACATTCCTGGTTGTTTTGCTTTAATAAATTTTAGCTATTTAGCATTACATAGGATTTCCTTTCGTGCTTAGTATTATTTGGCGAAGTATTCGCCATTCTGGCCTACGCTAGGCCATGTAGCCTAGTCGTTTGGTCCTAGTACTTCATGCATGATTATGGTTTTTCCGAGTGTAATTAAAATTTTATTGAAGCTTTAGGCTATATTTTATACATTTTACACTGTGTGGAATATTTCCAAGATAGTATACGAGTGAGTTTCGGTGATTTAGGTAATCGATTATCTTGGTGCCTAGGCTAGTAGCTTATGAAGCCTTAGTATACTTTTTCATACTCCCCGGTTGCTTATTTTCTTCGGAGAAGGTATGCAATCCCTTTCCCTCTGTTTAAGCCTTGGGCTTATCCCTAAGTGGTTTTTTCCGAATTTATTTTCGATAAAACTATACTAGGGTGTTACTGTACCTTCCTGTTCCTGTAGTTATGGTTCAAGAGGGACAGAACAACAGAGTTTTTTAGTCTGAGTCTGTGCTGTCTGGCTTGGGGCTGAGTCCCCCTCGCTGACCTAACACAGACAAAGGGAGCTTAGCTCCCTTAGGTCACTACCGAAAGTTTCTGTGGATATGATTCCTTCTTTTGTGATCTACCAGACTAGTCCTCGTTGCTGTTCTCGGGGGAGGATAAGTTCTTTCCTTGGGAGTAGCAACGCCTTCCTTGCTTTGGTGCTCTGGGAGCTGGCAAGTATTGCTGGCCTTCCCCCTTAGATCTCCCTTAGGCTAAGATAAGTTTCTTGGCTGCGGGTGATCCGTCACTAAAGCAAGGTTGGCAGGACCCTCTTGTCCCTTCCCCCTCTTTCTTCGTAATGGCCGAGCCATTACTCTACTGTACGTCGTTCTACATCTGGACCTAGTATAGGTTAGGATGTGGAATTGACTCAGCCCCTTGCCGGCCGGCAGAGCTGCTGGCCGGCAGGGGTCTTACTGTACTGTACGTCGTTCTACATCTGGACCTAGTATAGGTTAGGATGTGGAATTGACTCAGCCCCTTGCCGGCCGGCAGAGCTGCTGGCCGGCAGGGGTCTTACTGTACTGTACGTCGTTCTACATCTGGACCTAGTATAGGTTAGGATGTGGAATTGACTCAGCCCCTTGCCGGCCGGCAGAGCTGCTGGCCGGCAGAGCTGCTGGCCGGCAAGGGTCTTATGTTTTCGAGTGCTGCCCGGACCTCTCTTGGTCCCTCATCCATGCCTTCCGGCAGAGCCAGACGGCATTGGTCAGGAAGCCTGAATTAGTTTCTCCCCTTCCTTATATGCACTCTTTCGGTTGCCGGGCTTGGAGGTAGTGTACACTCTTATCCCGGCATCCATTCTATTTTTCTTCTAGTGCTGTACCTGACCCGGCTGCTGGCCTATGAGGCCGGCAGCCGGGCAGGTGTAGTCCTCTGGTTCTTTTGCTGCCGGCTGGCATCGGTCTTGTACCTTTGCCGGCCGGCTTATGTCAGCCCTTGTCTGCCGGTCACCAAGAGTGTGGCCGGCAGCTGGGTACTACCTTGTGTAGTTGTTGGCCGGCAGCCATTGCCGGCCAACATTGGCTGTTACCGGCCGGCAGTTGCTGCCGACCGGCACAGGCATTTCAACCAGAGTGCTGCCGCCCTATAGCTCTTAAGTAGTATACTTTAAAGCTAGTTGTGGTGTGTGCCGGCCGGCAAAGGCAGGCCGGCACACATCCCCCTATACTGTACTAGTATTCTTCAGTATAACATATACAGTAAGAAGAAAACTATGGTAAGGGTTTTGGTACAGCACTGTATCTTCTAACACTATTGTGTTTTCTTGCACATCCCTTTGCTGTTGCCCTACAGATAGGAAGCTGAGTTCTTTCCTGTCTATTATCCAGGATTTTAAAATCATTGCTTAGGTGTGAGCTCCACCTGTTTCCTCTGGAAACCTTGCATTGGTTACTCTAGAAGAGATAAACCATTTTGATTTTATTATCTGGAAGGCTGCAACAATGGGTTGTGAGGGAAACACAAGTGTGTGTCTTTCCTTTATGAATTGTTATGCTATACTATGCATATCCAGTGATACATAGTTCACTTGATACTCATGGAAATTTCTTCTCTTTACAGAAGGACACTCCGAAGTGGGGAAGTGCTTTCTGCAATGTCAGCAGCAAGAACCTCTGCGGACATGAGTTTTGTAGGAGACACGCAGCATACGCTGTCTCCAAGGATGATCTCCGGTATTGGGACCCTCAGGTATGTACTGTGTGCACTAACCTGATTACTGAGACCTTTAATTCCCCTAGGACAGAGGAATCAAGGGATATAGCTAGGAAGAAGCTTCGTACCTGGGTAAGGGGCTTCCAAAAGAACACTTCTGGCCCTTATCTTCCAAGTGAGAAGATGAGGGCGTATCTTTTCCCTAAGGCATCAGCTGATGCAGTGATTCCCCAGCCTCAAGAGGAGATCCCCTAAGTTCAGATCCAGGTGGATGCTGAAGTCGCGGTCGTGATGCAAGACATCCAGTTAGATGACAGGATGTCTGATGTGGACGGGTGTCAGGAGGAAGACCTCCTGGCAGAAGCCCAGGATGAAGTTCAAGCCCCAGACGTTGTAGAGGTAGACGTCGACGAGGTGTCGGCTACTCCGGTTCAGATTCCGGAGCCTATTCCCTCTACATCGGCCGGTCTCCCAGTAGAGCTGGGACAGGCCCTCTCTTCTATTGTTGGAATGATCCAACAAATGCAGAAGGAGAATCAGGAGAAGGCGGCTGCAATGGAACTGCGAATGCAGTGCCTTGCAGAATCACATGGGCCCCAGAAAAAGCTCAATGTGAAAGACCTTCCCTTGTGCTCAGATGCTATCCCATGGAGGTATGCTGAGCACATGCCGATGACGACTGGAAAGATCGTCATCTCGGATAAGCTGGGCTCAGTTCCCCTGGAGGAGGTGGAATTCTGGCCCAACAAGGCATCATATCCGGACTGTTATGTCCGGCTGAGGAAGGAACCAGCTTCAAAGGAGGAGACAGAGCCGAAGGAGGTCATAGTGATGGACCATGCTAAGGCTCAAGCTCTACTTTCATCCTCGATGAAAGAGAGGGGCTTCTCTAACTCAAAGGTAGCCGCATTGAATAGGAAGCTCCCTTCCTTTGTGTCCTCGCCTACAAGAGCCTTCCCCTTTTTACAGAAAGGGTTTCTGGCTGTACTAAAAGCAGTCGAGGCCGGCAAGTCTTGCCCCTCCCTAGAGGAGTGTAAACCCTTGTCGCTGGCCCTGCCTATGGACCACAAAGACTGGAAGGACGTCCATCTTACGTTCTCAGTTGGGAAGTTGGAGGCTGATATTGCCGGACGTCAGTTCGGCAAGGGCCTCCCTAAGCTGTCTGACTTTCTTTTGCGAAGTGAGTTCGATACAAAAGAAAGACTGACTGCCTCAATGTCTCTTCAGACTACTCTCGAGACGATGGCAAGTGACCCCAAGGTCCATGAAATGTTCATGGTAGTGGCCAAGTCTCATCTGGCCACAGTGACGAAGGACCTTTATGGCTTCGTCAAGGCAAGGAGAGCTTGTAGGGAGTTCGTGTTTACCTCGGCTACGGTGAGGCACGAGCCAAAGAAACTAATCTCCTCCAACATTTGGGGAAAAGACCTTTTCCCTACCGACTTGGTCAAAGAAGTTGTTGATAAGGCCGCCTTAGAGAATAGAAACCTTCTCCAGAAGTGGGGCCTGGCTATCAAAAGAAAGTCTTCCCCGGATGAGGGTCCTCAACCAAAGAGGAAGACTATGAGGACTAGGCTACCGTCTCGGCCAGCCAAGCCTCTTAGACAGCAACAGCAACTGCAATTGCCATTGCCCCCAGTGCCCCAGATCGTGGCACAAACCCCGACCACTTTTCAGTGGGTACCCCAGGCCGTGTCGACACAGTCCACGGCATTCACCCCAGCGTTCGAAGGGCAGTCTACTTCCTTTCGAGCAAAGCCTAGAGGAGCAGCCAGAGGCTCGTCTAAGACGCCCCTCAAGGGGAAGGGGATTCAGGGGTGGTCGTGGTCAGGAAGGCAAGACCTCAGGACGGCAGTCCAAGTGAGGTGATACCGGTAGGAGGGAGACTTCTGAAATTTCGGGATCGGTGGACCTTCGATCCCTGGGCCCACAGCCTACTCAAGAATGGACTGGGCGGGAGCTGGTACAGCACTCCACCCCCGTGCCTTCGGTTTTTCCAACACTCCACCCCCGTTATGGAGGAGTACGTTCAAGAACTGTTGGAGAAAAAAGGTGATCCAAAGGGTGAAGCCCATCAATTTCTAAGGGAGGCTGTTTTGTGTTCCCAAGAAAGACTCGGAAAAGCTCAGAGTCATTCTGGACTTGTCGCCACTCAACGAGTTCATAGTGAATTGCAAATTCAAAATGCTAACACTGCAACACATAAGGACCTTACTGCCCAAGAGGGCATATTCCGTCTCTATAGACTTGTCAGACGCCTATTGGCACATTCCAAGTAGCCATCGACTCTCCCCCTACCTAGGGTTCAGGCTACAACGAAGACTATACGCCTTCGGAGCCATGCCATTCGGGCTAAACATAGCCCCAAGGATTTTTACGAAGCTTGCGAGCGTAGCTCTCAAACAATTACGCCTAAAGGGAATTCAGGTAGTAGCCTACCTGGACGACTGGTTGGTGTGGGCAGCATCCGAGACAGAATGCTTGCAAGCTTCCAGTCAAGTGATCCAGTTCCTAGAGTACCTAGGCTTCAAGATCAACAGAAAAAGTCTCGACTTTCTCCATCTCAAAAGTTCCAGTGGCTGGGAATCCACTGGGACCTTTTGTCACACCGTTTCTCCACCCCGGCGAAGAAAAGGAAGGAGATAGCGGGTTCTGTCAAGAGACTTCTAGATTCCGAAAGGATATCAAGACACGAGCAGGAGAGGGTACTGCGCTCTCTCCAGTTTGCTTCGGGGACAGACCCAGTGCTAAGAGCACAGCTAAAGGATGCAATCGGAGTTTGGAGAAGTTATGCATCAAACGCGCGAAGAGATCTGAGATGACCAGCCGCTTCGGCTAAGTACTCTTCTCAGGCCTTGGTCCCAAGCCAGACATCTAAAGAAGTCGGTTCTTCTTCAGCCACCTCCCCCGTCGGTGACGAATCACTCAGACGCCTCGAAGGAGGGATGGGGAGGTCACTCTCATCGGAAAAGAGTCCAGGGGACTTGGTCCAAGCTATTCAGGACCTTTCACATAAAACTTTCTAGAAGCTAGGGCAGTGCTCCTTACCTTAAAGAAAGTCTCCCCGCGTCACTCGATCCACATAAGGTTGGTGATAAACAGCGAGGTAGTTGTGAGATACTTGAATCGACAAGGATCGAGGTCACCACCTCTCAACCAGGTGATGTTGGCCGTCTTCCGATTGGCGGAAAAGAAGTGGTACCTGTCGGCAGTTCACCTTCAAGGAGTCCGCAATGTGACAGCGGACGCTCTATCCAGGTTCACACCGATAGAGTCGGAATGGTCCTTAGACGCAGGATCATTCTCCTTCATTCTGAATCAGTCCCAGAACTGCAGATAGACCTCTTTGCGACGAAAGACAATAAGAAGTTGCCCCTGTACGTGCCCCGTACGAGGACCCCTTAGCGGAAGCAGTGGACGCGATGTCCCTCGACTGGAACAGATGATCCAAGATTTATCTGTTCCCTCCTCACAACCTTCTGTTGAGGGTCCTCAACAAACTGAGATCCTTCAAGGGGTAGCGGCAATAGTGGCCCACAAGTGGCCGAACAGCGTGTGGTTCCTCCTGGCATTGGAACTGTAGCTGAAGTTTGTACCACTACCAGATCCAGTTCTGACCCAGCGAGTCCAGAAGTCAACTGTCTGCGCTTCATTACAGAAAACCCGGACCCTGCAGCTCATGATTTTCTCTCCCTAGCGGTGAGAAAGCGTTTCGGGATTTCGAAAGCCAGTATAGACTTCCTTGAGGAATATAAGTGCAAATCTACTAGAAGGCAATATGAGTCATCTTGGAGAAAATGGGTGGCCTTTTGTCAAGGCGAAGAATCCGCAGGAGATCTTGACAGACTTCTGCTTATCTTTCTTCTCCACCTCCATGGTCAAGGATTGGCAGCGAACACGATTTCAGCGTGTAAGTCTGCTTTGACAAGACCCATTCTATATGCCTTCCAGGTCGACCTAGGTAACGAGATCTTTAATAAAGTCCCGAAAGCCTGTGCTAGGCTCAGACCTTCAGCACCTCCAAAGCCCATTTCATGGTCTTTAGACAAGTTCTTCATTTCGCTTCTCTGTTGAGCAATGAAGAGTGTGCGTTAAAGGATTTGACACAAAAAGTTATTTTCCTATTTTGCACTCGTGTCCGGGGCCAGGGTTAGTGAGATTGTAGCCTCTCGAGAGAGGCAGGTCATGTTCAGTTCCTGGATGGGGGAGAACTGAACCTGTTTCCGGATCCTACGTTTCTCGCCAAGAATGAGTTACCCACCAACAGGTGGGGTCCCTGGAGAATCTGCCCTCTGAAAGAAGATGCATCTCTATGTCCAGTAGAATGCCTAAAGGTCTATCTTCATAGAACTTCAGACTTCAAGGGTGGTCAACTATTCAGGGGAGAAACGTCAGGCTCAAATTTATCTCTGAATCAACTCAGAGCGAAAATCACATATTTTATTCGCAGAGCGGATCCTGACAATACACCCGCAGGTCACGATCCGAGGAAAGTTGCCTCATCCTTAAATTTCTTTAATTGTATGGATTTTGAACATCTCCGTTCATACACTGGCTGGAAGTCTTCCAGAGTGTTCTTTCGCCACTATGCGAAGCAAGTAGAGGAACTAAAAGAGATCTGTGGTAGCAGTGGGTCGCGGTGTTAACCCTACTGTTTAACTCTGCGAGGAACAGTGGTCTTAATTGGGACGATTAATTCCAGGGTGAGTGTGTAGTTACATACTGTACTACAAACTAAGTGAGGGCACTGTGTTGCCCATCCAGACTGTTCCATTCCCGAAGGTGAACATAGCATAAGTGCAGACATGTGTGCCGAGCGTTTCTAACGCTAATGTCATTGATTTGTAATACAGGCTTTTATGACTTTGATACCTCGGTATCTTAAAAGTGGCATCTAATGTTTTTTCTTTCAGACAAACAAGCTCTGTTTACTATCATACTTATGCTTAAAGTTTTGGGTTATCCTCTTCTTATGTATATATATATATATATATATATATATATATATATATATATATATATATATATATATAATTGTGGTTAACCTGTCTATTTATTGCCTGTCAATAATCTGGTTCTTGAGAACCTTGCGTCTCCTTCACCTGTGTCAATTTATTGGTATAATTGAGCATTCATTCTATGTACCTTATCTGGGATAATTCTAATAGAATTGTTCCTTTATGCAAGCTATGTTGCATTGGTTTTCCTCCTATGCGGATATAAAACCTTTGTCCAATACAAGTATTGTGCGGAGAACTGGTCGATATTTCATATTGACGCAGTGGTTCTTTACAAACTATGCTTTACTTAATATAGGGCGAGACCACTATATTAGCTTGCCTGGTATTCATACATAGGTATATGTACTCTTCGAGACTTTTCCAGAGTCTAGTAGGACCCTTCCCTGTAGGGGGCAGGAAGCTCTAACATAGTTTATAGTTAGTTGAAAAGATGTATAACGGTAACATCTTAGGTCTCTAGGTCTAGTCGACCGGGAAAAATTACCTCCGGGGAGTACGGCACGTTCTGAGAATCCACAGATACAGTAATGCTCTGGTACACTTCCATCAGGACGACATGGCTTGAGCCCAAAAAACGGATTTTGGGCGAAGCGAAAAATCTATTTTTGGGTGAGATGGCCATGTCGTCCTGATGGACCCGCCCTTGCCTTTCTAAGAAAGGGCTGTAGGACCCCCCCTACATACAGTATCTGTAGCACCTCGTGTACGCTACAAGGAATACAGATGGCGCCAGGATTGGCGCCAGGCACGCATACGAATCGGAGGATAGGGAAGCCTTGGGAGCGGCTCCCCTTTTTCTTTCCCGAATTCGTATCTCGCCAATCACCTCCTACGAGACGAAATCTCTGTCCAGGATGTAGATTGCCATGTGGCATGTCTAGAATACGTCCTCTGATATGTCGCGATATCCCTTTCACGAGGGATACTCGCTCCAGGAGTTAGAATTCTGGTACCTTAAGGTAAATTCTCTGGGAATATCGCCGTAGTTGTAATATACCCTAGGAAGCTACCCTATAGGAACTTCCATCAGGACGACATGGCCATCTCACCCAAAAATAGATTTTTCGCTTCGCTCAAAATCCGTTATATATATATATATATATGTATATATATATATATATATATATATATATATATATATATATATATATATATATATATATATATATTCACACACACACACATATATATATATATATATATATATATATATATATACATATATATATACAGTATATATACATATATATACATTTATATATATATATATATATATATATATATATATATATAAATATGTATATATACATTATATATACATATATATACCTATATATATATGCATATAAAAAATCATATATTGGCATGTATAAATATGCATACATGTGTGTATATATATATATATATATATATATATATATATGTATATATGTATATATATGTATATATTCAGTATATATATGTATATATATGTATATGTATATATATGTATATACAATATATGTATATATATACAGTATATATATATATATATATATATATATATATATGTATATGTATATATATACATATGTATATATATATGTATATGTATATATATACATATGTATATATATATATATATATATATATATGTATATGTATATATATACATATGTATATATATATATGTATATATAAAAATATATATATAATATATGAATATATATATATATATATATATATATATATATTCATGTATATATGCTGTATATCGACCTGTCTATGTATAGATATGCACACACATTTGTATATATATATATATATATATATATATATATATATATATATATACTTTATATATATATATATATATATATATATATATATATATATATATGTGTGTGTGTGTGTATAGATATACATATAGATGCATATTTACACATGCACACACACACATATATATATATATATATATATATATATATATATACATATATATATATATATACATATATATATATAGGTATATAAAAATATGTATATGAAAATATTTTGACTTACCCATAATTCTTTGTTTAGAATATTTCAATATGATTTATTAAGTTAACTCTCTTGTCTTTTGGTTTCATGTGAAATGACCTTCAGAAAGAATTAGTTTGAAATCCATGATCTAGAATTACTATTGAAATCTTATTCTTTAATCTTATAAGACCAAAATTCTAGAATAATTAACTGATTAAGAACCTCTTTCAATGTTGATTTACTTTAATGTTCATTAATGCTAAGTTAATTGAAGTTATTAAAGTTTGAAAATAAAGGAGTAATATAAAACGTGAATTTGAACGTCTTCTAGAAGAAGAGCATTGGTGATGACCTTCGAAATCACGATGAGGAGTAGATGGAGATGGTTTGGGCATGCTCTTCGTACCCCCCAAGAGAGATTAGTTCACCAAACGTTTAACTGGGCTCCAAAAGGCACTAGAAGAGTATGAAGACCCAGTCCTACATGGCAGAGGACTCTGACGCGTTAAGTAGGAGATGGAAAGTAGAGAAGCATTGATTTAAAAGCTGAAGATAAAGATGACTGGCGAAATCTAACCGAGGCCCTTTGCGTCAATAGGCGTGGGAGGAGATGGTGATGATGATTATAAAACGTAGTTTTAAGAGAACTGTCTTTCTACTCACTTCGAAGTCGTAGTGTTTATTCATTATAAGCCATAGTCAATGGATGAAATGTTATAGTTTTAGTCATTACTCGAGATTGAATAGAAGTTATTGTGATTTCCATATTTGGATAATATCCATTCATTATTAGGGCTTCATTCATTTGAATACATAGCTATTTAAATTTTTAAATAACTGAAGGACCGTATTTATCCATCATTGGATCATTCATAAAAATACGAAGAATCAATTGAAATTCACAAACAAAAGACAGTATTCATTCGTCATTAGGGATCACTCATGTAAAATATTCAGAATCCATTGAGATTCAGAAACCAACAAAGGACACTATTTATTCCCTATCAGGGGTCATCCAATGAAGGCCAACCTTTCAGGTAAGATAACTTGGTGCAAATCACTCCTTAACAAGCGGCAGCCAATTAACGCGGCTGACTGCCCTAGTTCCTCCAAGGGCTCATCTGTTATGCCCTAACGAATGGATTACTCTCTGAAGGCAGGAGTTTGAAAGTCACGCTCCGTCTTTTCTTACTCTTCCGAGTTAAACATAATCTGATTTTACCTTGAAATAAAGATGTCTTCTGGTATATGATTTGATTCGAGTACACAGATATTCTTTTTTTTTTATTCTTTGGACATTAGTTTTGTGTTGGAGGGGGGGGGGAGGGGGCTTCCAGAAACCGACTATTTTGCTGCATTCTTGGAATTCTGGTTTGTAGTTTTCGTACTTTTGTTTTTTCTTCCTCAAACACGGGTATTTTTGCATTGAAAATCCGCCTTTTTCACTGAAAGTCTGACTATTTTCGCGTTTCCCCTAATTCTTTCATAATGTAAGAAGGATGTTTTGTTATGAACTTACTCAAAAAACAGCTGCAAAAAAAAATTAGATACTTTTATTTTCCTTAAATCCTAGCAAGCTGATTGATGAAATAATAATTTAAAGGGAAATAATTCCTATTCTCACCAGTATACTTTTATAAAACTCTTATGACTATGTAACGATTAAAGTACTTTAAAAAAAAAATTACTTCAGATGTAATTTTCATTTACCTTTTACATAATTAATAGTTCCCACCAAGTTCTATAGAAGCTAAGACGGATAATATTTATAAAAATATCGAACCAGTTATTTAT
>NC_090753.1:51401219-51403719 GCF_036898095.1 Palaemon carinicauda
AAATAAAACATACGTGAGAAATGATGACGTTTCTATGAAATCTTATTCTCAGGAGGAACAGCAACACTAATGTCGTCACATACAAATTTATTGCAAACGTTTCGCCATTTCAAATGTCATCATCAGTGCTACCTAAAGTTCAAATTAAAAATTTCATAACATAAGCAAATATTTTTTAATAACTCTTTACTTATTTTATGTAATTTTTCATTAGAAATTGTATTTTCTCTTTTATCTTCACTTTAGGTAGCACAGATGATGAAATTTGAAATGTCGAAACGTTTGCAATAAATATGTATATGACAACATTAGTATTTCTGTTTCTCCTAAAACGTGGGCATTTCTAACACAAATTTCACATGAAGAATTCTATTTCTTTTATATAATTCATCATTGATCGATTAATAAAGCGTATGAATTCTTATTTTTGTGTCAATAGCAAAGCAAATGAAATTTTATATAAAATATGATCCAAATCAGAGGTTAACGTCAACAAATAATGTCTTCGCTTATTTAGAAATGCGTCTTTGAACTTTCCTTCCAAAATAAATTGATCTTTAGCTGTTCATAAAGACACTCGAGTTCCTGAATATCATGCTATATTTGTTTAAAAAGAATGTATACAGAATTAATTATCTATAATATAACGCAGCAATTCCAAAAACAATATATGATTAATAGAAAAAAACAAGAAAATTCCATTCCCAAAATAATTACCACATCAAAAACAGTAATGAAATAATGACCACGAAAATAGCAATAACGTTCACGTCGAAATGACCTAGTGAGCGTTTATTGATTTCCAGAATTATTAATGAGTTTGGCCTTTAAAAATATGCGTAAATAAAGGTGTTTACAGTACGCCCCTCCAACTTGCACTTTAGATAACTTGCTTGCTTGTGGCGGCGGTGACAGACTTTTGATGAAGGCACACGAGGAAGTGTTCGAAGAGTGCTTGGGACCGTTAAATGAGGCTGTCTGTTGTCTGACAGACATGTCTGGGGCAACAACACCTTCTTTGTTAAAAGTTTGACGGGAAAGTTATTAGATTTATAATACAGACTGCAACGAGGGGAGAGAGAGAGAGAGAGAGAGAGAGAGAGAGAGAGAGAGAGAGAGAGAGAGAGAGAGAGAGAGAGAGAGAGAGAGAGAGAGAGAGAAAGGTTAAATAGAAAAAAAACTTCAGTGGAAAATAGACGCACAGATAGATAGAGAGAAACGCAGACCGCAAAATGATAGACAGGAAGAAACTCGAGGAGGTTGTCCTGAAATGAAGGAAAATTAGATTGATAATGGTATTAGGTCTTTTAAATTCAATGTTAGTCCTTTAAGTTATTATTTTACTTTCTTTTTGAGTTTTTTATATATGTATGTATATTATATATATATATATATATATATATATATATATATATATATATATATATATATATGTATGTATATGTATATATATATGTATATATATATATATATATATATATATATATATATATATATATACACATATACATACATTATATATTCTAAACATATACATATACTATTCATTTTATATATATACATGCATACATATACACATACTAGTGTAAGCAACCCGTCAGAAATGACAACTAAATATTAGGATAGAAGAACACCCAGACGCTCACATCCAGATTGAACCCTTCACTTTTCCTAACTATCACATGACAGTTGTGGTTTCACATTGTACTTCTGACACGGGTATGACTATCACCCCGTCCCCTCACTACATGAATGACGGACAGACCGGAAAGCGTGACAGGAAAGAAATGAAACTATAAGAGATATTACGTAGGTGCTATAGGTGGGTGAGATAATGGTGAGGGGTAAATGGAGATGGTTTGGGGATGCCCTTCTCACTCCCTAAGAGAGATTAGTTCACCAAACTTATAACTGGGCTCCACAAGGCACTAGAATAGTTGAAAGACCCAGACCTACATGGCTGAGGACTATGAAGCGTGAAGTAGGATGAATGGAGCATTATAGAATTAAAAGCTCAAGATAGAGACGACTGGAGAAATCTAACTGAGGCCCTTTGTGTCAATAGGCATAAGAAGAGATAATGATGATGATGATAGTCAGACACTTACTCTTAATTATACAAGGGGATTCATATCTACAATGTATATTCAACAGATGCAACAGTTTCTAGTCCACTGCAGGATAAAGGCCTCAGGCATTTCGATTCATTTCTCGGGTTTGGCCAGTTTCCATCACCGCCTTGGCCAATGCAGATTGATGATGGTTTGAGATTTTCCTGGTCACTCAAAGTATTCTTCAATTGCACAACAAATTATCTTATTGAGGAATTCTATTAACATATTTTGTGATCAATCTATTCTGAAGAAATGTTTTAATTCTTTCATTCTACCTTGTTTTGAGTATTGTTCTCCTGTCTGGCCTTCAGCTGCTGATTCTCATCTTAATTTGTTGGACAAGAACTTGCAGTTTATTAGATTTTCTATTCCTAGTTTAGATATTA
>NC_090753.1:51408719-51423719 GCF_036898095.1 Palaemon carinicauda
ACCTGAAGAGAGTCCGTCAGGACTTTCAAATGCCTCTCTTCACCCTCTTGACGCCCGTCCCAGATACCTACGGTCTGTCTACATACATTGGATTGCTGAACATTTCAAAATTGTGTTTTGTATTGATATATCTCTTCAAGAGTCGTAGAAAATGGAACTTTACTTTTCATGCTACCTTGTTTTGTCTTTTTGCTAGGGATGGAGAATGTTGATGATGATGATGATGATGGAGTATTATTATTATTATTATCATTATTATTATTATTATTATTATTATTATTATTATTATTATTTAAGCTACAACATAGTTGTTAAAGCAGGATGCCACAAGACCAAGGGCTCTAACAAGGGAATAATACAGCAAAGAAAAGAAATAAAGTTATATAAACTATGTATGAAAAGTTACAGTAAAAGATATATAATATCTCAAGATCAGTATCAACGTTAAAATAGATCTTACATATGTAAACATGGAAGGGAATTTCATGTCAACTTGTTTAACAGGAAAAGTTCTGTAGTACTGGTTGCACTGCTAAAAAGGTACATAATTACCGAGTTTAAAGGCTTAAAGCCCGCTCATGAATGGCAGAGGCAAGGGACAGTGGCATTGCCTTATCAAGCGTGACAATGCCCTAGAGACTGACCATATATACATATGATCAGCGCCTAAGCACCTTTCTCCACCCAAGCTAGGACCAAGGAGGGCTAGGCAATGACTGCTGATGATTAGCAGATAGACCTATACGGTCCCCCAAACACCCATCATTAGTTCATAAGGATGGTGAGGTTACATCGACCAAAGGAACTAACGAGTTTGAGCAGAACTCTAATCCCAGTCTGGCGTTCACCAGTCAGGGACGTTACCACATCGGCCACCACAACCCGAGTAAGGTTAAATGACAAAATCAAGTCCAAAGGTAAGTAGTTGAATAACAATCGTTTAGTAATTAAATGAAAACAGTGCAAATTCTAATGAAATTTCATTGAAAAATAGATGGGGAAACAGCCAGTATATGTTCAAACTTTTTATAGTTTATATATGCAATATCTGTTTTGATGTTGTTACTGTTTTTAAAATATTTCATTTTAATTGTTAATTCATTCTCATATCATTTATTTATTTCCTTATTTCCTTAATTTAACTGGGCTAATTGTATCTGTTGGAGCCCTTGTGCTTAAAGAATCTTGCTTTTCCAACAAAGGTTGTAGCTTAGCTAGCAATAATAATAATCATAATACAAAGGAATGCATCTTAAAGTTAATTTTTGTATGAAAGTTGCGAAAATTTCAAGTAAAAGCAAAATCATCATTACAAAGGATAAGGAAATTAAATAATTATTTATAAATATAAAAGTTTATTTTCCCGAAAAAATACAAATATGCCTAATTGAGAATCGGTTTACTAACGTAACAGACTTTTTTTTTTTTAAATAAGTATTTAGTACTAAAATTGAAAAAAAAAAAAAAATTTATTTTGAAACATCACATGAAAGAGTAGGAAATCTATTATGGCCTCACATGCCGAAAAGAAATTCCATTACAGGTATTAAAACTTCAGAGATTTCTTGGAGAAGTCCTGCGAATTCGGACTGGTCTTCAAATAAGGTAAATACGCAAGTAATGGCTCCATTTGGCCTTGGTTCCATTTAGCCTTGGTTCCATTTGACCTTGGTTCCATTTGGCCTTTTTTTATTTGACCTTGGTTTTATTAGGATTCTTTATTTGACCTTGGTTCCATTTGGCTTTGGTTCCATTTGGCCTTGGTTCCATTTGGCCTTTTTATATTCGACCTTGGTTCCATTTTGTCTTGGTTCCATTTGGCCTTGGTTCCATTCGGCCTTGGTTCCATTTGATCTAAGGTAATAAGAGCTAATGCAGGAATTTCTGGTAAATATCCAGGAATAAAATAGGATCTTAATGGTTGTCTTGTGCAACAACAACAAATGCAGCCCTTTCTAGTCCACTGTCTTTACTTACGTCTGGGGTTTGGCTAGGTTTCATCACCACGCTAGCCGCTGCGGATTGGTGATGGTGGAAGATTCTCATCTGATCACTCACAGCAAACTAACCTAGTATGGTTGTCCCTGATTAACATAACTTTGCTGATCATGACGATACACAAGCCCTTTCACCATGTTAAGGTATCACCACTCAGAAAGGTTTTAAGGTTTAAAAGGCCACTCATGAATAGCAGAGGCAAGGAACAGTGATATTGCCCTGGCAAAAAGGACAATGCCCTAGAGACTGACCAAAAAATATATATGATCAGCGCCCAAGGCCTCTCTCCACCCAAGCTAGGACCATGAAGGGCAAGGCAATGGCTGATGATGAATCAGCAGATAGACCTATAGACTCCCCCAAAAACCCCTCCTCTTAGCTCTCAAGGATGGTGAAGTTATAGTGACCAAAAGAACTAACAAGTTTGATCGATACTTGAACCCGGTCTGGTGTTCACCAGTCAAGGATATTACCACATCGGCCACCACAACCCTTAATAACATAGAAAATAATTCAGAATTACCTACTCAGGTTATGTTCTTTTTATTTGGATTATAGAAACAAGTGCTGGGGCTTGCGAGGTCGTTTAGCACACAAGGTTCATATTGGATAAAACACTAGTGTTACACAATGATATCAAAGTTATAATTGGCTGGACAGCAAGATAGAAGAAAGGGAGCAGGAATTGAAGTATAAAAACAAGATATAAAGAAGTGTAGCTTAGGGCCGAATGAACGCCTACAGTGGACCGTTAAGGTGCTCTACGATAAAACCCTCGCATAGAAGAATAGTTCCTACATACCTTCGGGTATAAGATGCTCATTTTTGAAATTTCAGAATCTCTCTCATGGAAGCCTTTTTGCATGTTGAGAATACTAAGATGTTAGACAATGGCATTTTTGTCATTCGAGAGGATCTAATCTGTGCATAAATACAATAAAGGATTGTGGAAATCTTCTAGAGTTGCACTATAAAGTAAAATTTTAGTCTGCAACTGGGTGCATGTCCTCATCTCTAACAACCTCTGCCTACAAGCATTGTGATTGGCTGCAACTTGAATGGTCTCTGCTCTGCCATGGCTCACTTCACTCCCAAATAAACATTAACTCGTTGCTCCTCTGTTTTGAACAGTAATATGCTCTGCCCACAAGCATGGTGATTAGCAGGCTGTCACTTGAATGGTCTCTGTTCTGCCATTACTCACTTCACTCCCAAATAAACATTATCTTGTTGCTCCTCTGCTTTGGCAAGTAACATCCTCTGGCCACAAGCATGGTGATTAGCTGGCTGCCACTTGAATGGTCTCTGTTCTGCCATTACTCACTTCACTCCCAAATAAACATTATCTTGTTGCTCCTCTGTTTTGGCTAGTAACATGTTCTCCCCACATGCACGGTGATTGGCTGGCTACCACTTGAATGGTCTCTTCTCTGTTGTGGCTCACTTTACTTCCAAATAAACATTATCTCGTTGCTCCTCTGTTTTGGCAAGTTACATGCTCTGGCCACAAGCATGGTGATTAGCTGGCTGCCACTTGAATGGTCTCTGTTCTGCCATTGCTCACTTCACTCCCAAATAAACATTATCTTGTTGCTCCTCTGTTTTGGCTAGTAACATGTTCTCCCCACATGCACGGTGATTGGCTGGCTGCCTCTTGAATGGTCTCTTCTCTGCTGTGGCTCACTTTACTTCCAAATAAACATTATTTCGTTGCTCCTCTGTTTTGGCAAGTAACATTCGCTGCCCACAAGCTTGGTAATTAGTTGGCTGTCACTTGAATGGTCTCTGTTCTGCCCTGGCTCACTTCACTTCCAGATAAACATTATCTCGTTGCTCCTCTGTTTTGGCAAGCAACATTCTCTGCCAACAAGCATAGTAATTAGCTAACTGCCACTTGAATTGTCTCTGCTCTGCCGTGGCTCACTTCACTCCCAAATAGATATTGTCTCGTAGCTCCTCTGTTTTAGTAAGTAACATTCTCTGCCCACAAGCATGGTAATTAGCTGGCTGCCACTTGAATGGTATCTGCTCTACCGTGGCTCACTTCACTCCCAAATAAACATTGTCTCGTTGCTCCTCTGTTTTGGCAAGTAACATTCTCTGCCCACAAGCATGGTAGTTAGCTTGTTGCCACTTGAATAGTCTCTGCTCTGCCGTGGCTCACTTCATTCGTAAATAAACATTATTTTGTTGCTCCTATGTTTTGGCAAGTTAACATGCTCTGCCAGCAAGCATGGTGATTGGTTGGCTGCCACTTGAATGGTCTCTGCTATGCCGTAGCTCACTTAACTCCCAAATAAACATTATCTCGTTGCTCCTCTGTTTTGGCAATTAACATTCTCTGCCCACAAGCATGGTAATTAGCTGGCTTCCACTTGAATGGTCTCTGCTCTGCCATGGCTCACTTCACTCCCAAATAAATATTATCTCGTTGCTCGTCTGTTTTAGCAAGTGGTACATAGCTATACAGCCCACGCCAGCCGAGTGGATCACATTTTTATAATTACCTAGAATCAGTTTTATTATTACTATAGTTATCTTTAGAGGAATTGGCTGTGAGCATGGGCGAGCAGTCATAATGCTTGTGGGCGGTGCATGTTAGAAGATGAAAGGCTGCACCCAGATGCTTCCAAAATTTTAAAGGTTGGAAAAAGTGAGTGCCAATAATGGGCTAAGGGATGCTGCAATGACCCTTCAGTAATACCTACACTACACCACAGCAGAAAACTATATACTCTTAAAAATTTTAAATACAGAAATGCTGAAATCATAGCTAAATATTTCCACAAGGAAAAAAGTTTTAAAGAAAGCCCAGCATTATATTATGATCTTGGTTATCATTAAATATGAGTAAATAACATATAAAGTTAATCTATCTATATTACAAATATAATGGCCTAAAATAAAACTATTATTTTGGATAAAAGTTCAATATGCAGTACTGTTGTGGAATTTATTTAAAGATAGGTATAACTATAGAGATATTTCATTCACAGAAGCATAAATTAGGGCTTATACTTCAATGACATGCGTATGTATATGTGTTTGAGAGAGAGAGAGAGAGAGAGAGAGAGAGAGAGAGAGAGAGAGAGAGAGAGAGAGAGAGAGAGGAATGAAAAATATTTTCTAACAAAATTTCATGTGTGAGTAAGTGACAGTATTTTTACATACCAATATCAACTAGTATTTCAGCAAGAGAGAGAGAGAGAGAGAGAGAGAGAGAGAGAGAGAGAGAGAGAGAGAGAGAGAGAGACAAAAAACATATTTTCTAACTTAAAATTCAATGGTTATTAAACTAATATCAAATAGCATTTCAGAGAGAGAGAGAGAGAGAGAGAGAAGGGGTGAATATTCACTGGCGAATTTAGCGTTGGTTGGTGTGGCATTGCAACATGTCGGCTCCTCTCAGCCAATTAACCTAATGGTTTAGTGACATTCTTAATAAGATTGAATGCAGGGCGAGGAGAAACTACCCCCTCCCTCCTCCCCCCCTCCCCCCTCCCCCCCTCCCCCGAGCAAAGTTAACTGACTGACTGTTACGTTTATTGAGAAGTCGACATCAACCAACGTGTGACTGTCTATCAGGTTGAAAGCCCCGGCTGTCGATGTATTCAGTTGCGCAATGGGATGGTCTTCTGTCTTTTAGGATCAAAGAGAGTGCAGGGTTTAATGTGGCTATCTTCATCTGGTACAGAGAGAGAGAGAGAGAGAGAGAGAGAGAGAGAGAGAGAGAGAGAGAGAGTTTATAAGGAAAAGTGGGAAGTCAGTCTGTGGATGAATCAATTAGTTTTCTTAATAGTTTCCGACAGTGAACAATTACCCATAAAGTCACCTCCCCTGCCAACCACCGCCTCGCCCCCCTCCCCATACAAATGATCCTCTAGTCTCTGCAACCAGCAAACCATACACTCAACCAGCAGTCCATTTTCCGTGCAACTAGTCCCTCACACCCGTCACCCCATCCAGCTGGTGACGAACCCCCCCCCCCCCCCCCCCTCCATCTACCTTCCCTGCAAAGCCCTTACCCTTTAAGGAGATCTGTTCCCCTGAAAATCACCGGTAATTGGCATGAATTATTCATGTCAGCCGTCGCTCAAACTTGTGATTATTAATATGCATTAGGTGTTAAGTTATTTCCTCGGTCGGTGACTAAACTGATTTGAATACCAAGTTGTAAAAGATTCTGCAAAGGGACCTCTGCTGGGCTCTGGACATTCTGGGAGGCCGAAATGATTTAATTTTCTGATTTAACTGATGTCCTCTTCAAGGTTTTAGACGGTCAAGAGCTACTTCGTGGATGATACAAGATTTAATTAATATCGTCTTAGAACTTTCTGTGATGAATATTACATGAGATGGAGGCTTTCCTTTTTGGGGTATTTATTCATGAATTTGAATGGTGTTCTTCGAAAGCTTTTCACTGGGGAATATTTGGTTTTCGGGTATGGAAAACATTTTGTAATGTACCAGGAAGTCGGAAGCTTCGCGCACATATCCACACACACGCAAACACAAGCGCACACACACATTCAAAAAAGCCATACATTTTGATACATTAATGTCTGGATTTTCTCACCGACCCGGGATCAGAGCCTTAGGCAGACCCACTCAAAGACAATGACCTATGACATATGATCAGCCCCCAAGACCCTCTCCATACAAGATAGGACAAAGGAGGGCCAGGGAATGACTGCTGATGACTCAGCAGATAGACTTTATTCTTCCTGTGATTTTCTCTTGCCTCACTCTTCGATTGTCATATTTACCATATGGATATTTGGTTTGTAGGCTTCTTCTTGGTTTACTAGAGAGGGAGATAGTTACTACCTCCACCAACGAAGCTTTAAGGAGGTTATTTATTTACCCCCTATTTGTGTGTATGCTTGTTTGTGAACAGCTTGCTGGCCACAATTTTAATCGTAGTGCACTGAAACTTGCAGGGATTAACTGTTATGTAAAAAGCTGGAAATGAATAAATTTTGGAAGGTCAAGGTCAAGGGTCAAGGTCACAGTCTAGCAAGATGTCCAATTCACATGATCAGCCATAAGTTTGGACACCATTATCACACACTTCAAACTTGATTCATAGGAAAATCCACGTCAATTAATACATGTTAAGGTGCTGGGTCAAGGTCAAGGTCGAGCAAAAGGTCGAGAAATAAGCTGCTGCGGCAGAGGTCTGTGCTCTACTGAGTGCCCATATAGTTCTTGCTGTTATTTATGATGTTGAAAATTGTCTAGATCTATGGCCAAGACATGGATATTACAACCATACTACCTCCTCAGGTTAAGGAAATCTAAATATAGAAAAGTTTCAAGGAACTTGGTACAGACAGCCAGCAGTAACTTCAGCCCCATTTCCTCTTAAAAACTCTAAATAAATTATTTTTCCCTGTAGATATGGAATGCATATGATTATCAATAGCCGATAAGAGGTGGGAAGACTAAGGCTCGCTCCACACGAGAGGATTTTTTTCGCATAGTAAAATTTATGCTCATTAGGACCCATGTTTTTGTTTTCACACGTGCGGATTTTCAACAAGTGTTCTTGTAGTTTCTGTAAGCCACTACATTGGAGCTGTCTGGGTTAGCAGTACAAGCTGCTGGTAAATCCCTGCCGCTCTGAAATTCATCTGAGCGGGTAGCGTGTGAAGGAACTTATTGGTTTTCATTGATTTCTAGGCCTTGTTTGCAAAAACCGCGTCAGTGAAAAACCGTGCGAGCAAAAATCGGCAAAAAACCGCGCGATCTAAAGACCGCGCAATCGAAAGACCGCCCGATCGAAAGACCGCCCGATCGAAAGACCGCCTGATCGAAAGACCGCTCGAGCGAAAGACCGCCCGAGCGAAAGACCGCCCGAGCGAAAGACCGAACGAGCGAAAGACCGCCCGAGCGAAAGACCGAGCGAGCGAAAGACCGTACGAGCGAAAAACGCCGAAAGACCGCGCAATCGAAAAATGGCGAAAGTCCGCGCGAGCGAAAAACCCCGCGAGTGAACACCGCGCGAGCGAAACACGTGCAAGCAAAACCCGAGCGGTTTTAAACAACTCGCGTGAAGAGAGCCAGAATATACCCAGAATAATCGGTTTACCTCGCTGCCAGAAGAATCATTTCAAAACAATAAAGTCGACGTATTTTCAGTTGTAATGGTAATGGCGCTGATAATTTTGATAGGAATATCCAAAAACAATGACATTGCTCATTGGAGTATGGCTAATTAAGTTTATATATTTTGATGATTATTATCATCATGGCCCAGATTTCATTTGCATGAGTCGATCGGATAACAGATATCTGCTTCATTATATATTTCATTGCTTTTATGGGGTTTGAATAGGTAAAAAAGCTTATTTCAAGTCTTTCATTCATTATTATCATCATTATTATTATTATTATTATTATTATTATTACTCATACAATTTAGAAGTGGTTTCTGTTGTTTCTTGTACAAAAGGTAAAGCAATCCGGTATGAAAATGAAGAGGCTTAGATAACACTTAACCTATCTAAAATGAACAATCAACATATAAACTATGAAAAGATACATTGGTGTACAGGATCAAAAACAGTAATAACAAGTTTGAATGTTAGAAATAACAACCATTTTAGTGAATGAATTCGGAAGATCACACAAGAATAAAAATATAGTAGGATAAAACTTATAAAATGTTGTATATGCTGTAATAAATAAGAATAATTATCCTTCTCGAACATCATCTTCCAAAAGATATCAGATAAACAATCTTGAATGAGTTAAAAGACGTTATAGATTGCAAGGAATATAACTTTGGATTAAAGGCCTACTAATAATCACACCTTTAAGCAAAGATTAACATGAATAATTCAGATTAATTATCTATGATTTTCGTCAAGACATTAATTCCCTACCCCTGAGGAAGGGATTGAGAGGGAAGTGGTAATTCTGTTAAGTGGAACTTATGCTCAAGTAGTTCGGCGTCACAAATTTTAGTTTAATTACTCATTCCCATGATGAGTGAGTAATATATAAATATATATATATATATATATATATATATATATATATATATATATATATATATATATATATATATATATATATATATATATATATATATATATGTATAAAATCATATATTGGCATGTATAAATATGCATACATGTTTTTATATATATACGTATATATATCTATATATATTATATATATTATATATATGTATATATATGTATATGTATACATATGTATATGTATATATATGTATATATATATATATATATATATATATATATATATATATATGTATATGCATATATATATATATATATATATGCATATGTATATGTATATGTATGTATATATATATATATATATATATATATATATATATATATATATATATATTTATATATATTTATATATATAGGTATATAAAAATATGTATATAAAAATATGACTTACACATAATTCCTTGTTTAGAATATTTCAATAAAATTTATTAAGGTAACTCTCTTGTCTTTTGGTTTCATGTGAAATGACCCTCAGAAAGAATTAGTTTGAAATCCATGATCTAAAATTACTATTGAAATCTTATTCCTTGATCTTATAAGACCAAAATTCTAGAATAATTAACTGTATTAAGAACATATTTCAATGTTAATTTACTTTTAATGTTCATTAATGCTAAGTTAATTAGGGATAAAGTTTTCAAATAAGGCAGTTAAATAAAAAGTGAATTTGAACGTCTTCTAGAAGAAAAGAGTCGGTGATGACCTTTGAGATCATGATGAAGGATAGGTGGAGATGGTTTGGGTAAGCTCTTCGCACTCCCCAAGAGAAATTAGTTCACCAAACTTTCAACTGGGCACCACGAGGCACTAGGAGAGTTGGAAGACCCAGGCCTTGAGGGCTAAGGACAATGAAGCGTGAAGTAGGAGATAAGGAGTGGAGAAGCATTGATTTAAAAACTCTAGATAGAGATGACTGGTGTAATCTAACCGAGGCCTTTGCGTCAATAGGGATAAGAGGAGATGATAATGATGATGGTGATGATGATGGTGATAGAACGTAGTGTAGAGAACTCTCTCTCTCTCTCTCTCTCTCTCTCACTCTCTCTCTCTCTCTCTCTCTCTCTCTCTCTCTCTCTCTCTCTCTCTCTCTCTCTCGAAGTAGTAGTGTTTATTCATTAGAAGCCAAAGTCAATGGATCAAATATTATAGAAACTCGATAGTCATTACTCGAGAATGAATAGAAGCTATTGTAATTTCAAAATCTTGATAGTATTTAGTCATCATTATGGGTCATTCATTTAAATACATAGCTATTGAAATTTAGAAACAACTGAAGGACCGTATTTATCAATCTTCGGATCATTCATAAAAATACAAAGAATCAATTGAAATTCACAAAGGACAGTATTTATTCCCTGTCAGGGATCATCCAATTAAGGCCAACCTTTCAGGTAAGATAACTTGGTGCAAATCACTCCTTAACAAGCGGCAGCCAATTAACGCGGCTGACTGCCCTAGTTCCTCCAAGGGCTCGTCTGTTATGCCGAAACGAATGAAGGCAGGAATTTGAAAATCACGCTCTGTCTTTTCTTTTTCTTGCGGGTTAAACCTAATCTAATTTTACCTTAAAAAAAAAACATCCCTTCTGGTATATGATTTAATTCGATTAAATAGAAATTCTCTTTTTTTCTATTCATTGATTCTTTGGACACTAGTTTTGTGTTGGGGGGAAACGAGAACACGGGTGGTTTTAGAACCCGACTATTTCTTTGCACTCTTAGAAATCTGGTTGGTCACTTTCTTAGTCGTTTAATTTTTCTTGATTGAAAAGATCAGAATTTTTCATTTTTTTTTTTTTTTTCATTTTGGCGTTTCCCATAATTTTTCATAATGGAAAAAGAGGATTACTTATTAACTTACTTAAAAACGGCCGCAATAATGTAAATACTTTACTTTTCTTGTTAAATCATAGCAAGCTGATTGATGAAATAATCATTTAAAGGGAAATAATCCCTATTCTGACAAGTATACCTTTTCATAAAACTCATACGACTATGTAACAATTAAAGTACTTCAAACAAAAAATTATTTCAGATGTAATTTTCATTTACCTTTTACTTAGATTAATAGTTCCCACCAAGTTTTATTGAAGCCAAGACGGATAATATTTATAGGAATATCGAACCAGTTATTTATAACAGCGATTATCCAATCATACACAATCTCCCTTCTAAGATAATTGATACAAATCACTTCATAACGATCAGCAAACAATTATGGCAGTTCGTTAGTCAGATACAATAATGAATATATAATCTTTGAGGGTTGAAAATCGTACATTTATTTAGTATGGGTTAATATTATCTCGTTTTCTTTTTTTCATTTTTGCATATTCTTCTTTTTTACTAAATCAGATAATGAGATTGGTGAGAAATTTTTAAATAAAGTAATTGTAAATTAATTTGCAAAAATAATAACGTTTCAGAATTGTGACCAAAGAATAATCGTGTTCATGGAATTATATATATATATATATATATATATATATATATATATATATATATATATATATATATATATATATATATATATATATACTGTATATATAATGTATATATATGTGTGCGTGTTTGTGTGTGTGTGTGGAAAGGGATATATACAACATATGTAAAATGTATGTCCTTACAGTATGCATGTATGTATAAATATGTAAGAATACATATATACTGTACATACAGTCAGCCCACGATATTTGCGGATTCTATCTTCTTCGTGGATTCTATCTACGTGGAGTCGGTCATTCACGATACAGAGAATCGTATAACAATAAAGCCCTGCGATTTCAAACTGACAACACTCCTTTGCACCTGGCATGCTATGTGATGTTTCTCTCTCCACACGCCACAACTCCCATCTTCGCTCACTCGGCTTCAGATTTGCATCATTTCTCTTTGCGTGTGAATCTGCTGCTTTGGCCTTTTTTATGCAGAATCACATTGTAATATAAGAAACTTATACATATCTAGTGTGATTTTGTTGATTTTAGTATATACTTTGATACATACATTATCCTAACTTCACACGCCAAACAGTTAATAGCTCAAAGAATTGCATCATGTTTCAGAGTTACTGCATACAACTCTGGTGGTGCTGTACTGATACTATTTCTTTTGATTTTTATTGTATAAGTATATTCATTGTGTAATACTGCAATGTTATTGTTACATTAACTACTGCATAGTACTGTATACAAAATACAGTACTTCACAGTAATAATGTTGATATCGCTACATACACTGTGAGTTTCAACGGCTTGAGTCAGCTTGCCGAAAACAGCGAATACATGCGAGTGTTACCTTAAGTAATTAAGCTGTACTGTAGTGAATGAACTGTACATATTATACAGTAACAGACACTACAGTATCAGCAAGTATAATATTAGATAGGAACAACAGTGTTTTGTTGTTACATTACATTATTTATGTATAAGCGAAGGTGATGACTCAGGTTATGTGTACATATTACATATTACACCAGTGTACACATACTGTACACTTATTAATTTGTTAAGGATTATACTGTGGTAGAAACCAAGTAAGAACAATATTAGGCAGTACAGTGGGTTACTTAGTGTGCTAGTCAGCTGTTCGTAGGTTAAAAGAATTAAAAGAGTATTCACTTATTTTTTTTCGTTTATATCAATATATTCTTATTTCATCTATTTTTAGCAATGAATTAGTTTCTAAATTTTTCATATCAATGAATGCGTGCCTTTATTTTAAGATTTGCTCCCAAATTCAAACTATTCACTATTTTTTTCTTTTATAACCAGAGATTATCACTCATAAATAGCTCGAATTCTCGTCTCACTTCCAAACCAGAACTATTCGCCATATTTATCTCCTTTTTAATTATATTTTATAATTACTTTTCACATGTAATTTTCCTCTCGCTTTCAAATCCAGATTATTCATTGCGTCTTCTCTTCTGTTCCTTGATATTATCCTAAATCCGAATTATTCACATATCTTCTATTGTAGCATCATTGTTCATTTTGTAGATCCAATTTTCGTATCTCTTTCAAATCCAAATAATTTTTCTTATTTTTCTTTTGTAACCAGTTATTCTCATTGGTAGCTACTCTAAATTTACGCCTCCCGTCTAAATTTGTACTTATTTCACCTTGTTTACTCATTTGAATCTAAATACTCTAATTACTCCCTATTCCATAATGGTATCCAGCCATTTTAAGCTCGGCCTTTTCGAAGTCCGAGACCTCTTGAAATCCTCCTTGGCTCCACCTCCCTGTAGACCTCGTGGAATTGCGGGACATGGCAATGTTTACCTTCGTATGAATCTGAAGTTCTGAGTAAGTATAAGTCTCTAATGAACTTTGAATAATTTAGGATCAGGCTTAGCATATCCTACCTCGTCTTTCCTTTTCCTTGGGGGACCATCTCCCCCACCCCTCGCTGCTCATTCACCATCCCCCCTCCTATCTAGCCTGACCAGCTTAACCCCACCCCCCAACAACTGATCTTCCACTTAAACTGACTTGGTCTCTTGTTTACAGGGGCGTTCAGAAACGTCTGTTTTTTCATCAAATATGGAAATGTTTTTAGAATTGCCGTATCCTTATAATCAACTTGCTCACTTTTTTCTTTATTCTCGTTAGCTGAATTTTGTTCTTAGTCCATGAATGTCCTCTGGGAAAGAACACTTTCTGTTCTATACATCGATTCTAAGGAACTATCTATGAAGAACGATCGAATTGGCACAATTACTGACATTATGCGAGTGGATTTGTAACATCCACAATCCACTGAATTTTTTTTTCATCGCAAATAGTTTTTTTTTTTTTTTACAAATGGTTTAAAAGGTTCACTACGATATTAAAAAAATCTAATTTGATTTCAGTTACGATAACAAGGCTAGGTTATCTGAGTACCTGCGTTTGAATATTCTACCAAACTTAAGGGAACAAAAGTTGTGTGACTTTATTAGTCGATCGTTGGTGGTCGCAGTTGAGAGAGAGAGAGAGAGAGAGAGAGAGAGAGAGAGAGAGAGAGAGAGAGAGAGAGAGAGAGAGAGAGAATATCCTACAGAATGGATTCATCTCCGTGGCATGAAGATTACCTTGTCGATGTCCTTCTGTTTCCATGGTTTAGAATTGTCTTTTGGTGGTGTCAGAACATTGCTGAAATATACTATCTTCATATCCTTAATTTTCATTAAAAGATTAATTATCACTTAAAATGATTTTGTCTTTCTTATACTTTCAAATCTTAATGACTTATTTTAATTTTCAAGTGGTTTTTCACTATTCAAAATTACACATATATATATATATATATATATATATATATATATATATATATATATATATATATATATATATATATATATATATATATATATATATATATATATATATGTAAATATACACATGTATAGATATACATATACATAAATATAAATATATATGTATATATATATATATATATATATATATATATATATATATATATATATATATATACATATATATATATATACATATATATATATATATATATATATATATATATATATATATATATATATAATAAATATAAATGTTTTCGGTGAAAATCGATGGCTTTCCATAGGCTTAAAGGTCAAAGGATTTTGAATGAAAAAATTGAAGTAGTTATTTATAAACCCTTCCCTCAATTCCCTGAGGTCCAACAATATGAAAAACACTTATTAGAGTTCACTCTTTAATTTGTTTATTTATTAGCTTAACAATATCTAAAAGTAGGTCAACATTTGGTAACACATACCTCGAATTACACGTACATATATACATATATATATATATATATATATATATATATATATATTATATATATATATACATACATACATACATATACCAGCCCACCCTCCCCTGTTATCCATTATAGATACATATATATATATATATATATATATATATATATATATATATATATATATATATATACTGCATATATAT
>NC_090753.1:51426219-51428719 GCF_036898095.1 Palaemon carinicauda
TGCTAGGCGAACGTGTTACTTTGCCAAGGAAATTTTTACCTATAGCTGTTTATTTGTTCATCACCAGCCTAACTCTAAAAGGTACTGATGATTTTTTTACGAAAATTCCAGGATATGACAGAAAGCGCTAACTGAAAGAGATCAAATTCTGTGGTGATCCGGATCACCATCCAGATCCAGGATTTTATTTAAAGATTCTTCATTATTCGGTGATTAGACCAATCTGGATACTTCTCCTAAAACAGATACATAAGTGTCTAGTGATGATATAGATGTATGCTAGAGGGAACTGAGCTGCCTTGGCGAACAGCAAATGTAAGAATTCTCTGTAATAGTATATTGATTATAAAACTATAAAGCCACGTTTCTTAATGTCAGTTCTTGAGAAAACTCTTTCTCTGAAAGACTGAATAAACTTGAATACCAAAAGAATTCTATTTTCAGTTTCCAACTTTATTTCCAGTTCACCTGGCTCGAACACGGGAACCGCTCAGTGATTATCAGTTATGAGAAAATTTTCTAAGTAAATTTTAAAAAGACCAGCTGATGCCGCCGATACTTAATGCAATATGCACAATAAAGAAAGATATTTAATGTTGATAAAAGCAAACTTTTATAATTTTCCCATTTTTTTCTTATCTGATGACGTCAACAAACTAGAAAATGGATTTTTTTGGGCGGGGGTGGGTGGGTGGAGGGGGGGGGGGAATATTAGCAACATCTGTTTCCATTGCGTTATTCTTTTAGAGCCGAAATTCTATGTTTATGAAACATGGCCAGTCAAATTTATTCATTAACTAAAAGTCAAGTATTATGAATTTACTCTTTAAAATCTCAACCCTGGATATGTGTGTACTACTACTACTACTACTACTACTACTACTATTATTATTATTATTATTATCATTATTATTATTATTATTGTTGTTGTTATCGTTATCATTATCGTTGTTGTTGTTGTTGTTGTTGTTATTAGTTATCATTATCCTCCTCCTCATCATCATCATCATTATCATTATCATTATCATTATCAGCTGAGCTAAAACACTAGTTAGAAAATCAAGATGCTATAAGCACTAGGGCTCCAACAGGGAAAACACCCCAGTGAGGAAATGAAACAAGAAAGTTAGAATATCAACATGAGAAGTATTGAAAAATCAAAATAACATATACTAAGAACAGTAACAGCATTAAATTAGATATTTCATATATAAACTATAAAAAAATCTTTAAAAAAAAACAGGAGGGAGAAAAGTAAGATAGAACAGTGTGCCCGAGTGTACCCTCAAGCAAGAAAATTCCAATCCAAGACAGCGGAAGGCCATGGTACAGAGGCTATGACACTACCCAAGACTAGAGAACAATGGTTTGATTTTGGTGTGTCCTCATAGAGGAGCTGCTGTGACAACGACCTACATTAGCATATCTTCGATATAAACTCGGTTAAGTTTAAAATACTACCACATATACAACACATTTTTTTTTAAAGGTTTAAATTCCGCTCATGAATGGCAAAGGCAAGGAACAGTGACAATACTCCATCAAGCAGGAAAATGCCCTAGAGACTGACCATATATACATATGATCAGCGCTCAAGACACCTCTCCACCCAAGCTAGGACCAAGGAGAGCAGTGAATGCTGATGACTAAGCAGAGAGACCTATAGGCTCCCCAAAAGGCTTAGCTCACAAGGAGGGTGAGATTGCAGCGACCAAAGAAACTAACGAGTTTGAGCGGGACTTGAACCCCAGTCTGAGATAAGAGGAAACTGTCTACCACGAAGAGTCCAAATTCAATTTACTTTACTTTTACTATAAGGGCTGCTTTTTCGGTCCCATACAGCAAGGGAACCCCACTCTCTACAGGGTCTCCACTGTCGTTTTATCTTGTTCGTTCGAGAGCATTTAACATTTCACATCGCCTTCTGTTCGCTTACTGTCAAATCATCACTACCGAAGCACTCGCAGAATAAGAAAGTCTTCAGTTTCCTCTTGAAACATTTCTACCTTAATCCCATTACCTTGAGGAGCATTATATCTCATTGCCTATCGACGCAGAGATACAAATTAACTATAAGAGAGGAAAATTACAGCTAGGAACCTCTTACTTTCAGGATTCCCAAAGTTGACATTAACGGTTAAGAATTAAGAATGGGCTTGTTATTCCCCATGTAACCCTGGGGAACACTTCGTCTGCACTTCCTGAAGAAAGAGGACAGTCCATTTTCTTTAATTAGTCTCGGGCAATTTGATATCTTAATTAGGTCGGCAATGAAAGAAGGGAAAAAATAGAATGGACGTGAAACGAGATTCCAGCTAATGAGAATCCCAGATTCCGTAATATGATGTTCAACAAGTCTCTCACTTTGTTTACCAAACGACAGATGGGTTGAAGTCAACACGTTTCATTCAGATGTCTTTGGCATTGTTTTTTTTTTTTTATATTATTATTATTATTATTATTATTATTATTATTATTTTTATTATTATATGGGCTACGA
>NC_090753.1:51433719-51438719 GCF_036898095.1 Palaemon carinicauda
CAGAGTAATTGGATTACCTCACAGCCACTGGAATCATTCCAAAACAATAACGTCGACGTATTTTTAGTTGGAATGTTAATGGCGATGATAATTTTGATAGGAAGATCCGAAAACAATGACATTGCTCATTGGAGTTTGGCTAATTAAGTTTATATATTTTGATGATTATTATCATCATGGCCCTGATTTCATTCGCATGAGTCGATCCGATAACAGATATCTGCTTCAATATATATTTCATTACTTTTATTAGATTTAGATTGTGAGGTTTATTCGTTTCCAATAGGTAAAAAAGCTAATTCCAAATCTTTCATTGATTGCTATTTCTAATAGTTGTAACTCGATACATTTCTTTTTTTTTTTTGTGTTCTTTAACATAATTAAACAGTTATTCCATCACTATTAGCAAGAATAACTGCTTTTTTATTATCATTTTCAGTTTTTATACATTCTACCAAACTATTCAAAATCGCTATCATATAAATTGTATTTTTGGCAGCTTATGATTCTTGTCAGAAAACTAGGGTAATATTACTATAAGAAATCTTATTAGCATTAATGAAGCCCATTAATAATGAATTTTAAGATAAATTATAAAATTCAGTCATTGCTGAAAGCTTTAATTATTGAAAGAAACCCATAATGTTCTTGATAATTATGATTTAATTTCTATCATGATTACAAATTCAGTTTATTAACTGTTCACTTTGGGGACATCCACCATCGTTTTGGTCACTGTGGATTCTACTTTGACGTATGAGTGACCTGTTTATTATTATTATTATCATTATTATTATTATTATTATTATTATTATTATTATTGTTGTTGTGATTATTATTATTATTATTATTGTTATCATTATTATGATTATTATTATTATTATTATTATTATTATTATTATTATTGTTATTATTATTATTGCTATTGTTGTTGTTGGGATTATTATTATTATTATTATTATTATTATTATCATTATTGTTAATAATATTGTTATTATTATTATGATTATTATTATTATTATCATTATTTTTATTAGTATTATTATTATTGTTGTTAATATTATTATTGTTGTTATCGTTGATGTTGTTGTTGCTGTTGTTTACGTTTTTATTATTATTATTATTATTATTATTATTATTATTATTATTATTATTATTATTATTATTATTATTATTATTATTATTATTGCGGTTCCTACATGCCTTCGGATATAAAATGCTAATTTTTTAAATTTCAGAATCTCTCTCATAGAAGCCTTTTTGCATGTTGAGAAAACTAAGATGTTAGACAATGGCATTTTCGTCATTCGAGAGGATCTAATCTGTGCATAAATACAATAAAAGATTGTGGAAAACTTCTAGAGTTGCACTATAAAGCAAACTTTTAGTCAGCAACTGGGTGCATGTCCTCATCTCTAACAACCTCTGTCCACAAGCATTGTGATAGGCTGTCACTTGAATGGTCTCTGCTCTGCAGTGGCTCACTTCACTTCCAAATAAACATTATTTTGTTGCTCCTCTGTTTTGGCAAGTAACATGTTCTCTCCATATAAACGGTGATTGGCTGGCTGCCACTTGAATGGTCTTTTCTCTGCTGTGGCTCACTTTTTCGAAATAAACATTATCTCGTTACTCCTCTGTTTTTGGCAAGTAACATTCGCTGCCCACAAGCATGGTAATTAGTTGACTGCCACTTGAATGGTCTCTGTTCTGCCGTGGCTCACTTCACTCCCAAATAGATATTGTCTCGTTGCTCTTCTGTTTTGGTAAGTAACATTCTCTGCCCACAAGCATGGTAATTAGCTAGCTGCCACTTGAATTGTCTCTGCTCTGCCTCGCTCACTTCATTCCCAAATAAACATTATTTTGTTGCTCCTATGTTTTGGTAAGTTAACATGCTCTGCCAGCAAGCATGGTGATTGGCTGGCTGCCACTTGAATGGTCTTTTCTCTGCTGTGGCTCACTTTACTTCGAAATAAACATTATCTTGTTGCTCCTCTGTTTTGGCAAGTAACATTCTCTGCCCACAAGCATGGTAATTAGCTAGCTGCCACTTGAATAGTCTCTGCTCTGCCGTGGCTCACTTCATTCGTAAATAAACATTATTTTGTTGCTCCAATGTTTTGGCAAGTTAACATACTCTGCCTGCAAGTATGGTGATTGGTTGGCTGCCACTTGAATTGTCTCTGCTATGCCGTAGCTCACTTTACTCCCAAATAAACATTATCTCGTTGCTCCTCTGTTTTGGCAATTAACATTCTCTGCCCACAAGCATGGTAATTAGCTGGCTTCCACTTGAATGGTCTCTGCTCTGCCATAGCTCACTTCATTCCCAAATAATCATTATCTCGTTGCTCCTCTGTTTTGGCAAGTGGTACATAGCTACACAGCCCACGCCAGCCGAGTGGATCACATTTTTGTAATTACCTAGAATCGGTTTTATTATTACTATAGTTATGTTTAGAGGAATCGGCTGTGAGCATGGGCGTCCAGTCATGATGCTTGTGGGCGGTGCATGTTAGAAGATGAAAGGCTGCACCCAGATGCTTCTGAAATTTTGAAGGTTGGAAAAAGTGAGTGCAAATAATGGGCTAAGGGATGCTGCAATGACCCTTCAGTAATACCTACACTGCATCACAGCAGAAAACTATATACACTCGTTTTTTTTTTTTTTTTTTGACTAGTTGACATCCCAAGGGGACAGGGAAAAATCTCTTAAAAATTCTAGATATAGAAATGCTGAAATCATAGCTAAATATTTCCACAAGGAAAAAAGTTTTAAAGAAAGCCCAGCATTATATTATGATCTTGGTTATCATTAGATATGAGTGAATAACATATAAAGTTAATCTATCTATATTACAAATATAATGGCCTAAAAATAGAATGCTTATTTTGGATAAAAGTTCAATAAGCAGTATAGTTGTGGAATTTATTTAAAGATAGGTATAACTATAAAGATATTTCATCCACAGAAGCATAAATTGGGGCTTATACTTCAATGACATGCGTATGTGTTTGAGAGAGAGAGAGAGAGAGAGAGAGAGAGAGAGAGAGAGAGAGAGAGAGGGAGAGAGAGAGAGAGAGAGTATTATTTCATCTTGTATTTTACTGGGATAAGAGGTGAAGTCATGTTTACGTGATAATATTAGCTGACTTTCCACACACACAGAGAGAGAGAGAGAGAGAGAGAGAGAGAGAGAGAGAGAGAGAGAGAGAGAGAGAGAGAGAGAAAGAGAGAGAGAGAGAGAGAGAATAAAAAATATTTTCTAACATAAAATTTCATGGTTGAGTAAGTGACAGTATTTTTACATACCAATATCAACTAGCATTTCAGCATGAGAGAGAGAGAGAGAGAGAGAGAGAGAGAGAGAGAGAGAGAGAGAGAGAGAGAGAGAGAGAGAGAGAGAGAGGACAAAAAACATATTTTCTAAATTAAAATTCAATGGTTATTACACACCAATATCAAATAGCATTTCAGAGAGAGAGAGAGAGAGAGAGAGAGAGAGAGAGAGAGAGAGAGAGAGAGAGAGGAGGGGGTGAATATTCACCGGCGAATTTAGCGTTGGTTGTTGTGGCATTGCAACATGTCGGCTCTTCTCAGCCAATTAACCTAATGGTTTAGTGACATTCTTAATAAGATTGAATGCAGGGCGAGGAGAAACTACCCCCCTCCCCTCCTCCCCCCTCCCCCGAGCTAAGTTAACTGACCGACTGTTACGTTTATTGAGAAGTCGACATCAACCAACGTGTGACTGTCTATCCGGTTGAAAGCCCCGGCTGTCGATGTATTCAGTTGCGCATCGGGATGGTCTTCTGTCTTTTAGGATCAAAGAGAGTGCAGGGTTTAATGTGGCTATCTTCAGCTGGCACAGAGAGAGAGAGAGAGAGAGAGAGAGAGAGAGAGAGAGAGAGAGAGAGAGAGAGAGTTTATAAGGAAAAGTGGGAAGTCAGTCTGTGGATAGATTAATTAGTTTTCTTATGAGTTTCTGACAGTGAAAAATTACCCATAAAGTCACCTCCCCTGCTAACCACCGTCTCACCCCCTCCCCCATACAAATGATCCTCTAGTCTCTGCAACCAGCAAACCATACACTCAACCAGCAGTCCATTTGCCGTGTAACTAGTCCCTCACACCCGTCACCCCATCCAGCTGGTATTGAACACCCCCCAACACCCACCCCGCACCCCCATCTACCTTCCCTGCAAAGCCCTTACCCTTTAAGGAGATCTGTTCCCCTGAAAATCACCGGTAATTGGTATGAATTATTCATGTCAGCCGTCGCTCAAACTTGTGATTATTAATATGCGTTAGGTGTTAAGTTATTTCCTCGGTGACTAAACTGATTTGAATACCAAGTTGTAAAAGATTCTGCAAAGGGACCTCTGCTGGGATGCCGAAATGATTTAATTTTCGGATTTAACTGATGTCCTCTTCAAGGTTTTAGATGGTCAAGAGCTACTTCGTGGATGATACAAGATTTAATTAATATCATCTTAGAACTTTTGGTGAGATGGAAGCCTTCCTTATTGGGGTATTTATTCATGAAGTTAAAGGGTGTTCTTCGAAAGTTTTTCTTGGGGAATATTTGTTTGAGTTATGGGAAACATTTTATAATATTTCAGGAAGTAGGAAGCTTCGCACACATATTCACACACACATTCAAATAAGCCATATATTTTTATACATTAATTTCTGGATTCTCTTACCGACCTCGGGATCAGAGCCCCAGGCGGAACCACTCAAAGACAATGACCTTTAACATATGATCAGCGCCTAAGCCCCTCTCCACCCAGGGCCAGGCAATGACTGCTGATGATTCAGCAGATAGACTTTATTCTTCCTGTGATTTTCTTTTTTCTCGCTCTTCAATTGTCATATTTACCATATGGATATTTGGTTTGTAGGCTTCCTCTTGGTTTACTAGAGAGGGAGATAGTTATTACCTCTGCCAATGAAGTTGGAAGGAGGTTATATTTTCGCCCCTGTATATGTGTGT
>NC_090753.1:51443719-51446219 GCF_036898095.1 Palaemon carinicauda
ATTTTTTGCACATTTTTTATTTTTTTTCCATTTATTTTGAATTTATCTTCAATAATGGCCAGCAGGCAGTATTCCCTCGGCATGGATGTCATCAACACACTTCTAATGGAGTTAAAAAGAGATGTTGATGATAATATGGAGCTTGCATACCCATTCTTCATTTCAAGTGGTAGATTGGGCTGTAAGAGTTGTTGCGGTCTGCAGCCATTTTGTTGACATACCCGAAAGGTAAGTTGGCATATCTCTATATATTCTTGTTCTGTATAGAATTCGTGATATTTTGGTATATTTTAATGCATAAATATCATATTTTATATGAGATACAATGATTTTCATAAGAAATTTACATTGTGAAACTAGGCCGTCAAAAAATTACCTTTAGATTTCGCCCCTGATATAACAGTAAATTACATCTTAGTGCACATTTTATTATGTATTTCTCTTCTAGGATAATATGAGTTTATTCTGTAAGAAAATTAGCCTCCTATTTCATTTGGGTACCCAAAAAAATTCATGAAATTTGGACAAATGTTTTTGGCCAAAAAAAGTTACCCTTTTTTTTTTTTTTTCAGATCTTGACTTCTATCGGTCCAACTCATTTCCAGCAATTACACGCTGTTGCTTTGCCATATAAGAAGGTGTCCCTAAAGGGATTTATGTGTATATGTATATTTCTATTTTTTGTGAATATTTACGTCTTCTTTTTTTGTATACTTAAATTTCTAATATATTTCCAATAAATAGTTATTTTGTATATGGGTATCATTTATATTTTCAGTAGTTTTTAGCATTCTTTGAAGTATTTTTAGCAAGTCAAACAATACAGATTGATGCATAACTAAATTTTTCCTGAATTTTTTTTGGAGTCAGGGTCGCGCGCGACCGAGTATACCCTTAAAGGGGTGTCCGAGGAGCGTACCTATCCAGGGTACAAAAAATTACTTCAGATGTAATTTTCATTTACCTTTTACTTAGATTAATAGCTCCCACCAAGTTTTATTGAAGCTAAGACGGATAATATTTATAGAAGTATCGAACCAGTTATTTATAACAGTGATTATCCAATCATGCACAATCTCCCTTCTAAGATAATTGGTACAAATCACTTCATAACGATCAGCGAACAATTATGGCAGTTCGTTGGTCAGATTGGATAATGAATATATAATCTATGAGTGTTGAAAATCCCACATTTATTTATCATGGAGGAATATTATCTCTTGTTTTTTTTCTTTTTTTCTTTTTTTGCTTATCCTTCTTTGTTACTAAATCAGATGATGAGATTGGTCAGAAATTTCGTGAGAAATTAATGTTAGATCAATTTGCAAAAACAATAATATGTAGAATTGTAACTAAAGAATAATCGTGTTTATGAAATATATATATATATATATACACACACACACACACACACACACACACATATATATATATATATATATATATATATATATGCATATGTGTGTGTGTGGAGAGTGAGATATACAATATGGATAAAATGTATATTATTACAGTATGTATAAGTATGTAAGAATACATACATATATATATATATATATATATATATATATATATGTATATATATATATATATATATATATATGTATATATATATATATATACTGTTTATATTATATATATATATATATATATATATATATATACATATATATATATATACACACAGTCAGACCTCGATATTTGTGGGTTCTATATTCGTAGGTGGTATCTACATGGATTCGGTCATTCACAATACAGAGGATCATATAATCATACAACCCTACAATTTTCAACCAACCACACTCCTTTGCACCTGGCATTCTTTTCGATGCCTTCCTCTCCACACAGCACAACACCCCATCTACACTCACTTGGCCTTAGTCTTGCATCATTTCTCTTCAGTTGTGCATGGTTGCTTCAGTCCTTTTTGTGCAGAATTACATTGTGATGCAAGAAACTTGTACATATCTAGTGTACTTATGGTGATTTTAGTATATTCTGTGATACATTATCCTAACCTCACACGGCAAACAGTTGATGGCTTAAAGGGTTGCATCGTGTTTCAGAGTTACTGCATAGAACTTTGTACGTGAACACTTTGTGGTGCTGTACTGATACTTTTCTATTTGATTTTTATTGAGTTAGAGTTTTCATTGTATAATTCTGTAATGTTATTTTCATATTAACTACTGCATGGTACTGTATACAAAATACTACACTTTACAGTAGTAATGTAGATATGGGCTACATGAACGGTGAGTTTCAAAAGCTTGAGTCAGCCTATTGAAAACAGCAAACACATATGAGTTTTACCTTGGGTAATTAAGCTGTAATGTAATGAATGTACAGTACATATTATACTTTAGTATGTACTAATGTATTAGCAAGTGTAATACTAGATAGGAACAACAGTGTTTTGTTGTTATATTACTTACGTATAAGCGTGGTGATGACTTCTATTATGTGTACCATAATCTTAGTGTATGTAATATACAAGTGC
>NC_090753.1:51451219-51456219 GCF_036898095.1 Palaemon carinicauda
TTCCAACTTGCACTTTAGATAACTTGCTTGCTTGCTTGTGGCGGCGGTGACAGACTTTTGATGAAGGCACACGAGGAAGTGTTCGAAGATTGCTTGGGACCGTTAAATGAGGCTGTCTGTTGTCTGACAGACATGTCTGGGGCAACAACACCTTCTTTGTTAAAAGTTTGACGGGAAAGTTATTAGATTTATAATACAGGCTGCAACGAGGTGAGAGAGAGAGAGAGAGAGAGAGAGAGAGAGAGAGAGAGAGAGAGAGAGAGAGAGAGAGAGAGAGAGAGAGAGAGAGAGAGAGAGAGAGAGAGAGAGAGAGGGTCAGATAGAAGAATAATTTTAGTGGAAACCAGACGTAGAGATACTGTAGATAAAAACGCAGACCACAAAAAAATAGACAGAAACTGGAGGAGGTTGTCCTGAAATGAAGGAATATTAGATTGATAATAGTATTAGGTTTTTGCAATTCAATGTTAGTGCTCAAGTGTTTATTTTATTCTGTGTTTAGTTATATGTATATATATATATATATATATATATATATATATATATATATATATATATATATATATATATATATATATATCACACATATATACATTAATATATACATATGTATGATAAATTTTTTGCACATTTAAACGTGTTTCTTTCATATTTCAAATAAGCCATATATATTAATACATTAAAGTCTGGATTCGGGATCAGAGCCCAAGGCGGAACCGCCCAAAGACTATGATATCGGACCGGCGGGGATTTGAACCCTCGTCAGGGATATCTGTATGCCAGTGACCATACCACTCCACTGGCATACAGATATCCCGGACGAGGGTTCAAATCCCCGCCGGTCCGATATCATAGTTGAACCCTCGTCCGGGATATCTGTATGCCAGTGACCATACCACTCCACTGGCATACAGATATCCCGGATGAGGGTTCAAATCCCCACTCCACTGGCATACAGATATCCCGGACGAGGGTTCAAATCCCCGCCGGTCCGATATCATAGTCTTTGGGCGGTTCCGCCTTGGGCTCTGATCCCGAGGTCGTTAAGAGAATCCAGACTTTAATGTATTAATATGTATGGCTTATTTGAAATACATATGTATGTATACATAAGTATATATATATATATATATACAATACATTTTATATGTGCATACATACATATATATACATACTAGTTTACGCAACCCGTCAGAAATGACAGCTAAACATTAGAATAGATAAACACGTAGATGCGCACACCCACTGATTCAATCCTTTCCACAACCTTCCCTTTTCTTAACTATAACATGATGGTTCTGGTTTCACATTGTACTTCTCACAACGGTATGACTATCCCCTCTCCCCACTATTTGAATGACGGACAAACCGGAAAGCGTGACCGGAAAGAAATGAAACTATAAGAGAGATTACTCAGGTACCATATGTGGGTGAGATCATGGTGAGGGGTAAAGGGAGATGGTTTAGGCATGTTCTTTGCACTCCCCAAGAGATATTAGTTCACCAAATTTTCAACGGGGTTCCACAAGACACTAAAAGAGTTGGAAGACCCAGGCCTACACGGCTGAGGAATATGAAGCGTGAAGTAGGATGAATGGAGTATTGTTGAATTAAAAGCTCAAGATAGAGACGACTGGAGAAATCTAACTGAGGCCCTTTGTGTCAATAGGCATAAGAAGAGATAATGATGATGATGATAGTCAGACACTTACTCTTAATTATACAAGGGGGATTCATATCTACAATGTATATTCAACAGATGCAACAGTTTCTAGTCCACTGCAGGACAAAGGCCTCAGGCATTCCGATTCATTTCTCGGGTTTGGCCAGTTTTCATCACCGCCTTAGCCAATGCAGATTGATGATGGTTTGAGATTTTTCTGGTCACTCAAAGTATTCTTCAGTTGCACAAAAAATTATCTTATTAAGAAAGTCTTTTAAGATATTTTGTAATCAATCTATTCTGAAGAAATGTTTTAATTCTTTCATTCTACCTTGTTTTGAGTATTGTTCTCCTGTCTGGCCTTCAGCTGCTGATTCTCATCTTAATTTGTTGGACAAGAACTTGCAGTTTATTAGATTTTCTATTCCTGGTTTAGATATTAATCTCTGTCACCGTTGATCAATTAGTTCGTTATGCATATTGCATAAGATTTATCATAATTCCGAATATCCTTTACATTCAGATCTGCCCGGACAGTTCCATCCTGTTTGTAATACTAGGCATGCAGTTAATTATAATAGTCTCGCCTTCTCCATCATGAGACTCAATACTATAGTATTTTAGAATTTTTATTCTGGATATGACCAAATTGTGGAATAATCTTCCCAATCAGGGAGTTGAATCTGTAGATCTTCAAAAGCTCAAACTTGCATTGAATATTTCAAAGATGAACAATCCGACATAATATTCTCTTTATAGTTTAAATATGAAAAAAATATTCTAACATTTTTCTGTTCTTTAAATATTTTTTAACCCGGAAGACGTATTACAAAAACAATTCCCATCATTCTATGCTATTTGTTTTTTATATTTTCACTCTAGCTTACCACTCTGACCAAGAAATAAAATGAAATAAAAAACTGAATTTGAGATTCTCCCCAGCCTCAGAAGGCCTCATTTCCAAGCCTTCATGACTTTGCAGAATCCTTTTGCCGTAGTGCGATTTCCTGCATTGTGCCTCAAATGGTCTCGCTCAGAGCTACCACATATTTCATAACTGGCGCTTTAGAAGAAGAAGAAGAAGAAGACGAAGAAGAAGAAGTGAAAAGTGAAAAGTGAGAAGAAGTAAGAAGTAAGAAGTAAGAAGTAATAAGAAGTAAGAGGTAATAAGAAGTAAGAAAAAGGAGAAGTAAAAGTAAAGAGAAGTAAGGAGAGGTAAGAAGAAAAAGAAGAAGCAAGAAGTAAGAAGAAGAAAAAGTAAGAATTAAGAAGTAAGAAGTATGAATTAAGAAGAAGTGAAAATAATTAAGAAGTAAAAACGAGAGGTAAAAAATAATAGTAAGAAGAAGTAAGAAGAAGAAGGAAGAAGGGGAGGAAGAAAACGATGTTTTAGCAGTATAGATGGAACGAATTTGATTAGGAGAGGTCTGCTTCGGCTAAAATAGAGGAGGAAGTTGAAGGCAATGGAAGAACAGACGCTAGAAGAAGTAGATTGAAATGGATGTAGAAGAGATCGTTGGCGGTATGAAACTTTATTGAAGAGAAGTTGGTGTTATACATATCACTTATGGCGTTACTTTCAAGAGGGTTTTTTTCTTTGGCTGTTATTTCATATATTTGATAGTATATTATCTTTCTTTTTTTAGATTCAGGCTTCACAATTCCACGGAAGACAAACTCAGAGACTAAGAAGAGAAAACAAAATGTTTAGACATCTAGTTTTGGATTATCAATGGTAAAGGGTAACTGCTTTAAAAGTTAGGTATCAGTCATTGATATGTGAAAATCTTTTAGAATGACAAAGCACATTTCACGAATGGTAATGTTCGTACATACAAGCAAGAATGCCTTCGATCCTGCGTATTCGATAACAATAACCTAAAGATAAATACTATAGTCTCAATGTATGTAGCTGTATGCCTGCCCTACTATATGGTGCAGAATCCTGATATGTCTACCGTCGCCACATAAAGCCTATGGAAGCCTTCCATGTTAGATACTTGCAACGCATCCTTGGAATAACCTGGAGGGATAAAGTTCCACACAAAGAAATATTGCCAAATAAATCAGCTTAGAGGTCACTCTAGGCAAAAGACAATTGAGATAGACTGGATATATTAAGCCGCCTCCCTCAATAGGTCTTGCACGGACAGCTTCGTAATGCACATCGAAACCTGATGGGCCAAGTGAAGAGATATAAAGATAACATAAAGGCAACACTTGAGAAATGCAACATTAATCCAGAAGATCTTAAAGTAAGTGCTCCCAAAAGACCACTGTAGCGTTCGATGTACAGTGCGGGAGTAACAAGACTAGACCTTCTAGAAGATGAAAGAATCCTAACGCAGGGAACGAAGACAAAATGATCCTATGGGAGTCCTCCCACTGAACCTAAACTGGACCTGTAAGATGTGTTGTAGAGTCTGTGGTTCTAGGATTGGTCTTCTTAGTCATGCACAATGGTATCAGCGATAGCAACACTAATCATCACAAACCATAGTTATCATTTATGGAAGCAGTAGTCTTCATCGACTCGGTGGACAACCTAAGTAGTAGTAGGTTATAGACTATACCCAAATCTGGTTATCGGAAGTAAACGCAGTTGGAGGAATGATAAATATAGAGAAAAATATTATTGAGATAGAAGAAAAAAGAAAGATGGCTTCAGGAGCGTAAATCAATTCCTGCCATTGCGCGAACTATAACATTATCAACTGTACTTTCTCAAATCAGATTTCCTTCACCTGTAAGAGTTTGCGAGTGGAAGCTTCTCTATTTAATGAGGAGCAAGTGAAGTGGCTGGCTATATATATATATATATATATATATATATATATATATATATATATATATATATATATATATATATATATATATATACTCTCACCATCCCTCATGTAGAAGGAAGAGGGTGAGTTATACCCTGGTAAGAAGCGTTGAATCTGTCTGCACTTGAATGTGCACATCTCTAAATATTTAGCCGCCATTTATGACCGGTCGCGTACACTGGTATTTCATGTTTTACTGCTGATGAAAGCCTTTGACTTCCAAGTTCCAAGTCTTCTAACTTCCCACCTGTTTCTCAATTATTGATAGGTTTAACACGTACAACGAAGCTTAAAAGAGGAGTGACCGTTTTCAGTTTTTGGAGTTCCGCAAAGTAAATTTCAAAATAAATGCATGGAAGAAAAGTCGGTGCAAACCTCATTATGGTGTCACAGTGAATCTAAGGTTTAGGTGATTAAATATATATGCCTTTCCTATATCTATATCTACTTCGATTATATCTGGACACTGGATAGAGGCAGCAAATTTGAGATAATCTGGCCGTCTTTAA
>NC_090753.1:51461219-51463719 GCF_036898095.1 Palaemon carinicauda
ACATGAGAGGTGAATAGTGATAGAGGCTAAGTAGGAAAGGAGAGGCTTTGAGGTGATCTTCATGATCAACAGTCGTGTTACACGAGCAAAGGACAGATAATTACCTTATTACATAATTCCCTGTAGACAACAGACAGCAACGTGTGGCTCTTTAGCTATGGTAAGCAGCTCTTCTGGGAGGAGGACATTAACTATACCCCCATATATTGGCATACTGGCTGGGCACCTTTGCTATGGTAAGCAGCTCTTCTGGGAGAATACACTCCAAAACCAAACACTTGTTCTCTAATCTTCGGTAGTGCCATAGCCTCTGTGCCATGGTCTTTCACTGTCTTGGGGGAGAGTTCTCTTGTTTGGGGAACACCCAGGCAGCCGAAACTGTTAAAAACTTGCATTAAAAAACGATAAATGTCTGGCAACATTTGTTCCAGGATTTTTACCGTTTTAAAAACGGATGTATTGACGTAAAGGAGTGATATTACGGTCACCAACTTGTGAAAGATAATAACAAAGTAGGGTGAAATTACGGCCCCCGTGTTTTACTGAAATACGGCCGAGAACAGTAAATTTCCGATTAAAATTGCGGGTTTTTCAACAGTGTATTCTTTTTGTTTAAATGTCTATCATGATTGGCAGAAGCAAGGGACAATGCCATTGCCCTAGGAACTGACATATATTCATATGATCAGTTCCCAAGCCCCCCTCTCCTCCCAAGCTAGGACCAAGGAGGGCAAGGCAATAGCTGCTGATCACTCAGCAGGTAGACCTATAGTTTTTACAGAGAGATGAAATTAATATAAAAACATAAGAAACTTCAATGAAATAATTTCGTGCATTTAAATCACGTTCAATCTTTGTAATTTATAAACTCTCAAAGAGATATTAAAAGTTATAACGAATTACTATAAAAAAAATTATAGGTTGCATTAAACATATTCCTTTGCAATACAAAAAACTTACGTTTTAAAAAATTCAAAAATACCAATGAATAAAATATCTCGAAAAAAAGCCTTTTAGATATGTAAGAAAATCAAAATATCTCGAAAAAAAAGCCTTTTGAATATGTAAAAAAAAATTCATAAAACATGAGATTGTTGGCTACACTGTCCAGTGCAAACCCTAAACAAATCACGAAAAAAAAATGAAATATAGAATAAAAAAAAAACTTCCGTGGAGCTTCAAATCTCATTTTTCCAGCTAGGGCGAAGCTTTGTAAACCCCCTACCCTTTCTGTAGCAAGCTCTTCCTTTCAGGAAATACAAAACAGTGGCACTCTGGCACTCCAGCGTTCACGGGACAGTGCCAACGCTTTCGAGCCTTGTAAGCCTTTCACCACTTAAACAATGCGTCTCTCTAAACGCTAAGCCGTGTTGCTGGGATCTAATTACTGAAGGTACAACATATTGCCATTGCATATGCTAATTCAAGGCGACACAATACCAGCCGGATTTAGGTCTCCCCCTTTAAGGTAATGTCGCGTTGATGTAATGGGGCCCCCCCAGGGTGGGGGGGGGAGCGTCTGGGGTAGTTGGGGTGGGGGAGAGGGGAGTGCCAGTTATCCCAGAAATATATGTGGTTGTTTTGGGAAGGGGGTTTCAAATGAAGCCATATTTTTTTTCAAAAGACAGGAGGCTTTTGTTTGTATGTTGTACAACATCTTTAAATCATTCGTTTCGTTTATTTCATTTGTATTTATTCTATCATAAATAATTGTATATTTTGTTTATTAAAGTGTTTTGAAATTTTTATGGCTCCATACATCCAAGAAATATAATTTTAATCATATTAATCTATTAAATTCTAGATATCAACACTGTGATATCATTTATCTCTAACCAGTCTTGGATACAAATGGGAAAAAGCAGAGGATTCGAACCTATGCACGGTAGCATGTACCGGGTCTCTGTAACCCACTATAATAAGGAAGATTTGTTTGTATGTATACATCGATGTATGTATGTGAGCTTCTTTTTAAAATAGAGTAACACTATGTACGTTTATAAATGTTAAATAGAGGGATACTCTGTAGAGAGCATGCCTTCGCCACCACAATTAGCCTTATTTTGCTCATAACTCTACTACGTACTTGTACTTCGATGTATTTTCTTCAAAATCTTACGTATATCTCCTCGCATCATGATCCAGTCTACCCACAAAGTTTCGTTGAAATTGATTCAGTAGTTTTAGTGTAATGTTGTTCACAAACAAAAAATAAACTAAAAATATATTTGCCATTAACTTAACATTGCAAATATTTTCAAAGTTCTGCTGCGTACTTGTACTTTAATATACTTCATCCTAAATGTTACGGATTCATCCTTGTCATACCCAACATGGCTACCAAGTTTGGTCAAAATCTGTACCGTAGTTTTTGTGTAAAGTTGATCACAAATAAACAAATAGATAAACTAGGCAAACAGACCGGGATGAATACATACCCTTGGCAAAGTCTACTATTTTGGCGAAAGCAATAAGCACAAAGTAATGTTACTTTTATAGT
>NC_090753.1:51466219-51473719 GCF_036898095.1 Palaemon carinicauda
TTTTTATGGAATTTTCTTTAGGACAAGTGAGAGTTACTTTATGGAAATTTCTTTAGGATAAAAAATTTTCTTAAGACAAATACGCTATTTTCATGGAATTGTCTTTTGGATAAATAATTTTCTTTGAACAAATACATTATTTTTATGGAAGTTTTAGTAGAATAAATCATTTTCATATTAAAAATACGTTATTTTCATGGAATTTTCTTTTGGATTGTGACGGGCCGAGAGAGGGGTGTGAACTCAAAGGCAGGATGCAATCAACTGAGTACTTTATTAAGGAACACTCTCCTTTATATACAAAACCTCAAGGCAACAGGAAATACATGTTCGAGAAAGTGACAATGTTACAGAGGAAAACCGGAGACATGAATATTCAGGTTCTTTTTAGTGCGAGGGAAGAGTGCAAATACAAGCATAATATATACAAAATAATTTATGTACGATCGTGTGACACACGATTGGCACATGGCTCCCCCCCCCCCCCCTAAAAATTACATACTGTACATGTTAAATAGGGCGCCCTGATCTAAAGAGGCGAACTGTAGGCGGGTCATCTGGCAGAAGATAAGCAGGTTTTAGACGATTAATGGAGACCCAGTCTTCTTTGCCACGAATGTTTAGTAGGAATGCTTTCGGACTGCATCGGATCACAAGGAAAGGGCCCGTGTAAGGGGGCGTTAGCGGTGGCATGCTAGTGTCGTTGCGCAGCAAGACGTGCATTGCAGAGTACAAGTCCGTTGGTATGTGATGCTTCGCTGGGGGCTTGTAAGTCTGGCGGCACGGAGTAAATTTTCCCACGACGTGACGTATGCGCTGGAGATCGTCGGAGGAGGTTGTAGGAGGAAAAAATTCGGCAGGGACGACCAACGGGTCGCCATACACCATTTCAGCTACCGAGACGTCGAGGGCGTCTTTAAGAGTGGTCCTTAGTCCCAGGAGGACCCAGGGAAGCTGAGTAAACCAGTTGCAATCCTTGCAGCGGGACATCAAAGCTGCTTTGAGGGTGTGATGAAAACGTTCAACCATTCCATTGGCAGCGGGGTTGTAGGCCGTTGTTTGATGTAGGGTGATGCCCAGGAGATTCGCTAATGACGTCCACAATTGAGAGGTGAAAGTGGTTCCCCTGTCAGAAGTAATATGCTCAGGGATACCGAATCTCGAAATCCATCCAGAGAGTAAGGCAGATGTACATGAGGCGGACGTTGCAGTTTCCATGGGAATGGCTTCAGGCCAACAAGTGGAGCGGTCGATGACGGTAAACAGGTAACGATGTCCTCGTGATGTGGGTAGGGGGCCTACAACATCGACGTGAATGTGTGCGAAACGACGCTGAGGTTGAGGAAAGGTGCCCACTCCTGAATCCGTGTGTCGATGTACTTTGGAAGTTTGGCAAGAAGTACAGGCGCGGACCCAATCCTTAGCATCCTTAGAAATGCCGTGCCAAATGAACTTCGCCTTCATCAGCTGTGCAGTAGAACGGCACGAGGGATGTGAAAGGCCGTGAATGAAATCAAACACCTGTCGGCGCATGGGAGCAGGAATCCAAGGTCGCGGTCTACAAGTACTGACGTCACAGAGGAGGGTGGTGTTGGAGTCTTCGAGGGGAAAGTCCTCCCAACGGAGGGACGTGCATGATGTCCTACATGCTTGATACTCTGGATCCTGTCGTTGGGCTTCCGCCAGGCCGTTGTAATCCAATCCCAGTTGAACGGCAGCCAACGTGTTTCTTGACAGGGCATCGGCAACGGGATTCATTTTCCCAGGGACGTATTGAAGGGTGCAATTGTATTCAGCCACGGCGGAGAGATGTCGGCGTTGACGGGCGGACCAGGCATCAGACTGTCGAGTGAAGGCGTGCACCAGAGGCATGTGGTCTGTGCGAATGACGAAGGGCGTACCTTCTAAGAAATAGCGAAAGTGACGGACAGCCAAGTGCACCGCCAGCAATTCTCGATCGAAGGTAGAATAACCCGATTCTGCCTTGGACAGTTTTCTGCTGAAGAAGGCCAATGGGCGGGGCGAGTCGTTGACCACCTGCTCGAGTACTGCACCAATAGCGACGTCGCTGGCATCGGTGGAGAGAAGGAGAGGGGCGTGTGGGATAGGAAAAGTGAGAGCCGCAACAGTTGATAGGGCCTTCTTTGCATTGCAGAAGGCTGCTTCTTGAAGGGGACCCCACTTCAGGTCCTTTGGCTTGCCCTTGAGGGAGGCATAGAGGGGAGCAAGAGTGGCGGCAATACCTGGCAGAAAACGGGGATAATAGTTGATCATGCCCAAGAATTCCTGCAGATCTTTGACGGTCGAGGGTGCGGGGAAGTTCTGAACGGCTGCTACCTCCTCAGGGAGGGGATGGACTCCTTCAGGAGTGATACGATGCCCTAATAGCGACACTTCGTTGGCGCCAAAGGTACACTTGTCGTACTGGACTACAAGGCCATTTTGTTGCAGGCGGTCGAGCACGATGCGCAGGTGACGGAGGTGTTCCTCTTTTGAGGAGGAGAACACAAGTATGTCGTCTACATAACATACACAAAAAGGGAGGTCGCCTAAGATGCCATCCATGAGACGTTGAAACGTTGCCCCAGCATTACGAAGGCCAAAACAGGAGTAATTGAAGGTGTATGTACCAAACGGAGTGGTGATGGCGGTCTTGGGGATGTCTTCTGGGTTCATAGGCACCTGATAATACCCCTTCAGGAGGTCGAGCGTAGAGAAAACCTTCGCTTTGTGCAGGTAGGAGGTCACGTCGGCAATGTTTGGGAGGGGGTAGTGACCCGGCTCTTTGCATGTTCAGGCGCCTGTAATCCCCGCACGGACGGAGGGAGCCGTCTTTCTTCAGAACGATGTGTAAGGGTGACGACTATGGGCTGGAGGCCTTTTGGCAAAGGCCCATTTCCTCCATTTCGGCGAACGTCTGTTTGGCGGCTGCCAATCGTTCCGGTGCCAGACGTCTGAATTTTGCGAAGACTGGGGGTCCCGTTATCTTGATATGGTGATAGATACTGTGCTGGGCAGGAACCGTGGGCGTTTGGCGAAGTTCTGGACGGAAAACTTCCGGGTACGACGTGAGGAGGTGGGCGTAGGCATCCGTGGGTGCGCTGATGTGGAGAGCAAGGTTAGAGGGGGCGGGTTAAAGAGGTGTCCACAAGTACGAGTCTGCGTTGATCAATCGTCGGTGGGCGACATCGACCAGAAGGTGGAAATGATAGAGGAAATCCGCACCGAGGATTGGCAATGTGACGTCAGCAACGAGAAACTTCCAATTGAATTTACCGTTTCCGAACGATAATGTGAGGTTCTCGTAACCGTAGGTAGGTATCGCAGATCCGTTGGCAGCTACCAAGCGGACGTCGGCAGATGTAGACAGACTACGTCGTGCCTTGAAGAGTTTCCTTGGCAAAAGAGAACGACAAGCACCCGTGTCTACCAAAAATCGCACGCCCGTTCCTGCATCCTGTAAAAAGAAAAGATTAGAAACACGGGAGGCCACCGCCACGAGCGATGGCCTACTTACATGTTTTTTGGCCATTGACAATCCTTGGCACATTTCTTCGCGGTTGCCCCGAATCTGAAGTGGTAGTAGCAAAACTGCGGCGGATGGGAGGTAGTAAGTGGCTGTAGAAGTCGTTCGTTGGGGCGCGAGCGATTTGTGGGTGGTGGGCGGCTTTGGCGCTGCTTCGGCACGTCACGAGGTAGGCGTGTATGTCCTACGGCATTCATGTCAGCTTCGGTTGACGTTGAATAGGCATCTTCTTCGTCAGGGGTTGAGGCGTTGACGGAGGTCTTGAAGTGGCTGTCCATAATGGCGTCGGCTTTGGTCATCAAGTCCTTTCTGGGTAAACTATCGACATCGGGTATGGCAGCGCATATTGGTCTGGGTAAACGGCGTATCCAAAGGGCACGAAGTAGGTTCACCTCACGAGGAGAGCCGTCTGCGGCAGGTTGAAGGCGAGCGATACTGGTCATTTCCCTGAAGGCAAGCGAAGCTCTTTGGTCCCTCAACGGTTGTTGCAAGAGCTGAAAAAGCTTTGCTATACGGGCGGCTGGCGACGGCGAGTACTGCTGCAGAAGGTATGTTTTGAGGGCGTCATACGCTATTGGGGTGTCTCCTTGTTCACGAAGCCAGTCGGATATTTCTGGGAAGGTGTCCTCGGGTATCGCCGCGAGAACATAATCCGCTTTGGTGGTTGAGCGAGTCACGCCCCTGATGTGAAACTGGACTTCTGCGCGCTGAAACCAAGCAAACGCCTCTCCGCTGGCAAACGATGAAAGTTTGAATGGAGCGGCCTCAGCACCAACTGCCGTAGAGTCCGCCATAGTACCAACGATGGAGGGGCGAGGGGGGTGGGGGTGGAAGGCGGTGGGAGCGAGTCGACTTCCGGGGTCACCAATGTGACGGGCCGAGAGAGGGTTGTGAACTCAAAGGCAGGATGCAATCAACTGAGTACTTTATTGAGGAACACTCTCCTTTATGTACAAAACCTCAAGGCAACAGGAAAATACATGTTTGAGAAAGTGACAATGTTACAGAGGAAAACCGGAGACATGATCATTCAGGTTCTTTTTAGTGCGAGGGAAGAGCGCAGATACAAGCATAATATATACAAAATAATTTATGTACGATCGTGTGACACAAGGTTGGTACAGGATAAATAATTTTCTGAGGACAAATAAGTTATTTTCATGAAATTTTCTTTTGGATAAATAATTTTCTTTAGGAAAAGAGTTATTTTATAGAATTTTCTTTTGAATAAATAATATTCTTAGGACAAATATGTTATTTTCATGAAATTTTCTTTAAGGGCAAGTGAATTATTTCATGGAATTTTCTTTAGGATGAATAATTTTCTTAGGACAAATAAGTTATTTTCATGTAATTTTCTTTAAGGATCAGTTAGTTATTTTATGGAATTTTCTTTTGGATAAATAATTTTCTTAGGACAAATATGTTATTTTTACGGAATTTTCTTTAAGGACAAGTAAGTTATTTTATGAAATTTTCTCTTGGATAAATAATTTTCTTATAACAAATATGTTATTTTTACGGAATTTTCTTTAGGACAGGTGAGTTATTTTAGGAAATTTTCTCTTGGATAAATAATTTTCTTAGGACAAATACGTTATTTTCTTGTAATTTTCTTTAAGGATCAGTTAGTTATTTTATGAAATTTTCTTTTGGATAAATAATTTTTTTAGGACAAATATGTTATTTTTACGGAATTTTCTTTAAGGACAAGTGAGTTATTTTATGGAATTTTCTCTTGGATAAATAATTTTCTTAGGACAAATACGTTATTTTCATGTAATTTTCTTTCAGGATCAGTTAGTTATTTTATGGAATTTTCTTTTGGATAAATAATTTTCTTAGGACAAATACGTTATTTTCATGTAATTTTCTTTCAGGATCAGTTAGTTATTTTATGGAATTTTCTTTTGGATAAATAATTTTCTTAAGACAAATACGTTATTTTCATGTAATTTTCTTTCAGGATCAGTTAGTTATTTTATGGAATTTTCTTTTGGATAAATAATTTTCTTATGACAAATATGTTATTTTTACGGAATTTTCTTTAGGACAAGTGAGTTATTTTATGAAATTTTCTCTTGGATAAATAATTTTCTTAGGACAAATACGTTATTTTCATGTAATTTTCTTTCAGGTTCATTTAGTTAATTTATGGAATTTTCTTTTGGATAAATAATTTTCTTAGGACAAATATGTTATTTTTACGGAATTTTCTTAAAGGACAAGTGAGTTATTTCATGGAATTTTCTTTTGGATAAATAATTTTCGTAGGACAAATACGTTATTTTCATGAAATTTTCTATAAATACAAGTAAGTTATTTCATGGAATTTTCTTTTGGATAAATAATTTTCTTAGGACAAATACATTATTTTCGTGAAATTTTCTTTAAGGAAAAGTGAGTTATTTCATTGAATTTTCTTTTGGATAAATAATTTTCTTAGGACAAATACGTTATTTTCATGTAATTTTCTTTAAGGATCAGTTAGTTATTTTATGGAATTTTCTTTTGGATAAATAATTTTCTTAGGACAAATATGTTATTTTTACGGAATTTTCTTTAAGGACAAGCGAGTTATTTTATGGAATTTTCTTTTGGATGAATAATTTTCTTAGGACAAATAAGTTATTTTCATGTAATTTTCTTTAAGGATCAGTTAGTTATTTTATGGAATTTTCTTTTGGATAAATAATTTTCTTAGGACAAATATGTTATTTTTACGGAATTTTCTTTAAGGACAAGTGAGTTATTTTATGGAATTTTCTCTTGGATAAATAATTTTCTTATGACAAATATGTTATTTTTATGGAATTTTCTTTAGGACAAGTGAGTTATTTTGTGGAATTTTCTTTTGGATAAATAATTTTCTTAGAACAAATACGTTATTTTCATGTAATTTTCTTTCAGGTTCATTTAGTTATTTTGTGGAATTTTCTTTTGGATGAATAATTTTCTTAGGACAAATACGTTATTTTCATGTAATTTTCTTTCAGGTTCAGTTAGTTATTTTATGGAATTTTTTTTTGGATAAATAATTTTCTTAGGACAAATACATTATTTTCATGTAATTTTCTTTAAGGATCAGTTAGTTATTTTATGGAATTTTCTTTTGGATAAATAATTTTCTTAGGACAAATACATTATTTTCATGTAATTTCCTTTCAGGATCAGTTAGTTATTTTATGAAATTTTCTTTTGGATAAATAATTTTCTTAGGACAAATACGTTATTGTCATGTAATTTTCTTTCAGGTTCAGTTAGTTATTTCATGGAATTTTCTTTTGGATAAATAATTTTCTTAGGACAAATACGTTATTTTCATGTAATTCTCTTCCAGGTTCAGTTAGTTAATTTATGGAATTTTCTTTTGGATAAATAATTTTCTTAGGACAAATACGTTATTTTCATGTAATTTTCTTTAAGGATCAGTTAGTTATATTATGGAATTTTCTTTTGGATAAATAATTTTCTTAGGACAAATATGTTATTTTTACGGAATTTTCTTTAAGGACAAGCGAGTTATTTTATGGAATTTTCTCTTGGATAAATAATTTTCTTATGACAAATATGTTATTTTTACGGAATTTTCTTTAAGGACAAGTAAGTTATTTTATGGAATTTTCTCTTGGATAAATAATTTTCTTATGACAAATATGTTATTTTTACGGAATTTTCTTTAGGACAAGTGAGTTATTTTATGAAATTTTCTCTTGGATAAATAATTTTCTTAGGACAAATACGTTATTTTCATGTAATTTTCTTTCAGGATCAGTTAGTTATTTTATGGAATTTTCTTTTGGATAAATAATTTTCTTAGGACAAATACGTTATTTTCATGTAATTTTCTTTCAGGATCAGTTAGTTATTTTGTGGAATTTTCTTTTGGATAAATAATTTTCTTAGGACAAATACGTTATTTTCATGTAATTTTCTTTCAGGATCAGTTAGTTATTTTATGGAATTTTCTTTTG
>NC_090753.1:51481219-51488719 GCF_036898095.1 Palaemon carinicauda
ATCACTTATGCTTACAGTCCACCGCGTAAGATGAACAGATGTCACTCCACTCTTATAGGAGATAAGCCGGGTTACAGTTGAGTGAATTGTAGTCTCTCTGAGCACCGTATTAAGTGACCTAATAACTATTCGAATTAGTAATAAAACATTTTAAAGAGGCTATAAGGAAAACGTTAGTTTTATTGGCTATGACACGAGTCAAATCTAGCAGGCATCAATCAGCTTCCACGGCATACTATTAACGTGAAACCTACAGCAGTTATAGCGATATTGCAAATTTCTTTATCAATTTTATGCTCTAAGCAATGTTGAAAATTTCTTTATCAATTTTATGTTGTAAGCAATGTTTCAAATTTCTTTATCAATTTTATTATCTTAGCAATGTTGCAAATTTCTTTATCAATTTTATGCAGTAAGCAATGTTGCAAATCAAGTTCTATCGTTTATGTTCCAATTTACTAACTTCTAACTTGCATTGATTTTGAATTTAATTGCTTGAGAGAGGAAGTTTAGTATGCCTCTAAAATCAATAATATTACAAAACTATTATTATTATTATTATTATTATTATTATTATTATTATTATTATTATTACATCTGTTGTGATCATCACTATCATCTACTCATATTGTAACCGAGGTGGAACACCTTTAATTGTATGGGCCTACTATAATTATCATCATTTATTTAGTTTCGTTAGTACCATCATCAATATAATCAGTAGTAGTAGAAGCAGGTAGCAGTAGCAGTAGTAATAGCAGAAGTAGTAGTAGCAGCAACAGTAGTAGAGGTAGTAGTAGTAGCAGTAGTAGTGGTGGTAGTGCTAGTAGCAGCAGCATAAGTAGTAGTAGTAGTAGTAGTGATAGTAGCAGCAGCAGTAGTAGTAATTGCTGTAGCAGCAGCAGCTGTAGTAGTAGTAGTAGTAGCAGTAGTAGTAATGGTAGTACCTGCAGCAGTAGTAGTAGTAGTAGTAGTAGCAGTAGCAGTAGTAGTAGTGGTAGTACCTGTAGTAGTAGTAATAGTAGTAGTAGTAGTAGCAGTAGCAGTAGTAGTAGTGGTAGTACCTGCAGCAGTAGTAGTAGTAGTAGTAGTAGTAGCAGCAGCAGCAACAGCAGCCATAGTAGTAGCAGAAGCAGCAGCAGTAGTAGTAGATGCAGCAACAGTAGTAGTAGTAGTAGTAATAGTAGTAGTAGCAGCAACAGTAGTAGTAGTAGTAGTAGTAGTAGTAGCAGCAACAGTAGTAGAGGTAGTAGTAGTAGCAGTAGTAGTAGTAGTAGTAGTAGTAGTGATAGTAGCATCAGCAGTAGTAGTAGTGGTTGTAGCAGCAGCAACTGTAGTAGTAGTAGTAGTAGCAGCTGCAGCAGTAGTAGTAGTAGTAGTAACAGTAGTCTTAGTAGTAGTAGTAGTAGTAGCAGTAGCAGTAGTAGTAGTGGTAGTAGCTGCAGCAGTAGTAGTAGTAGTAGTAGTAGTAGCAGCAGTAGTAGTAGTAGTGGCAGTAGTAGAAGCATCAGCACCAGTAGTAGTAGTAGTAGTAGTAGTAGTAGTAGCAGGAGCAGTGGTAGTAGTAGTAGTAGTAGTAGCAGCAGCAGTGGTAGTAGTAGTAGTAGTAGTAGCAGCAGCAGCAGAAGCCGTAGTAGTAGCAGAACCAGCAGTAATAGTAGTAGTAGTAGTAGTAGTAGTAATAGTAGTAGTAGCAGCAGCAACAGTAGTAGCAGCAGCAGCAGCAGTAACAGTAGCAGCAGCACCAGCAGCAGCAGTAGTAGTAAAATTGATACAAAATGGAAAAGTTAGTAACTCAAAGAGAAAGACGTACTCAAACGAAGCAAATTTCTGCTTCGACAGGTACTTCTACAGGTGCACATGGAAACCACAATCTGACTATTGTCTAGCCGTCATTTCCAACGGGTCGCGTACACTAGTTTACTGTATATATAGTAAATCAAATTAACCGTAATATCCTTATTCATCGATTATAGAATGAAATTTGATAATGACTATAAATGAAAGCCGTAATAATGATAAGTCTTAATATAATTTCTGGGTAAATGGAGAAGAGAGAAGTTAGTTAAACAAAACCGGGAGAGTTTCAGGATCTCTGTAAATAGCTGGAAGAAAAGATGGATGTTTACCGAAGCTGACATCGAAATAGATGAAACAATCTGTGAGGCCATTTTCATTCACAAAGGGAAATCATTGAAGTTGTTTGAAAGTAAGAGATAAATAGTGAAAGCTTTTGAGATGAAAATCTCGAAAGAATTAGATTTCAAAAGGACCAAATGAATGAGAAAATTGTAATAAAGAAAAAAATTTATATACTATTATTATCATCATCATCATCTCCTCCCAAGCCTTTCAACGCAAAGGGCCTCGGTTAGATTTTGCCAGTAGTCTGTATCCTGAGCTTTTAAAGAATTACTTTTCCATTCATCATCTCCTCCTACTTCAGGCGTCATAGACCTCAGCCATGTAGGCCTGGGTCTTCCAACTCTTCTGGTGCCTTGTTAAAACATATATATATATATATATATATATATATATATATATATATATATATATGTATATATATACGTATATATATATATATGTATATATATATATATATATATATATATATACATATATATATGTATATATATATATATATATATATATATATATATATATATATATACATACATATATATAAATATATATATATATATATATATATATATATATATATATATATATATATATATATATATTCACAAATTCATACAAACTGTTTATACAGAGGTCATTATAGTGGGAAAATATTCCCACAACAAAACCGGAGTTTTCAATTCAGTACTAATTGATCAAATTCAATACTTTTCCTCACAATGATTCCCAAACAGTAATACGATATCAATATTTAACAATTTCCTTCTTTGTTGAAAGAGGAAGAGAAATAAAATTCGTGAACTCGATATGATCTAAAATGTATTGGCCTTTCTTAAATTACATTGATCATATATATAGAAAAATAGAATATCATTTATTGTGGAAAAATTAAATTTCATTCTTGGTTTACATATTTTGCAGAGTAAGGAAAAATAAGTTATTCATAAAATATATATGTGATAGTTATTTATTTGTTAGATAAATAAAACTGAGTTTTTTCCATTGTTAAAGATTTTTTTCATGGTTATAACAAAATTATTCTTAAAAGAATATATATATGTATATATATATATATATATATATATATATATATATATATATATATATATATATATATATATATATATATTTAGAAACAATATTATGATTTTCGATTTTATTCTTTTCCGGGTAGTTCATTTTTAAGAAGAATTTTCTATCACTCAAAAATATTTTCGTTATATTTATGATTCAAAACTTTTATGCGGATAAAGAAAAATAATTGTTATAAATGGCATAAGATGATTGTTTCATTTTTCTGGTTATTTAATTAGGTAATTTTCATAAATGGGTTTTTATGTCAAAAATATTCCCATTTCCTTATGACAGCCATTTACTAAACAATATTTTATCTAGGCTACATTAAACTCCTTATTCAATATTCTATAATAAGTTATTAAACGTTACTGAAGACCGCCAGACTAGGGTTCGAGTCACGCTCAAACTCGTTAGTTTCTTTGGTCTCTGCAAGCTCACCATCCATGTGAGCTAAGGATGTGGCATTTGCGGGAGTCTATAGGTCTATCTGCTTAGTCATCAGCAATTATTGTCTGGCCCTCCTTGGTCCTAGCTTAAGTGGAGAGAGGGCTTGGGCACTGATCATATGCATATATGGTCAGTCTCTAAGGGCATTGTCCTACTAGCTAGAGCAATATCACTGTCCCTTGCCTCTGGCATTTATAAATCGCCTTTAAAACCTTTAATCATATTTAGCATTTTTATTCAATACTTAACCGCACCATTCTAAATATCCTTATCATTTAAAGTAGATTTATTCGAAAGGAATACTTAGAAATACTGCTGAAATTGACTCTGAAATACTGCACACTATTTAGAGTATTGTATCGCCAAATTAGCCAGTGGAAGACATCAGCCAACTAAAGCATTCCTTAATCAAGCCATTACAACTGGAAGCTTCAGGTGACCAAAGGCGGCAATTCCAGTGTAATGAGAGAGAGATTCTCCTTTTCCAAAAGACCCAAGAATTCTCCAAAGTCGAAATCGGCCGACAAAACCGAATTAGAATGTGCTACGCTCCAAAGGATAATGTTAACTTAAACTCTTGTTCAATGGGCAATGCCAGATTGTTGTTGGTTTAAACATTCGTTCTTCCTTTTCGGGAATTTAGAAAAGATATTTTCTCGTGGATGGCGGAGATTTGCGTGAGTAAACCACAAGTTGGGTTAAATGTTCAGAATTACCTATCGTGAGCTATTAAGTCGTGACTTACATTATGAAACCATGGAAATTTGTTTGTGTGGATACTGGTGTATACAGTATATTCTCTCTCTCTCTCTCTCTCTCTCTCTCTCTCTCTCTCTCTCTCTCTCTCTCTCTCTCTCTCTCTCTCTCTCTCTCTCTCTCTCTCTTTATAGATATAGATATATATATATATATATATATATATATATATATATATATATATATATAAATTTATGTGTATGAATCGTATATATATATATATATATATATATATATATATATATAAATAAATATATATATATATATATATATATAAATAAATATATATATATATATATATATATATATTAATTTATGTGTATGAATCGTATATATATATATATATATATATATATATATATATATACATATATATATTAATTTATGTGTGTATGAATCGTATATACACACATATATATATATATATATATATATATATTAATTTATGTGTGTATGAATCGTATATATATATATATATATATATATATATATATATACATATATATATATGTGTGTATGAATCGTATATATATATATATAAATATAATATATATATATACATATATATATATATATATATATATATATATATATATATATATATATATATTTATATATGTATGTATGTATCCACAAACCAGCATAGCTCATATTGCAAGTAATCGAATTTCGCATTAATAAAATTCAAGTTGCGTCTTCTAGATCTTGTCTTAAATCTGAATTCATGAATACGCAAATCAGTCACTCGGTCGCTGCCCTTATTCACGTTGACCCAGATTCCTTGCCGAGTCGGTTTGCAAAATATCATTAAACTCTCTTAAATATGCTTATAAAAAAAAGAAGTTACCACGTGAATGATTATGTGATATATTTCCATATTTGTTGTAAATAGAATTATTATTATTATTATTATTATTATTATTATTATTATTATTATTATTATTATTATTGTTATTATTATTATCATTATTATTATTATCTAAGCTGCAAAGCTCGTTGGAAAAGTCTGAGGCTATAAGCCAAAGGACTCTAAGCAAGAGTACTCTAACCCAAGACAGTGGATGACCATAGTTCAGAGGCTATGGCACTACCCAAGTCTAGAGAACAATGGTTTGATTTTGGAGTGTCCTTCTCCTAGAAGAGCTGCTTACCATAGCTAAAGTCTCTTCTACTCTTACTAAGTGAAAAGTGGCCACTGAATATTTCTACCACGAGGTATAATTATCATTATCATTATCATTATCATTATCATTTTCATTTTCATCATCATTATTATTATTATTATTATTATTATTATTATTATTATTATTATTATTATTTCTTAGGTAATAGTAAAGAAATTAGGAAATATAGATGTAAAAAAGGATGTTAGTGGAAGGCTAATCAGTTATGCTTACAGTCCACCGCGTAAGATGAACAGATATCACTCCTCTCTTGAAAGAGATAAGCAGGGTTGTAGTTGAGTGAATTTTAGTCTCTCTCAGCACCGTATGAAGTGACCTAATAACTATTCGAATTAGCAATGAAACATTTCATGGTGGCGATTAATAAGGAAAACGATGTTTTTATTGGTTATAACAAGAGTCAAATCTAGCAGGCATCATTCAGCGTCCATTGCATACTATCAAAGCGCTCTGATTAACGTGAATCCTAGGGCTGTTATAGCAATGTTGCAAATTTCTTTATCAATTCTATGCTCTAAGCAATGTTGCAAATCAAGTTATGTCGTTTATGTTCCAGTCTACTAACTGCTGAGATGTTTTGCACTGGTTTTGAATTTATTTGCTTGTGAGAGGAAGATGAGTATGCCTCTAAAATCAATAATATTACAAAATTAATATATCTATTATAAGTAGGCCTCCAAGGTTAATATTATTACAAAATTAATATCATTATTAGTATTACCTCTGTTGTGAACATCACTATCATCTACTCATATTGTAACTGAGGTGGAACACCTTTATTGTATGGGCCTACTATAATTATCCTGATTGATTTAGTTCCGTTAATACTATCATCAGTATCATCAGAGGTAGTAGCAGCAGGTATCAGTAGTAGTAGCAGAAGTAGTAGTAGCAGTAGCAGTAGTAGTAGTAGTAGTGGTGGTGGTGGCAGTGGTAGTAGCAGCAGCAGCAGTAGTAGTGGTAGTGGTAGCAGTAGTAGTAGTAATAGTAGCAGTAACAGCAGTAGTAGTATTAGTAGTGGTAGTAGTAGTAGTAGTAGTAGTAGTAGTAGTAGCTGCAGCAGTGATAGTAGTAGTAGTAGCATCAGCACCAATAGTAGTAGCAGCAGCAGCAGCATCTGCACAGTGTTAGTAGTACCAGTAGCGGTAGTAATAGTAGCATCATCACAGCAGCTGTAGTAGCAGTAGTAGTAGCGGCATCACAGCAGTAGTAGTAGTAGTAGTAGTAGTAGTAACAGTAGTAGTAATACTAGCAACTGCAGTAGCAGTAGTAGTAGTAGTACTAGCAACAGCAGTAGCAGTAGTAGTAGTAGTAGTAATAGTAGTAGTACTAGCAACAGCAGTAGCAGTAGTAGTAGTACTAGCAACAGCAGTAGCAGTACTAGTAGTAGTACTAGCAACAGCAGTAGTAGTAGTAGTAGTAGTAGTAGTAGTAGTAATAGTGAAACCAATACAAAATGGAAAATATTGTAACTGTGGAGAAAGACGTGCTCAAACGAAGCAAATCTCGTATTAAGAGAGGCGGACAACATTCGAATGATGTCTGGCATAAGGAAAGTCGAGTTAAAAAGTTAAAGTCGCCAAGGGATATGATACTCAGTAGCGACTCTGCGAAGAGAGATGGTCTATAACGAAAGATTTCATGGTTTTTTTTTAAGTTGGCGTATTTCTTTGGATTATTTTGAGCAGAAAGTTTATTGGCAGATATATATACTTGTATATATGTATATATATATATATATATATATATATATATATATATATATATATATACATATATATATAAATATATATATATATATATATATATATATATATATATATATGTATATATATATATATATATGTATATATATATGTATATATATATATATATATATCTATATACATATATG
>NC_090753.1:51496219-51498719 GCF_036898095.1 Palaemon carinicauda
GTGTGTGTGTGTATATATATATATATATATATATATATATATATATATGTATTTACATAATTGTATATATGTATATATATATATATATATATATATAGATAGATAGATAGATAGATAGATAGATATAAATATATAGATATATATAATTATATATGTATCTTCCCAGTCACGCTCAGCTGCATAGCCAGATGTATATCTACTTGCTCACTCTGTCCTTCGAATAGGAGAAAATGGAGTAGTCATACACGGGTGGAAGGTGGTACTTCGACAGGTACACATGGAAACCATAATCTGACTATTGTCTAACCGTCATTTTTAACGGGTCGCGTACACTAGTTTACTGTATATAAAGTAAATCAAATTAACAGTAATATCTCTAGTCATCGATTATAGAATGAAATTTTGATAATGATTATAAATGAATGCCATACTAATGATAAGTCTTTATATAATTTCTGGGTAAATGGAGAAGAGAGAAGTTAGTTAAACAAAACCGGGAGAGTTTCAGGATCTCTGTAAACAGCTGGAAGAAAAGATGGATGTTTACCGAAGCTGACATCGAAATAGATGAAACAATCTGTGAGGCCATTTTCCTTCACAAAGGGAAATCATTGAAGTTGTTTGAAAGTAAGAGATAAATAGTGAAAGCTTTTGAGATGAAAATCTCGAGAGAATTAGATTTTAAAAGGACCAAATGAATGAGAAAATTATAATAAAAAAAAATTTATATTTTGTTATTATCATCATCATCATCATCTCCTCCCAAGGCTTTCAACGCAAAGGGACTCGTTTAGATTTTGCCAGTAGTCTGCATCCTGAGCTTTTAAAGAATTACTTCTCCATTCTTCATCTCCTACTAGTTCACACGTCATAATCCTCAGCAGCCATGTAGGCCTGTGTCTTCCAACTCTTCTGGTGCCTTGTTAAAACATATATATATAAAGTATGTATATATGTATATATATAAAGTATGTATATATGTGTATACAGTATATATACATATATATACATACATTTATATATTTATATATATATATATTTATTTATTTATTTATTTCGTCCCAGTCACGCTATATATGTATATATATATATATATATATATATATATATATATATATATATATATATATATATATATATATATATATATATATATATTGAAGAGACAGTGAAAGATGGAAATGGAAGGTTGTTAAAAGGAGAGGAGGCAAGGAAAAGGTGGGCGGAATATTTTGAAAGTTTGCTGAATGTTGAGGATAATAGGGAGGCAGATATAATTGCTGTTCCAGGTGTTGAGGTGCCAGTGATGGGAGATGAGAATGAGAGAGAGATTACAATATATGAAGTGAGGAGAGCACTAGATGAAACGAGAGTAGGAAAAGCATCTGGTATGGATGGTGTGAAAGCTGAGATGTTGAAGGAAGGGGGTGTGACTGTACTTGAATGGTTGGTGAGATTGTTTAATATGTGTTTTGTGTTGTCAATGGTACCAGTATATTGGGTTTGTGCATGTATTGTACCACTATATAAGGGTAAGGGAGATGTGCATAAGTGTTGTAATTCAAGAGGTATTAGTTTGTTGAGTGTAGTTGGAAAAGTGTATGGTAGAGTATTGATTAATAGGATTAAGGCTAAAACAGGGAATGCAATCTTGGAAGTACAGGGTGGTTTTAGAAGAGGTAGGGGTTGTATGAATCAGATTTTTACAGTTAGGCAGATATGCGAGAAATATTTAGCAAAAGGTAAGGAGGTGTATGTTGCGTTTATGGATCTGGAGAAAGCATATGATAGAGTTGATAGGGAAGCAATGTGGAATGTGATGAGGTTATGAAGTTGGTGGAAGGTTGTTGCAAGCAGTGAAAAGTTTCTACAAAGGTAGTAAAGCATGTGTTAGAATAGGAAATGAAGTGAGTGATTGGTTTCCGGTGAGAGTGGGGCTGAGACAGGGATGTGTGATCTCGCCGTGGTTGTTTAACTTGTATGTTGATGGAGTGGTGAGAGAGGTGAATGCTCGAGTGCTTGGACGAGGATTAAAACTGGTAGGCGAGAATGACCATGAATGGGAGGTAAATCAGTTGTTGTTTGCGGATGATACTGTACTGGTAGCAGACACAGAAGAGAAGCTTGACCGACTAGTGACAGAATTTGGAAAGGTGTGTGAGAGAAGGAAGTTGAGAGTTAATGTGGGTAAGAGTAAGGTTATGAGATGTACGAGAAGGGAAGGTGGTGCAAGGTTGAATGTCATGTTGAATGGAGAGTTACTTGAGGAGGTGGATCAGTTTAAGTACTTGGGGTCTATTGTTGCAGCAAATGGTGGAGTGGAAGCAGATGTACGTCAGAGAGTGAATGAAGGTTGCAAAGTGTTGGGGACAGTGAAGGGAGTAGTAAAAAATAGAGGGTTGGGCATGAATGTAAAGAGAGTTCTACATGAGAAAGTGATTGTACCAACTGTGATGTATGGATCGGAGTTGTGGGGAATGAAAGTGAAGGAGAGACAGAA
>NC_090753.1:51503719-51506219 GCF_036898095.1 Palaemon carinicauda
GCAATAAATCATTTCATGGTGGCGATTAATGAGGAAAACGCAGGTTTTATTGGCTATGACAAAAGTCAAATCTAGCAGGCATCATTCAGCGTCCACGGCATACTATCAAAAGGCACTAAGGAACTCAAACTTAGAGTAGTTATCGCAATGTTGCAAATCTCCTTATCAGGTTCATACTCTGAGCAATGATGAAAATTTCTTTATCAATTTTATGCTCGAAGCAATGTTGCAAATTTCTTTATCAATTTTATGCTTTCAGCAATGTTACAAATTTATTTATCAATTTTATGCTATAAGCAATGTTTCAAATATCTTTATCAATTTCATATTCTAAGCAATGTTGCAATTCAAGTTCTGTTGTTTATGTTCCAATCTGCTAACTGCTGAAATGTTTTTGCAATGGTTTTGAATTTAATTGCTTTAGAGAAGAAGTTGAGTATTCCTTTAAAATCAATAATATTACAAAATCAATAATACCATTATGAGTAGGCCTGTGAGATTAATATTATTACAAAATTAATATTAGTATTATTATCATTACTGCTGTTGTGATCATCACTTTCATCTACTCATATTGTAACCGAGATGGAACACCTTTCATTGTATAGGCCTACTATAATTATCCTGATTGATTTAGTTTCCTTAATACCATCTACAATATAATCAGTAGTAGTAGAAGCAGATAGTAGTAGCAGTAGTAGTAGTAGCAGCAGCATCAGTAGTAGTAGTATCAGTAACAACAGTAGCAGTAGCAGTAACAGTAGCAGCAGTAGTAAACCCGATACAAAATGGAAAAGTTCGTAACTCACAGAGGAAGACTTGCTCAAACGAACCAAATCTCCTATTAAGAGAGGCGGAGGACATTCGAATGATGTCTGGCATAAGGAAAGTCGAGTTAAAAAGTTAAAGTCGCCAAGGGATACGATACTCAGTAGCAACTCAGAGAAGAGATTGTCTATAACGAAAGATTTCATGGATTTTTTGAAGTTGACGTATTTCTTTGGATTATTTTGAGCAGAAAGTTTATTGGCAAATATATATATTTGTATATATGTATGTATATATACATATATATACGTATATACATGTATATATACATACATACATATATATATATATATATATATATATATATATATATAATTGTTCCTATGTCGTTGAGAGGGGAGAGGGAGTAGTCATACCATGGTGAGAGGGGGTTACCCCTAGCGATACATAAATTAACGAACCAGTGAGTTGTTGTTGTTGTTGTTGTTGTTAGAAAAGGGTGGAGAGGTGGGAAGGGTTAAATCTTTGTGTGTGTGTGTTTGTGTCTGTGTGTGTGTGCATATCTATCTAAATATTCAGCCATCATTTCTGACGGGTCTCGTACACTAGTAATTACAAAAAGGGCTCCTGCCTTCAATGTCATATTCTGTTGCCAGTGATGAGCCGCCACAAATGGACATCAGGCCAAAATAAAACCTCAAGGTCAATACCCACTTCGCTGAAGGCGAACATGAATCCACAAACTATGAACCCTTCTTTACTATCCCCCCCCCCCCCTTCAACATTATATTTCTCTGTCCATTTAGGGAATTAAATATCCATTTCAAAATTAGCTAGAATTAATTCGAGCCAGGGAGGAGAGGGGGTGGGGGGGGTCAGGATATGTGAGGGAAGTGGGCAGCCTGACTCGGGCTGACCTCGCTGGCTAATTCTGATGAATGTATCAAATTATCATTTCGGTTTCCCTGTTGCCTTGATATTGGAATTGGATAAATAAAACACACAAGCCAAAAAAGATAGTCATGAAAAGAGAAAAATCCTATTAGCTGGTTGTCTCCATTTATGCATGGTTTTGTGGAGTACACTCAAATGGATTGGTAATGATAAGTAATGTTATGCCAGCTAGGATGTGATGGAGGGATAGTTTTATAAGTGGACTGTATCTTGATCCTATCACAATTCGTAAACGAATAAAAGCCATTATAACAAAACCACCTTTATTGAATGGTTTCCAGTTTTAAGGGAACAGCTCTCACTTCAAACATTACGATCTGAAATGTCATCCCCAAATATGCTTCATAAATGAGCAACTTAAGACATGCCTAGTTGTACAACTATTCTTTCAATGTACCTGAGTATACTATACAGCTCATACGTTTAATAACCACACCCCCATCGCTCTTTCAATTCTATTACAACCCACTTGGTCAAGACAACGTTTTTGTATTATGTTAAACCACATTTTATGTTAATCTTACTAATGATTAACTTTCCAAAGATAGAGGAGACTTTAGCTATGGTAAGCAGCTTTTATAGGAGAAGGACACTCCAAAATCAAACCATTGTTCTCTAGTCTTGGGTAGTGCCATAGCCTCTGTACCATGGTTTTCCACTGTCTTGGGTTAGAGTTCTCTTGCTTGAGGATACACTCGGGCACACTATTCTATCTTATTTCTCTTCCTCTTGTTTTGTTAAGGCTTTTATCATTTATATAGGAGATATTTATTTCAAT
>NC_090753.1:51511219-51516219 GCF_036898095.1 Palaemon carinicauda
ATGAAAAAAAGGATGTTCGTGGAAGGCTAAAAAATCCAAACACCAATCAGTTATGCTTACAGTCCACCGCATATGATGAACAGATGTCACTCCACTCTTGAAGGAGATAAGCCGGGTTGTAGTTGAGTGAATTTTAGTCTCTCTCAGCACCCAATTAAGTGACCTAATAACTATTCAAATTAGCAATGAAACATTTCATGGTGGCGATTAATAAGGAAAACGATGTTTTTATTGGTTATGACACGAATCAAATCTAGCAGGTATCAATCAGCGTCCACGGCATACTATCAAAAGGCACTAATGAACTCAAACCTATAGTAGTTATAGCAATGTTGCAAATCTCCTTATCAAGTTCATACTCTAAGCAATGATGAAAATTTGTTTATCAATTTCATGCCTTAAGCAATGTTGCAAATCTCCTTATCAAGTTCATACTCTGAGCAATGATGAAAATTTCTTTATCAATTTTATGCTCTAAGCAAAGTTGCAAATTTCTTTATCAATTTTATGCTTTCAGCAATGTTACAAATTTATTTATCAATTTTATGCTATAAGCAATGTTTCAAATATCTTTATCAATTTCATATTCTAAGCAATGTTGCAAATCAAGTTCTGTTGTTTATGTTCCAATCTACTAACTGCTGAAATGTTTTGGCATTGGTTTTGAATTTAATTGCTTTGGAGAAGAAGTTGAGTATGCCTTTAAAATCAATAATATTACAAAATCAATAATACCATTATGAGTAGGCCTGCGAGATTAATATTATTACAAAATTAATATTAGTATTATTGTCATTACTGCTGTTGGGATCATCACTTTCATCTACTAATATTGTAACCAAGATGGAACACCTTTAATTGTATAGGCCTACTATAATTATCCTGATTGATTTAGTTTCCTTAATACCATCATCAATATAATCAGTAGTAGTAGAAGCAGATAGTAGTAGCAGTAGCAGTAGTAGCAGCAGCATCAGTAGTAGTAGTATCAGTAACAACAGTAGCAGGAGCAGTAACAGTAGCAGCAGTAGTAAACCCGATACCAAATGGAAAAGATGGTAAGTCACAGAGGAAGACGTCCTCAAACGAAGTAAATCTCCTATTAGGAGAGGCAGACGACATTCGAATGATGTCTGGCATAAGGAAAGTCGAGTTAAAAAGTTAAAGTCGCCAAGGGATATGATACTCAGTAGCGACTCCACGAAGAGAGATGGTCTATAACGAAAAATTTCATGGGTTTTGTTTTTCAAGTTGACGTATTTCTTTGGATTATTTTGAGGGAAATGTTTATTGGCATATATATATATATATATATATATATATATATATATATATATATATATATATATATATATATATATATATGTATATATATACATATATATATACATATATATATTTGTATATGTATATGTATATATATATATATATATATATATATATATATATATATATATATATCCCATGTCTTTGAGGGGAGGAGAGAGAGTAATCATACCGTGGTGAGAGGGAGTTACCCCCCAGAGATACACAAATTACCGAACCAGTGAGTTGTTGTTGTTGTTGTTGGAAAGGTGGGAAGGGTTGAATCTGTGAGTGTGTGTGCATATCTAAATATTCAGCCGTCATTTTTGACGGGTCTCGTACACTAGTAATGATAAAAAGTGCTCCTGCCTTCAATGTGATATTCTGTTGCCAGTGATGAGCCGCCGCAAATGGACATCAGTCCAAAATAAAACATCAAGGTCAATACCCACTTCGCTGAAGGCGAACATGAATCCACAAACTATGAACCCTTCTTGACTAAACCCCTCCCCCCCCCTCTCAACATTATATTTCTCTGTCCATTTAGGGAATTAAATATCCATTTCAAAATTAGCTGGAATTAATTCGAGCCAGGGAGGAGATGGGGTGGGGGCGGGGGGAGTCAGGATATGTGAGGGAAGTGGGCAGCAGGACTCGGGCTGACCTCGCTCGCTAATTCTGATGAATGTATCAAATTATCATTTCGGTTTCCCTGTTGCCTTGATATTGGAATTGGATAAATAAAACACACAAGCAAAAAAAGATAGTCATGATAAGAGAAAAATCCTATTAGCTGGTTGTCTCCATTTATGCATGGTTTTGTGGAGTACACTCAAATGGATTGGCAAGGATAAGTAATGTTATGCCAGCTTGGATGTGATGGAGGGATAGTTTTATAAGTGGACTGTATCTTAATGCTATCACAATTCAAAAACGAATAAAAGCCATTATAACAACACCACCTTTCTTGAATGGTTTCTAGTTGAAAGGGAACATCTCTCACATCAAACATTACGATCTGAAATGGCATCCCCAAATATGTTTCATAAATGAACAGCTTGACGCATGCCTGGTGGTACAGAAAGGCGCGTTGCTAGAGATTTGGGGATCTGAGTAAGTCGAGAGGCCCCATTCCCCCTTACCCTGGTGAGTTGGTGGTCATGTTATATGTATGCCTTATCATCATCATCATCATCATTTCCTCCCATGCCTATTGACGCAAAAGGCCTCGGTTAGATTTCGCCAGCCGTCTCTATCTTGAGCTCTTAAATCAACACCCCTATTCATCGTCATCTACTTCACGCTTCATAGTCCTCAGCCATGTAGGCCTGGGTCTTCCAACTCTTCTAGTGCTATGTGGAGCCCAATTGAAAGTTTGGTGAACTAATCTCTCTTGGGGAGTCCAACGAGCATGCTACCTACTTTTATTTTCTGACCATGTTTTGGAGGCGGGGGGAGGGGCATTTTAAAAAAGCAACCAACGTTACTGGTTACAGAAAGCAATTCTAGCCAAAGAATATCGAGAAAGGTGCTTGGGGCTACCAGGACTGAAATGAGCAAATTTTACCATCACTTCTTAAAACTGCACTATATGAAGCCTTTGAGACACCCACAAATAAGTGTAAACAAGGATTTTCAATCAACTAACAAGATCTAGCCAAGTTTATATCATCCATATATTTAAGCTTGTACAGGAAGTCATTATTTTTTTTACCATTCTAGTGATAATTATCTATCTAAATCAGATTTCAGTTTCCATGGTGTCTTTGCAAAATGTTTTCCCTTGAAAGTGACGGATGTTAAATTCCTGGAGGATCAAAATTAGTTGATAGACAATTTTGAATCAAATTAGTTGATAAAAGAAGTAATATTGAATCCAAATTAGTTGCTAGAAAGAGGCATATTTTAATCAAAATTAGTTATTAGAAAGGCTTTTTTGAAGCAAAATTAGTTATTAGAAAGAGGCTTTTTTGAAGCAAAATTAGTTATTAGAAAGAGGCTTTTTTGAAGCAAAATTAGTTATTAGAAAGAGGCTTTTTTGAATCAGAATTAGTTGATAGAAAGAGACAATTTTCAATCATAATTTGTTTATAGAAAGAGACAATTTTTAATCAAAATTTGTTGATAAAAAGAGACAATTTTGAATCTAAATTAGTTGATAGAAAGCGACAATATTGAATCAAAAATAATTTCTAGAAAGAGGCCTTTTTTAATCAAATTCAGTTGATAGAAAAAAGACAATTTTGAATCAAAGTTAGTTGATGGAAAGAGACAATTTTGAATCAAAATTAGTTGAGAAAAGGAGACAATTTTGAATCAAAATTAGTTGAGAAAAGGAGACAATTTTGAATCAAAATTAGTTGAGAAAAAGAGACAATTTTGAATCAAAATTAGTTGAGAAAAGGAGACAATTTTGAATCAAAATTAGTTGACAGAAAGAGATAATTTTTAATTAAAAGTAGTAGATAGAAAGATATGATATTAAATCAAATTTAGTTGATAGAAAGAAACGATATTGAATCAAAATTAGTTGATAGAAAGAGACAAATTTGAATCAAAATTAGTTGATAGAGAAAATTTTGAATAAAATTAGTTGATAGAAAAAGACAATTTTAAATCAAAATTAATTGATGGAAAGAAACAATGCTGAATTATAATTACTTGATAAAGAGACCATATTGAATCAAAATTAGTTGATACATAGAGACAATTTTAAATCAAAATTAGTTGATAGAAAGACATAATTTTGAATCAAAATTAGTTGATAAAAAGGGACAAATTTGAATCAAAATTAGTTGATAGAAAGAGACAATTTTGAATCAAAATTAGTTGATAAAAATGATAATATTGAATAGATATTATTTGATAGAAAGAAACAATATTGTATCAAAATTAGTTGATAAAAGAAATTTTTTTATTAAAATTAGTTGATAGAAAGAGACGATTTTGAATCAAAATTAGTTGATGGAAAGAGACAATTTTGAATAAAAAATAGTTGATAAAAAGAGAATATTTTGAATCAAAATTAGTTGATAGAAAGAGAAAGTTTGAATCAAAATTATTTGATAAAAATGGACAAATTTGAATCAAAATTAGTTGATAGAAAGAACATTGAAATCCAGCATAACATTCTTCCTTACTTCGAGTCCCGAACTGAAAAAAAGAAAACCACAATGTAAGCAAACGGTTTCAGACACGTCAGATCTCAAGGCATCTCCTTTTTGCCTTCCGTAAACATACGCCGAATTCTTCAAGGATTCTGTAGTTTTTCTTTATTTGTAGAGAGCAAACACTTTCCATCCTCGTGTTTCTCGAGGAGTCCGGAGCTGGGCTGACGACGGCGCCAGGAGAAAGAGTTCTTCTAACGAAGCGGCCGCAGGAAGGCCTTACTGTCTGAGGAGAGAGGAGGGATTTGATGCTGTGGGTTTCAATGTGTTTTATTCTGTGTGATGGTTTATTGAAGGGGATAATTGAGCTTCTTTCAAATAGTTGGCTAACGATAAGAATGAAGGGAATTGTTTCGTCACTGATTACTTATGAATATGTGTATGTATATATACATATATATACATATACATATATATACATATACATATATATGTATATATGGTATGTTTATGTATATATATGTAAATATATATATATATATATATATATATATATATATATATATATATATATGTAAATATATATAT
>NC_090753.1:51523719-51526219 GCF_036898095.1 Palaemon carinicauda
GAGGGAAGTGGGCAGCAGGACTCGGGGTGACCTCACTCGCTAATTCTGATGAATGTATCAAATTATCATTTCGGTTTCCCTGTTGCCTTGATATTGGAATTGGATAAATAAAACACACAATAAAAAAAGGATAGTCATGATAAGAGAAAAATCCTATTAGCTGGTTGTCTCCATTTATGCATGGTTTTGTGGAGTACACTCAAATGGATTGGTAAGGATAAGTAATGTTATGCCAGCTAGGGTGGGATGGAGGGATAGTTTTATAAGTGGACTGTATCTTAATGTTATCACAATTCGAAAACGAATAAAAGCCATTATAACAACACCACCTTTCTTGAATGGTTTCTAGTTTAAAGGAACATCTCTCACATCAAACATTATAGTCTGAAATATCATACCCAAATATGTGTCATAAATGAGCAACTTGACGCATGCCTAGTGGTTGAAGTATGCTTTAACTGAACCTGAGTATACTGTACATACGTTTAATCACCCCCCCCCCATCGCTCTTTCAGTTCTGTTGCAACGCACTTGGTTAAGACAACGTTTTGTAATATGTTAAACTACACTTTATATTAGTCTTACTAATGCTTAACTTTCCAAACTATTCCCTACAATGGTTATCTTGCTAACTGTCCTGCTTCTTTCACCCACCTTTCCTATCAGCTAAAACCATTAGATTAAGAATATTGATTTCGTGTTATTTGACGTAGCAGTTCTTAAGAGTAATGGACTTCCTTCCCTTGTAAATATTAAGAGAGAGAGAGAGAGAGAGAGAGAGAGAGAGAGAGAGAGAGAGAGAGAGAGAGAGAGAGAGAGACTTAGGTCATAGAGCCGGCCATTCGGCGCATACATTACCCTGGTGAGTTGGTGGTTACATTAAATGTATACTTACATGCTTTTATTTTCTGACCATATTTGGAAGGCAGGGGGGGAAGCATTTTTAAAAAATCAACAAACCCCGCTCTTAAAAAGGTGCTTGGGGCTGCCCGAGACACAAATAAGCACATTTTACCATCACTATTTACATAATGCACCATATGAAGCCTTTGAGACATGTCCATATATGTGCGAACAAGGATTTTCCATCAGCGAACAAGAATTAGGCATGTTTATCTCATCCATATGTTTGAGTTTGTACAGAAAGTCATTATTTCTTTTTATTCTAATGGAAATTATTTATCCAAATCCGTTTTCAGTTCCCATGATCTCTTTGCAAAATGTTTTCTCGTGGTAGTGAAGGGTGTCAAATTCATGGAGGATCAAAGTTAGTTGATAGAAAGAGACAATTTTCAATTAAAATTAGTTAATAGAAAGAGACATTTTTTAATCAAAATTAGTTGATAGAAAGAGACAATTTTGAATTAAAATTAGTTGATAGAAAGAGACATTTTTTAATCAAAATTAGTTAATAGAAAGAGACAATTTTGAATAAAAATTGGTTGATAGTAAGAGACAATTTTGAATCAAATTTAGTTGATAGAAAGAGACAATTTTGATTTTGAATCAAAATTACTTTATAGAAAGAGACAATTTTGAATCAAAATTACTTGATAGAAAAAAAAAAGACTTTTGAATCAAAATTACTTGATAGAAAAAAAAAAGACTTTTGAATCAAAATTAGTAGATAGAAAGAGAAAATTTTTAATCAGAATTGGTTGATAGGAAGAGACAATTTTGCATCAAAAATAGTAGATAGAAAGAGACAATTATCAATCAAAATTAGTTGATAGAAAGAGACAGTTTTGAATCAAAATTAATTAATTGAATGAAAATTTTAAATCAGAATTAGTTGATAGAAAGAGACAATTTTGAATCAAAATTAGTTAATAGATTGACAATTCTAAATCAGAATTAGTTGATAGAAAGAGACAATTTTGAGTCAAAATAAGTTGATAGAAAAAGACAATATTGAATCAAAATTAGTTTCTAAAAAGAGACAATTTTAAATTTAAATTAGTTGAAAGAAGGAAAATATTTTGAATCAAAATTATTTGATAGAAAGAGACAATTTTGAATAAAATTAGTTGATAGAAATTTTTTAATAAAAATTAGTTGACAGAAAGAGACAATTTTGAATCGAAATTAGTTGATAGAAAGAGACATTAGGATCAAAATTAGTTGATAGAAAGAGACAATTTTAAATCAAAATCAGTTGATAGAAACAGACAATTTTGAATCACAATTAGTTGATAGAAAGAGACAATTTTGAATCAAAATTAGTAGATAGAAAGAGACAATTTTGAATCAAAATCAGTTGATAGAAAGAGACAATTTTGAATCGAAAATAGTTGATAAAAAGAGACAATTTAGAATCAAAATTAGTTGATAGAGAGAGAGGATTTCAATCAAATTTAGGTGATGGAAAAAGACAATTATATAAATATATATATATATATATATATAATATATATATATATATATATATATATATATATATATATATATATATATATACTGTATATATATATATATATATATATATATATATATATATATA
>NC_090753.1:51533719-51536219 GCF_036898095.1 Palaemon carinicauda
TATATATATATATATATATATATATATATATATATATATGTGTGTGTGTGTATATGTATGTATATGCATAGATATATATATATATATATATATATATATATATATATATATATATATGATATATATAATATATATATATGCATATATATAGATAGATACATAGATAAATATAATAAATAAATATATATATATATATGTATATATATATATATGTGTGTGTGTGTGTATATATATACATATATATACATATATATTCCTTCCCAGTCACGCTCAGCTGCATTGCCAGATGTATAACAACTTGGTCACTCTCCATCCCTGGAATAGGGGAAAAGAGAGTGGTCATACTCCGGTGAAAGGTGGTACTTTAACAGGTACTTCGACAGGTACATAGGGAAACCACAATCTGAGAATTGTCTAGCAGTCATTTCCAATGGGTCGCGTACACTAGTTTACAGTATATACAGTAAATCAAATTAACCGTAATATCTCTAGTCATCGATTATAGAATGAAATTTTGATAATGACTATAAATGAAAGCCGTAATAATGATAAGTCTTAATATAATTTCTGGGTAAATGGAGAAGAGAGAAGTTAGTTAAACAAAACCGGGAGAGTTTCAGGATCTCTGTAAATAGCTGGAAGAAAAGATGGATGTTTACCGAAGCTGACATCGAAATAGATGAAACAATCTGTGAGGCCATTTTCCTTCACAAAGGGAAATCATTGAAGTTGTTTGAAAGTAAGAGATAAATAGTGAAAGCTTTTGAGATGAAAATCTCGAAAGAATTAGATTTTAAAAGGACCAAATGAATGAGAAAATTGAAATGAAAAAGAAATCATATTTTGTTATTATCATCATCATCATCTCCTCCCAAGCCTTTCAACGCAAAGGGCCTCGGTTAGATTTTGCCAGTAGTCTGTATTCTGAGCTTTTGAAAAAACTACTTTTCCATTCATCATCTCCTCCTACTTCACGCGTCATAGTCCTCAGCCATGTAGGCCTGGGTCTTCCAACTCTTCTGGTGCCTTGTTAAAAAATATATATATATATATATATATATATATATATATATATATATATATTTATATATATATATATATATATATATATATATATATATATATATATATATTCACAAATTCATACAAACTGTTTATACAGAGTGAGAAAATGTTCCCACAACAAAAACGGAGTTTTCAATTCAGTACTAATTGATCAAATTCAATATTTTTCCTCACAATGATTCCCAAACAATGACACGATATCAATATTTAACAATTTCCTTCTTTGTTGAAAGAGGAAGAGAAATAAAATTCGTGAACTCGATATGATCTAAAATGTATTGGCCTTTCTTAAATTACATTGATCATATATATAGAAAAATAGAATATCATTGATGGTGGAAAAATTACATTTTATTCTTGGTTTACATATTTTGCAGAGTGAGGAAAAGTAATTTATTTATGAGAAAAAAAAAACATTTTTCCATCGTTTCAGATGTTTTTGTATGGAGATAACAAAATTGTTCTAAAAAGAATGATATATATATATATATATATATATATATATATATATATATATATATATATATATATATATATATATATATGCGTGTGTGTGTATGTGTAAACAATATTATGATTTTCGATTTTATTCTTTTCTTGGTTGCTCATTTTTAAGAAGAATTTTCTAACACTCAAAAATATTTTCGTTATATTTGTGATTTAAAGCATTTATGAGGATAAAAAAATCATTTGTAAAAATGGCATAAGATGATTGTTTCATTTTTCTTGTTAGTTAATTAGTTAATTTTCATAAATGGGTTTTTATGCCACAAAGATATTCCCATTTCCTTTTGACAGCCATTTGCTAAATGATTATCTTATCTAGGCTACAATGAACTCTTTATTCAATATTCTATGATACGTAGTTAAACGTTTCTGATGAACGCCAGACTGGAGTTTGAGTCACTCTCAAACTCGTTAGTTCCTTTGGTCTCTGCAACCTCACTACCCATGTGAGCTAAGGATGTGGCATTTGCGGGAGTCTATAGGTCTATCTGCTGAGTCATCAGCAGCCATTGTCTGGCCCTTCTTGGTCCTAGCTTTGGTGGAGAGGGACTTGGTCTCTAATCATATGCATATATGGTCAGTTTCTAGGACATTGTCCTGCTAGCTAGGGCAATATCACTGTCCCTTGCCTCTGCCATTCATGAATGGCCTTTAAAACCTTTAATCATATTTAGCATTTTAATTCAATACTTAACCGCACCATTCTAAAAATCCTTATCATTTATAATAAATTTACTCGAAAGGCATACATAAAAATACTGCTAAAATTGACTCTGAAATACTGCAAACTATTTAGAGTATTGTATCGCCAAATTAGCCATTGGAAGACATCAGCCAACTAAAGCATTCCTTAATCAAGCCATTACAACTGGAAGCTTCAGGTGACCAAAGGCGGCAATTCCAGTGTAATGAGAGAGAGAGATTCTCC
>NC_090753.1:51556219-51568719 GCF_036898095.1 Palaemon carinicauda
GACACTCCAAAATCAAACCATTGTTCTCTAGTCTTGGGTAGTGCCATAGCCTCTGTACCATGGTCTTCCACTGTCTTGGGTTAGAGTTCTCTTGCTTGAGAGTACACTCGGACACACTATTCTATGTTGTGTCTCTTCCTCTTGTTTTGTTAAAGTTTTTATAGTTTATATAGGAGATATTTATTTTAATGTTGTTACTCTTCTTAGAATATTTTATTTTCCTTTGTTTCCTATCCTCACTGTGCTATTTCCCCTGTTGGAGCCTTTGGGCTTATAGCATCCTGGTTTTCCAACTAGGGTTGTAGTTTAGCAATTAATAATGATAATAATAATAACTATTCCATACCATGGTTAGCTTGCTAACTGTCCTCCTTCCTTCACCCACCTTTCATATCAGCTAAAACTATCATATTAAGAACGTTAGTTTTGTGTTATTTGACGTTGCAATTCTTATGAGTGATGGAGTTATATCCCTCGTAAATATTGAGAGAGAGAGAGAGAGAGAGAGAGAGAGAGAGAGAGAGAGAGAGAGAGAGAGAGAGAGAGAGAGAGAGAGAGAGAAAAAAATAAACTTAGGTCATAGAGCCGGCCATTCGGCCCGCACCTTACCCTGGTGAGTTGGTGGTCACATTAAATGTACACTTACATGCTTTTATTTTCTGACCATTTTTTGGAGGCGGGGGGGATAGTAGGGATAAATCCATTGATTTAATTGCCACGCACTGGCACGCATCCTCCTGCATCGTCCGGCACTGTTCACTCCAGTTCTTGCATCGTTCACGACAAGTTCACGCCAATTTTGTCGTGACAATGCGTGCCACAAATTTTGAACATTTCAAAATTCTCGGCACGCATGGCACGCATGCTACGCACTGTTCACGTCACGTTCACGCCAGTTCCCGCATCGTTCACTCCAGTTCACGACACAAGGCGTGACAATGCGTGCCACAAATGCGTGCAAGTGTCACGGGGCTAAACCCCGCTCTTAGAAAGGTGCTTGGGGCTGCCCGAGACACAAATAAGCACATTTTACCATCATTGTTTTCAAAATGCACCATATGATGCCTTTGAGACATGTACATATATGTGCGAACAAGGATTTACCATCAGATAACAAGATCTAGGCATGTTTATCTCATCCATATATTTGAGTTTGTACAGAAAGTCCTTGTTTTTTTTATTCTAGTGAAAATTATTTATCCAAATCAGTTTTCAGTTCCCATGATCTCTTTGCAAAATTTTTTCTCGTGGTAGTGACGGGTGTCAAATTCATGGAGGATCAAAGTTATTTGATAGAAAGAGACAATTTTGAATTAAAATTAGTTAATAGGAAGAGACATTTTTTAATCAAAATTAGTTAATAGAAAGAGAAAATTTTGAATGAAAATTTGTTGATTGTAAGAGACAATTTTGAATCAAATTTAGTTGATAGAAAGGGGCAACTTTGAATCAAAATTACTTTATAAAAAGACACAATTTTGAATCAAAGTTACTTGAGAGAAAAAAAAAGACTTTTGAATCAAAATTAGTTGATAGAAAGAGACACTTTAATCAGAATTAGTTGATGAGAAGAGACAATTTTGAATCAAAATTAGTTGATAGAAAAAGACCATTTTGAATCAAAATTAGTTGATAGAAAGAGACAATTTTGAATCTAAATTAGTTTATAGAATGACAATTTTAAATCAGAATTAGTTGATAGAAAGAGACAATTTTGAATAAAAATTAGATGATAGAAGGAGATAATTTTGAATCAAAATTATATGATACAAAGAGACAATTTTGAATAAAAAATAGTTGATAGACAGAGACAATTATGAATCAAAAATAGTTGATAGAAAGAGACAATTTTGAATCAAAATTAGTTGATAAAAAGAGACAAGTTTGAATCAAAATTAATTGATAAAAAGCGACAATTTGCAATCAAAATTAGTTGGTAGAAAGAGACAATTTTGAATCATAATTAGTTGATAGAAAGAGACAATTTTGAATCGAAATTAGTTGATAAAAAGAGACAATTTGGGATCAAAATTAGTTGAAAGAAAGATAATTTTGAATCCAAATTAGTTGATAGAAAGAGACAATTTGGAACCAAAATTAGTTGAAAGAAAAAGACCACTTTGAATCAAAATTAGTTGATAGAGACAATTTTGAATTAAAATTGGTTGATAGATAGAGACAATTTTGAATCAAAATTAGCTGATAGAGACAATTTTGAATCAAAATTAGTTGATAGAAAGGGACAGTTTTGAATCAAAATTAGTTGATAGAAAGAGACAATTTGGAATCAAAATTAGTTAATAGAGACAATTTGAAGTCAAAATTAGTTGATAGAAAGAGACAATTTTGAATAAAAATTAGTTGATAGAAAGACATTTGAATCAAAATTATTTGATAGAAAGAGAAAATTTTGAATCAAAATTAGTTGAAAGAAAGAGACAATTTGGAATCAAAATTAGTTGATAGAAAGAGACAATTTTGAATCAAAATTAGATGATAGAAAGAGACAATTTTGAATCAAAATTGGTTGATAGAAAGAGACAATTTTGAATCAAAATTAGTTGATAGAAAGAGACAATTTTTAATCAAAATTAGTTGATAAAAAGAGACAATTTTAAATCAAAATTAGTTGATAGAAAGAGATAATTTTTAATCAAAATTAGTTGATAGAAAGAGAGAATTTTGAATCAAAATTAGTTGATCGAAAGAGACTATTTTTAATCAAGATTAGTTGATAGAAAGAGACAATTTTTAATCAAAATTAGTTGAAAGAAAGAGACAATTTTGAATCAAAATTAGTTGATAGAAAGAGACATTTTTGAATCAAAATGGTTGATAGTAAGAGACCTTTTTTAATCAAAAGTAGTTGATAGAAAGATACAATTTGAAATCAAAATTAGTTGATAAAAAGCGACAAATTAGAATCAAAATTAGTTGATAAAAAGAGACAATTATGAATCAAAATTAGTTGATAGAAAGAGACAATTTTGAATCAAAATTAGTTGATGAAAAGCGGCAATTTTGAATCAAAATTAGTCGATAGAAAGAGACCATTTTTAATCAAAAGTAGTTGATAGAAAAAGACCATTTTGAATCAAAATTAGTTGATAGAAAAAGACCATTTTGAATCAAAATTAGTTGATAGAGACAATTTTGCATCAAAATTACTTGATAGAAAGAGAATTTTAAATCAAAATAATTTGATAGAGACAATTTTGAGTCAAAATTAGTTGATAGAAAGAGGCGATTTTGAATCAAAATTAGTTGATAGAGACAATTTTGAATCAAAATTAGTTGATCGAGACAATTTTGAATAAAAATTAGTTAATAGAGACAATTTTGAATTAAAATCAGTTGATAGAAAGAGATCGTTTTGAGTCAAAATTAGTTGATAGAAAGAAACTATTTTGAATCAAAATTTCTTGATAAAAGGCAACAATTTGGAATCAAAATTAGTCGATAGAAAGAGACCATTTTTAATCAAAAGTAGTTGATAGAAAAAGACAATTTTGAATCAAAATTAGTTGATAGAAAAAGACCATTTTGAATCAAAATTAGTTAATAGAGAGAATTTTGAATCAAAATTACTTGATAGAAAGAGAAAATTTTAAATCAAAGTAAGTTGATAGAGACAATTTTGAATCAAAATTAGTTGATAGACAGAGACAATTTTGAATCAAAATTAGTTGATAGAGACAATTTTGAATCAAAATTAGTTGATAGAGACAATTTTGAACCCAAATTAGTTGATAGAAAGAGACCATTTTGAACCCAAATTAGTTGATGGAAATAGACAATTTTGAATCAAAATTAGTTGATGGAAATAGACAATTTTGAATCAAAATTAGTTGATAGAAAGAGACAATTTAAAATAAAATTTAGTTGATGATTTTTATCTTGATAGAAATATAATTATTTTCAAATAACTCAAGCCAACAACAATGTGTGAAAGGGCTTTTGTCACATCATCAATCCAATTCTGTATCTCACAAAAGACAGTAATTTCACTGATTTCAAATCAAAATTATTGGGTGACTGATTTTCGTTGAATGAGGTCACTTGGTTAACCCATTATCGTTCTAAATGTTTTACTCTGTTACCCTCGGGTTCCAAATCAGGACATGAAATTATCTGCAAAAAAAAAGAAAAAACTTTCTGTAACGTATTAGAAATATATATATATATATATATATATATATATATATATATATATATATATATATATATACATATATACATATATGTATGTATGTGTGCGTGTGTGTGTATATAATATATATATATATATATATATATATATATATATATATATATATATATATATATATATTAATCAGTGTCCCCTACGAGGAAGTGATTTAGGAGAAAAGCAGTTGAACATTAATTTAGTCTTTTAACAACTGAATCTTAGATAAACAACCTACTATACCGTGCAACTTCCTAGACATGAAATCACACACGCACAGATGCACACATAAATACATGATATAATATTAATCCATTGATTAAATATGGAAGGTAAATTCAACGCATCTCTTCCAACATAATTAAATCAATTAACATATTGAAATAATTAATATGATTGAATTTAATAACATAGATATTTAATGCAGAGATGAAATTATCAATAGAGTTATTTAATTTCCCAAGTTTGATTCCCGAATCTGAAATTCAAACTATTGTATTTTATTTTCTTTGACATTTTGACATGAGTCTGTAAACGTCATTTATTCCTTTTTGTACTATTTATTTTACTTTGACATTTGTTTAAATTGCTCTTCGTTGTTATTTCTTTTTTAGCTTTTATACTTCGCCTGTTAGCTTTCCTTTAGGAATAAGCGTTCTGTTTTTGCAAGTGTAGACTTTGTTAGGTTAATAATATGGATAATTATGATGATTGTTATAATGACCGGAAAAAATGTATACAAATGTACAAGCGTTAGTGAAAATACGTTTCCGTACATTAATGTTTGTATTTAAACATTATTCGTTCGAATGTACAATATTTGCCACAGTAAAATAGAGAGAGAGAGAGAGAGAGAGAGAGAGAGAGAGAGAGAGAGAGAGAGAGAGAGAGAGAGAGAGAGAGAATATCAGTGTTTGTATTTAAAGTTTGTTCATTTGAATACACATTACGGCCCACTGTTGAAGAGTGAACATCAATGTTTGCATTTAAATATTATCAATTTGAATACACAAGATCACTCACTGAGAGAGAGAGAGAGAGAGAGAGAGAGAGAGAGAGAGAGAGAGAGAGACTCCAGGATAAGTTACAGTTAATGGTGTATGATCTACCTCGGCTAATTACCTGCTGGCATAACAATTTTCCTCTCAGCGGGTAACAAACTAACAACATTTCGATCCGGAAAAGACAAAAAAAAATCTTCATTAACAGAAGCCTAATTGAAAGGCTTTCCGTAAAGGAACATGAAGAAGATTAACTGACGAATGCGTCTATCAGGATATAATCGCAATAATGACCTATTCGTATTGACGGATAATGATCCCCATTTGTAATTAGCTCATTAAATCGGGAAATGTTGACGCTAGGGATTATATAGCAAGTCATCGTAACGATTTAACTAGATTAAAAAGAGATCGTTAATGCTCCAAGGCTCTTGGCTCTGAGAGAAGCTCTGTTAGAGATTCCTGGCTTCAATAGAGGACAAGTCATGGAATCCTGGCTTCGAGTAAAGACCTGTCAGGACATCTTGGCAACAAGATAAGACCTGTCAGGGAATCCTGCCTACGAGATAAGACCTGTCAACGATTTTTGGCTCCAAGAGAAGATCTATTAGGGATTCTTGGCTTCGGGAAGAGACCTGTCAGGGAATCCTGGCTACGAGATAAGACCTGTCAGGGATTCCTGGCTCCAAGAGAAGATCTGTTAGGGAATCTTAGCTCCGAGAAAAGACCTGTCAGGGAATCCTGGCTCCGGGAAAAGACTTGTCAGACATCCTGGCTGCAAGAGAAGACCTGTCAAAGACCCCTGGATGCAAGAGAAGACCTGTCAAAGACTCCTGGCTGTAAGAAAAGACCTTTCAGAGACTCCTGACTGCAAGATAAGACCTGTCAGAGACTCCTGGCTCCAAGAGAAGACCCGTCAGGGAATCCTGGCTCAGAGAGAAGACCTGCCAGGGAATCCTGACTACGAGAGAACACCTATCCGGGAATTCTGGCTCCAAGAGAAGACGTGACGGGGAATCATGGCTCCAAGAGAAAATGCATCTGGGAATTCTGGCTCAGAGAGATGATCTGTCAGGGAATCCTGGCTCTGAGAGAAGACCTGCCAGGAAAGCCTGACTACGAGAGAACACCTATCCAGGAATTCTGGCTCCAAGAGAAGACGTGACGGGGAATCATGGCTCCAAGAGAAAATGCATCTGGGAATTCTGGCTCAGAGAGATGATCTGTCAGGGAATCCTGGCTCTGAGAGAAGACCTGTCAAGGAACCCTGGCTCTGAGAGAAGACCTGTCAGGGAATCCTGGCTCCAGAAAAATATCTGTCAGGGAATCCTTGCTCTGAGAAAAAATCTGTCAGAAATTCCTGGATCCAAAAGAAGACCTGTGAAAGTATCCTGGCTCCAAGAGAAAACTTGTCAGGGAATCCTTGCTCTGAGAGAAGATTTGTCAGAGAATCCTGAATCCGAGAGAAGATCTATCAGAGAACCCTGACTCCAAGAGAAGATCTGTCAGAGAATCCTGACTCCGAGAGAACATCTGCCAGGGAATCCTGACTCCAAGAGAAGATATATCAGGGGGTCCTGGCTCCGAGAGAATACCTATCAGGGAATCCTGGATCCGAGAGAAAACCTTTCAGGGAATCCTGGATCCGAGAGATGACCTGTCACAGAAATCCGGCTCAGAGAGAAGACCCATCAGGGTATCTTGGCGCCAAGAGAAGACCTGTTAGGGAATCCTGGCTCTGAGAGAAGACCTGTCAGGGAGTCCGGGCTCCGAGAGAAGGCCTTTTAGAAAATTCTGTCTCCGAAAGAAGACCTGTCAGAGAATCTTAGCTCCAAAAGAAGACCTGTCAGAGAATCTTAGCTCCGAGCGAAGACTGTTAGGGAATCCTGGCTCCGAGAGAAGACCCGTCAAGGAATCCTGGCTCAGTGAGAAGATTTATCAGAGAATCTAGTCCTTGAAAGTTGACCTGTAAGGGAATCTTGGCTCTGAGAGAAGATATCAGAAAATCATGGCTCCTAAGGAGGAGTTGTCAGGGAATCCTTGCTCTAAGAGAAGATCTGTCAGAGAATCATGGCTCCAAGATAAGACCTGTCAGGGAAATCCCTACGCTCAGGGAAAATATATCAGGGAATTCTGGCTCCGAGAAAAGACCTATCAGGGAATCCTGGTACCAAGAGAAAACCTGTCTGGTAATCTTGTCTCCTCGAGAAGACCTGTCAGAGAATCCTAGTTCTGAGAGAACACTTATAAGGGAATCCTGACTCTGAGAGAAGACCTGTCAGGGAATCTTGGCACCGGGAAAAGACCTGTCAGTGAATTCATGACTACGAGAGAAGGATTGTCAGGGAATTCTGGCTCTGAGGGAAGAACTGTTAGGGAATCCTGGCTCCGAGAGAAGACCAGTCAGAGAATCCTGGCTCCAAGAGAAGACCTTTCAAGGAACCCTGACTCCGAGAGGAGACCTGTCAGTGAATCTTGGCTCCGAGAGAAGGCTGTCAGGGACTCCTGGCTCTGAGAGAAGACCAGTCAGAGAATCCTGGCTCCGAGAAAAGACTTATCAGGGATCCTTGGCTCCGAGATAACAACTATCACGGAACCTAGTCTCTTAGAGAAGGCCTTTCAGGGAATGATGGTTCCCAGAGAATATCTGTTAGAAAACCCTGGCTCCGTGATAACCAATCAGGGAATCCTTGCTCCATGAGAAGATCTGTCAGGGATTGCTCGCTGCTAGAGAAGACCTATCAGGGAACCCCAAAAGAAAATATTCCAAATGGCAATATGGAGAAGTTAAGAGGTGGAAAAAAGTTATGTGGAAGAGAGTTAACGTAGAAGGCTATAAAGTTTGTGCAGCTAATTACGCGAGTGGAGCTTCAAAGAGCTTGAGTAATGTTTACAGCGCACCACGTGAACACCCGTATACTGACTCTAGTTTTTGAAAGGTAGAGTATCCAATTTGCATGACTCTATTCTTCAAACGTGAATTAAGATTTTTGAAGACATAGCCTTTATGAAAGGGAATAAAAAAATATTCTTTCATAATGTATAAAGGTTTGTGGTTGCATCTAATTTTAGGGAATGGAATAAAAACAAGATTTTCATGAACTTTTTTTTATAAAGCTGTATTAATATTTATGAATACATTTCATTTATGAAACAGAAGACGAACAAGCTGAATCCTACAAGTCTATAGAAAGAAGAAAAATAAACGATAAATAGCACAGTATTACAAAAAGACGATAAACTAGAAAGTGATTCAATAAAAGACCTGTAGATACGTTAATGACTTGTTCAATGATGTTTCCTAGATCGGCCATTCATGGGTTCAGAGTTTCCTTGCCATATTACATTTGAAACATTATATTTTCTTGAAATAAACGATTAATTGTAACTACATTACTTCAGAGGCTCAAACTTGCAGCGGATTTTTATTTTTTTTTATTTTGAAGAGGATGTAATAAGTCTCTTCATGGTTTACATTATCTATTTTAACGTTGTAGGTAGTAGGTTAGCAAGAGCACCAGCCACCCGTTGAGATACTACCGTTAGACTTATTGGATCCTTTAACTGACCAAACAGTACTACACTGGATAACTATCTCTGGTTACGGCTCATTTTCTCTTTACATACACATACTCAGAATAGTCTGGTCTATTCTTACCACATTCTCCTCTGTTCTCATACACCTAACAACACTGAGATTACTAAACAAATCTACATCACTCAAGAGTTAACTACTGCAATATAATTGTACAGTGGCCACTTTCCTCTTGATAAGGGTAGAAGAGTCTCTTTAGCTATGGTAAGCAGCTCTTCTAGGAGGACACTCCAAAATAAAACCATTGGTCTCTGGTCTTGGGTAGTGCCATAACCTCTGTACCATGGTCTTCCACTGTCTTGGGTTAGAGTTCTCTTGCTTGGGGGTACAATCGGACATGCTGTTCTATTTTATTTCTCCTCTTCATGTTTTTTTAAGTTTTTATAGTTTATATGTGAAGGATCTGATTTAATATTGTTACAGTTCTTGAAATATTTTATTTTGATTGTTTATTTCCTTGTAGTTTGTTTATATTCTGGTTTCCTTTCCTCACTGGGCTATTTTTCCCTGTTGGAGCCCTTGGGTTTATAGCATCTGGGTTATAGCTCATCTTGAAATAATAATAATAATAATAATAATAATAATAATAATAATAATAATAATAATAATGGTGATGATATTTTATGTTTATTCATTATTTTCCAAATAGTTTATATATTTCCATATTTCCTGTCCTCGCTGGGCTATTTTCCCTGTTGCAGCCCTTGGGTTTATTGTATCCTGTTTTCTAACAAGAGTTCTGGCTTAGCTAACAATCATCATCATCATCATCATCATCAATATCATCATTCACGTTACTGGAATTACGAGCAAATCTAAACCATAAATTAGATAATGAATTAGTAAATATTTTCAATAAATGTGAATATATTTCGTAAGAATAAAGAGGAAATTTGAACTCTAAAAAATATAGCCAATGAACAAAAGTAAATTCTATTACTATTACAACTTAAGAAAGAAAGTACTTACACAAGCTAAACATGGCTTTTTATTTCATGGATTAAAACAATCCCTGTCACTCTCAATACTATGGATAGTTGAGGCTTATCCTTAAAGAATAGCTTAACCATATTTACTACCCTGGAATGTCTATGGATAGTTGACACTTGAAGCCTATCCTTAAAGTATAGCTTAACAATCTTTATTACAATTTTTATTACCCTGGGATGTCTATGGATAGTTGATACTTGAAGCCTTTCCTTAAAGTATAGCTTAACAATCTTTATTACAATTTTTATTACCCAGGGATGTCTATGGATAGTTGACACTTGAGGACTATCTTTAAAGTAACAATCTTTATTACCCTAGGATGTCTATGGATAGTTGACACTTGAAGACTATCTTTAAAGTAACAATCTTTATTAACCTGGGATGTCTATGGATAGTTGACACTTGAGGCCTATCTTTAAAGTAACAATCTTTATTACCCTAGGCTAGGATGTCTATAGATAGTTGACACTTGAAACCTATCCTTAAAGTATAGCTTAACAATCTTTATTACAATTTTTATTGCACTGGGATGTTTATGGATAGTTGACACTTGAAGCCTATCCTTAAAGTATAGCTTAACAATCTTATTACAATTTTATTACCCTGAGATGTCTATGAATAGTTGACACTTGAAGCCTATCCTTAAAGTATTGCTTAACAATCTTTATTACAATTTTCATTACCCTGGGATGTCTATGAATAGTTGACACTTGAAGCATATCCTTAAAGTATAGCTTAACAATCTTTATTACAATTTTTATTATCCAGGGATGTCTATGGATAGTCGACACTTGAGGACTATCCTTAAAGTAACAATCTTTATTACCCTTGGATGTGTAGGGATAGTTGACACTTGAGGCCTATCTTTAAAGTAACAATCTTTATTACCCTGTGATGTCTAGGGATAGTTGACACTTGAGGACTATCTTTAAAGTAACAATCTTTATTACCTGAGATGTCTATGGATAGTTGACACTTGAAGACTATCTTTAAAGTAACAATCTTTATTACCCTGGGATGTCTGTGGATAGTTGACACTTGAAGACTATCTTTAAAGTAACAATCTTTATTACCCTGGGATGTCTATGGATAGTTGACACTTGAAGACTATCTTTAAAGTACAATCTTTATTACTCTGGGATGTCTATGGATAGTTGACACTTGAAGACTATCTTTAAAGTAACAATCTTTATTACCCTGGGATGTCTATGGATAGTTGGCACTTGAGGCCTATCTTTAAAGTAACAACCTTTATTACCCTGGGATGTCTATGGATACTTGACACTTGAAGACTATCCTTAAAGTAACAATATTTATTACCCTGCGATGTCTATGGATAGTTGACACTTGAAGAATATCTTTAAAGTAACAATCTTTATTACCCTGGGATGTCTATGGATAGTTGACACTTGAAGCCTATCTTTAAAGTAACAATCTTTATTACCCTGGGATGTCTATGGATAGTTGACACTCGAGGCCTATCTTTAAAGTAACAATCTTTATTACCCTAGGATGTCTATGGATAGTTGACACTTGAAGACTATCTTTAAAGTAACAACCTTTATTACTCTGTGATGTCTATGGATAGTTGACACTTGAAGACTACCTTTAAAGTACAATCTTCATTACTCTGGGATGTCTATGGATAGTTGACACTTGAAGACTATCTTTAAAGTAACAATCTTTATTACCCTGGGATGTCTATGGATAGTTGACACTTGAGGCCTATCTTTAAAGTAACAACCTTTATTACCCTGGGATCTCTATGGATAGTTGACACTTGAAGACTATCCTTAAGTAACAATCTTTATTACCCTGGGATGTCTATGGATAGTTGACACTTGAAGAATATCTTTAAAGTAACAATCTTTATTACCCTGGGATGTCTATGGATAGTTGACACTTGAGGCCTATCTTTAAAGTAACAATCTTTATTACCCTAGGATGTCTATGGATAGTTGACACTCGAGGCCTATCTTTAAAGTAACAATCTTTATTACCCTAGGATGTCTATGGATAGTTGACACTTGAAGACTATCTTTAAAGTAACAACCTTTATTACTCTGTGATGTCTATGGATAGTTGACACTTGAAGACTATCTTTAAAGTACAATCTTCATTACTCTGGGATGTCTATTGATAGTTGACACTTGAAGACTATCTTTAAAGTAACAATCTTTATTACCCTGGGATGTCTATGGATAGTTGACACTTGAGGCCTATCTTTAAAGTAACAACCTTTATTACCCTGGGATCTCTATGGATAGTTGACACTTGAAGACTATCCTTAAGTAACAATCTTTATTACCCTGGGATGTCTATGGATAGTTGACACTTGAAGAATATCTTTAAAGTAACAATCTTTATTACCCTGGGATGTCTATGGATAGTTGACACTTGAGGCCTATCTTTAAAGTAACAATCTTTATTACCCTAGGATGTCTATGGATAGTTGACACTCGAGGCCTATCTTTAAAGTAACAATTTTTATTACCCTAGGGTGTCTATGGATAGTTGACACTTGAAAACTATCTTTAAAGTAACAACCTTTATTACCCTGGGATGTCTATGGATAGTTGACACTTGAGGCCTATCTTTAAAGTAACAATCTTTATTACCCTAGGATGTCTATGGATAGTTGACACTCGAGGCCTATCTTTAAAGTAACAATCTTTATTACCCTAGGATGTCTATGGATAGTTGACACTTGAAGACTATCTTTAAAGTA
>NC_090753.1:51583719-51596219 GCF_036898095.1 Palaemon carinicauda
TCCAAGATTATTGGATATAACCTACTCAGGAATCAAATCATTCCAAGATAATGAGATACAACCTATTCAGGAATCCAATCATTCCAAGAGTATTGGATATAACCTATTCAGGAATCCAATCATTCCCGATATAACCTATTTAGGAAGCCAATCATTCCAAGAGTAGTGGATATAACTTATTCATGAATCTAATCATTCCAAGAGTATTGGATATAACCTATTCAGGAATCCAATCATTCCAAGAGTATGGGATATAACCTATTCAGGAATCCAGTCATTCCCAGAATATTGGATATAACCTATTCAGAAATCATATCATTCCAAGATAATGGGATATAACCTATTTAGGAATCCAATCATTCCCAGAGTAATGGATATAACCTATTCAGGAATCCAATCATTCCGAGATAATGGGATATAACCTATTCAGGAATCCAATCATTCCAAGATTATTGGATATAACCTATTCAGGAATCCAATCATTCCAAGAGTATTGGATATAACCTATTCAGGAATCCAATCATTCCAACAGTATTGGATATAACCTATTTAGGAATCCAATCATTCCAAGATTATTGGATATAACCTATTCAGGAATCTAATCATTCCAAGAATATTGGATATAACCTATTCAGGAATCCAATCATTCAAAGAGCATTGAATATAACTTATTCAGGAATCAATTCATTCCAAGAATATTGGCTATAAACTATCAAAGAATCATATCATTCCAACAGTATTGGATATAACCTATTCAGGGATCATATCATTCCAAGATTATTGGATATAACCTATTCAGGAATCCAATCATTCTAAGATTATTGGATATAACCTATTTAGGAATCCAATCATTCCAAGATTATTGGATATAACCTATTCAGGAATCAATTCATTCCAAGACTGTGGGATAAAACCTATTCAGGAATCAAATTATTCCAAGAATATTGGATATAACCTATTCAGGAATCAAATCATTCCAAGAATATTGGATATAACCTATTCAGGAATCAAATCATTCCAAGAATATTGGATATAACCTATTCAGGAATCCAATCATTCTAAGATTATTGGATATAGCCTATTCAGGAATCAAATCAATCCAAGGTTATTGGATATAACCTATTCAGGAATCCAATCAATCCAAGAGTATTGGATGTAACGTATTCAGGAATCCAATTATTACAAGAGTATTGGATATAACCTATTCAGGAATCAATTCAATCCAAGACTGTGGGATATATCCTATTCAGGAATCCAATCCTTCCAAGAGTATTGGATATAACGTATTCAAGAATCCAATCATTCCATGAGTATTGGATATAACCTATTCAGGAATCATATCATTCCAAGATTATTGGATATAACCTATTCAGGAATCCAATCATTCTAAGATTATTGGATATAACCTATTCAGGAATCCAATCATTCCAAGATTATTGGATATAAGCTATTCAGGAATCAATTCATTCCAAGACTGTGGGATAAAACCTATTCAGGAATCAAATTATTCCAAGAATATTGGATATAACCTATTCAGGAATCAAATCATTCCAAGAATATTGGATATAACCTATTCAGGAATCAAATCATTCCAAGAATATTGGATATAACCTATTCAGGAATCCAATCATTCTAAGATTATTGGATATAGCCTATTCAGGAATCAAATCAATCCAAGGTTATTGGATATAACCTATTCAGGAATCCAATCATTCCAAGAGTATTGGATGTAACGTATTCAGGAATCCAATTATTCCAAGAGTATTGGATATAACCTATTCAGGAATCAATTCAATCCAAGACTGTGGGATATATCCTATTCAGGAATCCAATCCTTCCAAGAGTATTGGATATAACGTATTCAAGAATCCAATCATTCCATGAGTATTGGATATAACCTATTCAGGAATCCAATCATTCCAATAGTATTGGATATATCCTTTTCAGGAATCCAATCCTTTTCAAGAGAATTGGATATAACCTATTCAGGAATCAATTCATTCCAATACTGTGGGATATATCCTATTCAGGAATCTAATCATTCCATGAGTATTGGATATAACCTATTCAGGAATCCAATCATTCCAAGACTATTAGATATAACCTATTCAGGAATCCAATCATTCCAATAGTATTGGATATATCCTTTTCAGGAATCCAATCCTTTTCAAGAGAATTGGATATAACCTATTCAGGAATCAATTCATTCCAATACTGTGGGATATATCCTATTCAGGAATCTAATCATTCCATGAGTATTGGATATAACCTATTCAGGAATCCAATCATTCCAAGACTATTAGATATAACCTATTCAGGAATCCAATCATTCCAATAGTATTGGATATATCCTTTTCAGGAATCCAATCCTTTTCAAGAGAATTGGATATAACCTATTCAGGAATCAATTCATTCCAATACTGTGGGATATATCCTATTCAGGAATCTAATCATTCCATGAGTATTGGATATAACCTATTCAGGAATCCAATCATTCCAAGACTATTAGATATAACCTATTCAGGAATCCAATCATTCCAAGAGTATTGGATATATCTTATTCAGGAATCCAATCCTTCCAAGAGTATTGGATATAACGTATTCAGGAATCTAATTAGCAAGAATTACTCATTAATAGGTTTGCTATTCAAACTTGCAGTAAATGTTTTTACGTTGAATATATTGAGATCATCAACAGCGTTAGAACAGTTATGAAGAGACTTATGTCAAACTGTTCAACAAAAATAGAATTTGCAACAAGTTCGAACTTCTTACCAATTTAACCACTGGATTAGGAAGATCATTCCACATTCTAAAACATCTAGAAAACTGTGTAGTATTGGGCCTTGCGATGAAGGCAAGATTGTTAAAATCAACTCAGAATTCAGTAACCTGGGGTGAACATTCATAAGATGGAATTTAAGTAAAGAGAGTAGCATCATATGCATACAGTATGTAAACAGCTAATTTTTTACTAGAGTCTTCCGCATATGTGAAATGCTAATTGTTTTTTAATAGCATCATCTGCATATGAAAAAAAGCTAGTCTAATTTAGGTCAAACCATACTATATCGTGCGTATATAGTATAGAATTAATGGACGGAAAACACTGCCCTAAGGAACGGCAGATATTACATTCCTGTAAAGGTTTAAAGGCCACATATGAAGGGTAGAAGCAAGGGACGGTGACAAAGCCCATACTAGTAGGATAATGCCCTAGAAACTGACCATATTTACATATGATCAGCTCCCAAGCCCCTCTTCACCCAAGCTAGGACCACGGAGTGCAAGGCAATGATTGCTGATAACTCAGCATGTAGACCTATAGGCTCCCTTACCATCCCCCACCCATTCCTAGCTCCCAAGAATGGTGAGGTTGCAGACGCTGCAAGAAACTATCGAGCTTGAGTGGGACTCGAACCCCAGTCCAGCGATCGCCAGGCATGGACGTTTCCAATAGTACTCATATACAAATATTTTAGGAAGGGATTGTTGAACCAACGCCACTTGTGAGTATTTGGAAACATTAGATTTGTAGTCCATTTGCCTTTCCTTTATTTCCGCGACTCATCGGAGGGACGTTTGATGTCCCTGGGGATCAGCAGAGAATGGAGGGAGGAAGAAGAGAAAGGGAATTAAGAAGGTAAAGGAAGTAGAAAGAGGATGAGGGGAAGAAGGATAGTGTTAGGGGAAGAGGAATGAGAATAATGGAATGGGTGCCACAGGAGACATCATACATCAAACGAATTTACAGAGATAAATGCGATTACTTTAGTAGATAGATGGTAGATAGATGGAAGCTTCAGAGAAGTTAATAAATATTAAGAAAAAAAAAAGACAAGAAAGATGACATAAAAGGCATTTAAGAAATGCTATCGTGATGAATGTAGATAATGAGAAAAAAAAAAGTACATCATTTGTATTTTGTATAATCCTACGAAGATTTATGTACCATTTTAGGACAGGAGAAATATCCAAATTGCCATAGATACGCCAGCCTCGTATACTCACGAGGAACAAGGATGAATCTCTCTCTCTCTCTCTCTCTCTCTCTCTCTCTCTCTCTCTCTCCTCCTTCGAAATCATTATTGTCTTCCACTGTCTCTTGAGTTAAGAGTTCTATTGTTTGAGGGCACAATCGAGCATACTATTCTATATAATTTCTCTTCCTCTTGTTTTGTTAAAGTTTTTCTAGTTTATATAGGAAATTTTTATTTTAATGTTGTTACTGTTCTTAAAGTATTTCATTTTTCCTTGTTTCCTTTCCTCACTGGGCTATTTTCCCTGTTGGGGCCCCTGGGCTTATAGCAACCTGTTTTTCCAACTAGGGTTGTAGCTTGGCAAGTAATAATGATAATAATGATAACATGTTTAACAGGAATAGGATTATCAACACCCTGTCTACATCTGATGATGGAGATCATCATTAACATTTAGTCCCTTCAATTAGTTCTTCCAAGTTCTGTTGCTTTGACTGTGTTTATTAATATCATTCTCTATGGAAACGGAAATTTTGTTTTAGCTAATCTTGTAATTTTTTGTTTTAGTTTTCTTGCTGGCTATTTCTTTAAAACTATTTTTTTCTTTTATGTTTTTTTCTTCATATTTTCCTCATAAATACCATAGTTTAATGGATACATTAGAGACAGACAATATTCGGGGCTTGAGTTCACACTGCGCTCATCGTTCAATAGTTTTTATTATTATCCACAACCTTTCTATCCTCGTGTATTATGGATGGGAGATTTAGGGAGCCCGTAATTCTATCTGCTGAGTCATCAACAACCATTCTTGGCCCCCCTCTATTCCTTGCTTGTATGGAGAGGACCTAAGGCTCGGTCATGTGTGGATATATATGTTCGATCTTTAGGACTTCTTCTTCCCCACCGTTATCCCTACATTAAAGGGTCGGTTGCCTGATGCACCCTCTCCAATACCTTCGATCAAAGGCATCCTCTTCCACCAAACCTCCTCTCCCTCCATATCATCCTTCACCTTATCTTGCCATCTAATTATCTGCCTCCCTCTTGGACTTCTCCCCCTTAAGGTTCCCCCCCCCCCCCCAGCCCTCCTCACTCCCTCCGCACCATCTATCCTCACCACGTGACCACGTGCCCACACCATCTCAATCGTGACACTCGTCATCTCAGTAATCTTTACTACGCCTGCCATTCTTCTTATTTCATCATTTTCCAATCTTAGCATTCTAATCTTCGATCTTTAGGTCATTGAGCCGATATAACCACATGACTTGTGCAGAAGAGCGTGCTACTTGAAAAGCATATATAGTGAGGAAGGTGAAGGTTTCTTAAGGAAGCTGGATGTAACCCGGAACCCCTCACTATAAACCACCAGTCTCTATAGACTGTAATTCACAAGATAATAATAATAACATCGATAAAACTCTATTTGCCAAACGTTCTTCTTATTACCGATCCCAAACAAAGAATGAATAAAACATTATTATTATTATTATTATTATTATTATTATTATTATTATTATTATTAGCTAAGTTACAACCCTAATCGGAGAAACTTAAGCTCTAAGACCAAAAGCTCTAACTGGGAAAAATATCACAGTGAGGAAAGAAAATAAGGACACAAATATACTCCAAGAAGAGTAAACAAATCAAAACACAAGCAAATACCCTAACATAAACAAAATATTTCCCCTGAATGCCACTGATGGAAAGGGGGAGGGGAGATTTGAATGGGGGAAACCCAGAGTGAAGGGGGAGATCTGTGGACGAATGGGAAGCGGGTATTTTGAGTAGTAAGGAGGTTAGTTATAAAGAGAGGAAGGGCCGAAAGAGCATCCATTAATTATTCATCAATTGGGAAAAGCTAATGGAATTTCACCGGCGAACAATGGTAAAGGTCAGTGACCTTGATATCCAATTCTCGATGGAGGAGAGTGAGAGACTCGGAGGATGTCATAAGTAGTGGGGGGAATTGTAGGTGGGGGCTAGGTTAGCATGGGGTTGGGAGTAGGGACCCCTGGTGTATACTGGGTATGGGAGAGGAGAGGGAGAGAGGACAGCAATACGAAATTATGAAGGCAGCGATTTCAGAATGGGCTACGTTTCGCATCTGGCTGCTTTTCCAGAAATGGATCGTGGCGAAGGTTTTTATTTTTTTTTTTTTTTTTTTTGTGTTCTGTTTAATTTCAATTCATATTTTAATGTCTTCTTCACTCATGCTTGTAATTGTTGTTTTTTTAATGGTGGGTGAAAGGAAGTAATTAACTGCAGATTGTTTTTTTTATTAGCTCAGTATATCAGTATATACAATATATATATATATATATATATATATATATATATATATATATATATATATATATATATATATATATAGATAGATAGATAGATATATATGTATATATATATATATATATATATATATGATTTGTATATATATAATGTGTATATATATATGTATATATAAAATATGTGTATATATATTTATATTTATATATATATAGAAAATGTGTATATATATATATATATGTATATATAAAATGTGTATATATTGTATGTATACATATACCTATATGTATATATATATATATATATATATATATATATATATATATATATATATATATATATATATATATATACATATATGTATATATATATGTGTGTGTATATGCATGTATATATATATATATATATATATATATATATATATATATATATGTGTGTGTGTGTGTATAGATATATATATATATATATATATATATATATATATATATATATATATATATATATATATATAATATATATATATATATATATATATATATATATATATATATATTATATTCAAGTATTGATAGTGAGGTCAAAAGTAAAGCCAGGAATGACTGGAGAGAATATTTAGACAAGAAAGCTGATGATGCTGACATTGCTATGAATTCAGGAAGTGGCTATGGTGTAAGAATTGCTCATTGAAATCTCTACGGGGGCCAAGAAGAAGAAGCATATACCCAAGGTATATAGAGTGACCCCTTATTCTATATACCTTGCATATACCCATCAAAAAAAGGGATGGATCTTTTATAACAAAAGAAGATGAATAAAGACAACGTTGAATGTAACATTTTATAAAGGTCATTAATAGGAGATACGAAGGGAATAATTTAATTGATATACCTGAAGCTGAGGAAGACCTTGATGTGCCCATGAATGAATTCAGTGTGTTTGATGTCGAATCTATCATTAGAAAACTCTAAAGATGGAAAGCCACTGGATACGATAGAATAACTGTCATGATGATATTGGTCGAAAATGAAATGACTCCCGAATACTTAAAAGATTATTTTGTAGAACGTGGTGCGAAGAGGCGAAATCTGATGAATAGAAGCTAGGCGTGTTGGTGAAAATGCCAAAAAAAGGGATACCTAACCGATTGCAATAATTACAGAGGCATCACACTTACGTCAGTTGTCATAAGAATATATAGTATGCTTTAAGGTCTATATACATACCTTGGTATGCTTATTCTAAAGAGACTGGAGAGAAAGATTGATGAAAAGCTGAGAAATGAACAAGCAGGATTTCGAAAAGGTAGAAGTTGTGCTGACCAAATTTTCATTTTGAGACATGTTGTACGGCAAGGCATAGGATGTAGACATCCACTTTTGATGGCATTTGTGGACTATGAAAAAGCCTTTGATACCGTGCACCGGCCAATTTTTTGTAGAGCCCTGTGTTATTATGGAGTTCCTCTAAAACATGTAAATTTGATTAAGTCTGTCCATGAGCATAACAAGTCCAAAGTTAATGTTAGTGAAGTCCTATCAAACGAATTTCCAATGAACAGTGGAATACTCCAAGGGAATGTGCTATCTCTTATGCTGTTTATCCTCCTCGTGGATTTTTAAATGCATAGAACGGTTGGGGATGGTGGAGTGGGATTGGACTGGATTGGTAATAGAAAATTAGCAGACATAGAATATGCTGATGATGCTAACCTTATTAGCAGAACACCACAGGATTTGAACAGCTTGCATACCAGAATGCATGAAATATCACACGAGGTTGAGCTTAAGATAGATAGAAGAAAGACAAAGATGATGAGAACAGAGGGGGCAATGGAAGATAAAATATCTTTAGAAGGAAAAAGGATTAATGAGGTAGAATCATTTAAATATTTGGGAACAAGGGTCTCTTATACAGGATCTTTAGAATTTTACTTTAATGAAAGATTGAAAAAAGCAAATCAGACAATAAGTAGGTTAAGAAAAATTTGGAAATCAAATCACGCGAAAATACCTATAAAAATTAGGTTATATATCAATTTAGTGATATCGGTGTTACAGTATGGACATGAGTCATGGGATGACAATGAAACTATCTCCAATAGATTTTGTAGTTTTCAGAACAAATCCGTCAGAAGAATATTACGAGTTAAATGGCAGCTAGGACAGGATTAAAAATGAAACTATGAAAGAGATTACTCGAGTGCCATATGTGGATTAGATTATGGTGAGGGGTAGATGGAGATGGTTGGGGCATGCTCTCCGCAATCCCCAAGAGAAATTAGGTCGCCAAACGTTTTGCTGGGGTCCACAAGCCGCTAGAAGAGTTGGAAGACCAGGCCTACATAGCTGAGGACTATGAAGCCTGAAGTAAATGATGATGAAGGGAGAAGTATTGAAATAAAAGCTCAAGATATTCCCCATATTCCCCACTTCTCTATTCTTCTTATTATTATTAATATTTACTTCTCTTTCGAAACCTAACCTTTCTTTACCATTATAGTTAAGCAACCAAAACTGTTTCTTATCTTAATCGTTAACTCTATGTTTTAAATAAATAAATTCTATTACTATTACGATTCCTTCCGACTTTTTGCTAGGCCCTTTGTATATATATATATATATATATATATATATATATATATATATATATATATATATATATATATATATATATACATACATATACACACACTCACACACACACACTCACATATATATATATATATATATATATACATATATATATATATATATATATATATATATATATATATATATGTATATATATATTCAAACGCTTACTTTTTATTCTGTGTAAATTATTCATGAGAGATAGATAAAAAGTTTTAGAGCCAAGCAAGAGAACGTCAAATTAAAGAGCGTTTTATCATTCAATCATCAGGCTCAAATCTGCTGGTTCCTAGGCAGGTCTATTTATTGCAGTGGAAGAACTGTTTGCAGAAGAATAGCGGAATTAGAACCTGCCTCTAGCTGGGATTAGAGAACAAGACAGGTTGGCTGTGTCAAATGATTTCCATTCAAAAATAGGTGATGGAGACTTTAAAAGTAGGAGTAATTAGTTCTTTCAGACTAATATATATATATATATATATATATATATATATATATATATATATATTTATATATATACATATATATATATATATATATATATATACATATATATATATATATATATATATATATATATATATATATATATATATATATATTTATATATATATATATATATATATATATATATATATATATATATATATATATATATATATATATATATATGATTCCGAACAATATAGAAAGTCTTGCAAAGCCAAAATTTATATGTAAGATATGTTGAAAGTCGTTTATACAATGGATTTCGTAGAATAAAGGTCGAGAACAAAAATTCGTTTGGAGATAGTGAATAGCTTATGTAAATTTTCCATAAATTAGTTTCAAAGATAGTACGTTATTTGTGTTTTCTTTTATGTTCTGTGAATATACCATGTTTCATGGTAAACTGAAAATGTCTCAGACTTTTTAATCCAGGGTGCAACATATATTATGTTTTGCTTTTGATTCAAGAAAATGCAGTTGTAAGAATGGGTGGTTACCTGTTTTAAAACTTAGTAGTTTATCCTAGAATATAATCCACAGAAAACGTTTAATAATGACAGAAAACGAAATTAAACCAACGTTAATGATAACCTCCAGCCGCATTAAAAGTTATGAGATGATTCTTTGTCTTATTTTTATGTCATTGCTTATTTTCACAGTGGGATCATATTCTAAAGTGGCTATTTTCACCGTTTGGTTATAGTGACAGATGACAGAGACTATTCTCACAGTTTTTTTTTTTCCATAATAGCATATTACGATTTCGAAAAAATAATGATTTTAAACAACCTAAAGTTATCAATGATCCCTAAATTTCAAACTATCTAGCTTAAATATGTTTTGCAGAGAGAGAGAGAGAGAGAGAGTGAGAGAGAGAGAGGGGGGGGGAGAGAGAGAGGCGGGGCCTGATTAGGTCCAGCCCAAGTAATATTACCAGGTTTGGCTTAAGGAAGATGTGGTCAAGGCATCTAAGTAACAATTAGAGAGTAAAACTTTAAGCCGGTGCCAGTTTGGATAATCCCCAGTAATCCAAGACTGGGCGTTGTAATGCCCACTTTATGACCAGAGAGAGAGAGAGAGAGAGAGAGAGAGAGAGAGAGAGAGAGAGAGAGAGCGGAAGGCTGTCTCTTAACTTACTGTTATTAAGTAATGAGTAATTTTGGGTGGAGGTATTTCTTGGCTTCCTTTGTTGTTGTTGTTGTTTTCGTTTTGTTAGGACCCAAACTGTGCTATTTTTTTTCTCTGTGGAAATTCAATTATTATTATTATTATTATTATTATTATTATTATTATTATTATTATTATTATTGTCTTATTAGGATCCAAACTGGGCTATTTTTTATTTATGGAAATTCAATTATTATCATTATTATTATTATTATTATTATTATTATTATTATTATTATTATCATTATTATTATTATTATTATTATCATTATTATTATTATTGTTGTTGTTGTTGTTGTTGTTGTTGTTGTTGTTATTATTCGAAAAAATTTATAACTACTTTTCAATGTTACAACGTATAGCTATCTCAATATTTTTTTAATCATGCTTCTCAACAATTACGTCTTCCTTTTGACATTCAGCCAATCCTTTAGAAATTTGAAAATTATATCACCGTTAGCCTATTCATAAAGAGGCATTACCTCTGCCAACGAAGTTGGAAGGAGGTTATGTGTTTGCCCCTGTTTCTGTTTGTGTGTGTGTGTTTGTTTGTGAACAGCTTTCTGGCTACAATTTTAATCATTTAATAATGAAACTTGCAAGGATTAACTATTATGTAAAAAGCTGGAAACGATTAAATTTTAGAAGGTCAAGGTCAAATGTCAAGGTCAAAGGTCAAGGTCACGGTCAAGCAAAATGTCCAATTCACGTAATCAGCCATAAGTTTGGACATCGTTGTCACAGAGACTTTAAACTTGGTTCATATTTGAGTGTATGGAAATCCACGCCAATTCATACATGTTAAGGTCAAAGGTCAAGGTCGAGTAAAAGATTGAGAAATAAGCTGCCGTGATGGAGGTGTACAGTCTACTGAGTGCTCTTCTAGTTTATATTTAAAATTATGAGGAAAAAGTAACAATATTCCTTACGAAAATAAAAGCAAGGGTCTTCCTGGGTTTTCAAGATCTACGAGATATAATTTGACGTGATATTATAGAAATAATCCTCGTTTGGAGGCTTTATAAAACTGAGTCAGTTGAAATTGAATATAAACAAATTTGTTTTGAGAGTGAATAAAAACCAACAGTGCAGAGGAATTGGTAGAGTAAAATGGTTTGTATATGCAACGATTAATGAAATGAATCCCAGAATAATTTTAAACTTGGAGAAGGGAGATAGCAAGATCTATGTGAAAGCTTGGGAATAAAAGAGCCACAACTCTAGAAGGCAAAACGAGAGCGTATTATTATTATTATTATTATTATTATTATTATTATTATTATTATTATTACTACTACTACTACTACAACTACTACTTGCTAAACTACAACCTTAGTTGGAAAAGCGGGTTGCTTATAAGCCCAAGAGCTACAACAGAGAAAATAGCCCAGTGAGAAAGGAAATAAGAAAATAAACTGCAAGAGATGTTCAAGAATAATAACATCGAAATAAATCTTTCATATCCAAACAATAAAACCTTCATAATAACAAGAGGAAGAAAAAAAGATGGAATAATGTGCCCGAGTGTATCCACAAGCAAGAGAACTCTATCCCAAGACAGTGGAAGACTCTGGTACAAAGGCTATGGCACTACCCAGGACCAGAGAACAATGGTTTGATTTTGGAGTGTCCTTTTCCTAGATGAGTTGTTTACCATAGCTAAAGAGTCTCTTCTACCCTTACCAAGAGGAAAGTAGCCACTGAACTATTACAGTGCAGCAAGGAAACCCTTTGAAAAGGAAGAATTGTTTGGTAATCTCAGTGTTGTTAGGTGTATGAAAGTATTGTTGAGCCCACTCTCCCTTATGAAAATCAAATATGAGTTTCTATTGTTTAATTTTAACTTTTCTTAATGGAATATGCAATGGACGATTAAATATCATTGGTGGAGAAAGGATTAATGGAGTGGAATCATTTAAATTTTTAGGAATTATGATCTTCAAAA
>NC_090753.1:51601219-51678990 GCF_036898095.1 Palaemon carinicauda
TAGCCTATAGGGCTAAAACTTGTAGTCAAACATGTTCCGTTTGGCATAAAATAGGAACTATAATCTTCTATTAATGTGCTTTTTCCCCATTTGTATGGGGTAAGCAAGGTTGCCTTCTTTTTGAAGGACTTTGGTTTGCTTTAGGGGGTAGACCTTAGTCCCGATCGGCTTCCCTGCCTGACATCGTTTAAACCCCGGTAACGTATGTTCGTGTGTTGTACCAGTCACCAGCGTGGAGTCTTATGATATAATGTTAAATTGTGAACGTCATGGTAGTTAACCCACCATAACTCAAAAACTTGATTTCCGACAGATATCATTATCAAAATTGTTGAAAAGTCGCAAAATGTACTAGGTAAAAGTCTTATTTTCTACAAACCATTTATTGTACTATTCTAAAACTTTACCATTATCCTTGCACCATTCATATACTGTATACAATTGCATAGCAATTTTTTTAACAACCTTTAATCTTTAAAGGTTAAAGGTGTCTGGTTTCAGTTCCAGTTCCATCAGAATAGATGCTCACCAGAACGTCAGCCGGGCAAGCTCAACCCCCCACTGTGGTGTCCTACCACAGCAGTAGCCTCCCCAGTAAACAGCTTAAACTCACGGCCCTGGGCGGGGATCGATCTCTTGCCACGCGAATGCGAGGCAAACACGTTACCACTGTACTAGTTTTGCAGGACATGCAGGGTTTACATGTAGAAATTTAATTTCTTTTTTGTTCCGTAACTGAAATACAAACCACGCTATTTACATGGGGTAATTACTTCGGCGTAGCTGAATGACGAGCCATAAGAATTTTAAGGAGGGTTTACTACCCCACCGCTAGTTAGCGGGGGGTAGGGAGGGGTAGCTTGCTACCCCCCCCCCCCCCCCCCCCACACACACTAGTGAGTGCTTCACTTTACTTTTGGCTCGGATGGCGAGCGGACGTCTCTGCTCCTATCCTCGCTTGACAGCCATTAATGCTTTTGTCTTTTACTTACTTTTTCTTATACTTAATATATTAAACATTTCTGGTGTTTATATATATTTTTGTGTATAGAATATAGTAAGTTTTCTTTTCAGTGTTTGTGCGGCGTGTGTAGTGTACGACAACGAAGAGAGTAACCCCGGCATAGCGCTAGGCCACCGCCGTTCCCTTCATGCTGCGCGGCCTTCCTACTTCTAGGCCACCACGATTGCACTTCATGGAGGGCGGTCTCTCTTCTCGAGGTCGTTCACCTCTTACTACTACTACGTACTACTACTCGGAAGCTTCTTTCCCGTTGCGGGCTGAGTTGTTTTTCCGTTTTATTTGTTTCAATTATTTTTATGAAATCTAATTGTTTTAACTGGTCAGCTTCTGGGAACACTCCCCTTCGGGGGTCTGTGATTCTTACTTTGGGAATTTTCAAAGTCAGTTACATAATTATAGTTGTTATAATTCTGTTTTTGTTAAAGTTCTCCGCCCTCCCCCTTCTCCCGTGAATGTCAGTGGGGGAGGAGGGCGCATACCTAACTTTTGTTCTTATGTTTTTTACTTTCCCTCGGGGTTACTCTTCGGAGTTCCACCCGGGGGAATTTCTGTTAAATAATTATTTAAATTTATTTTCCCAGTTAACTATGCAGTTTCTTCGTTTGACTGAAGTGTGCCAACGAAGCAGAGCTGTCTTGTTTATGCCTGGGGAGTCTGCTGTTGCTGCCGTCTCTCTAGGAAATCGTCATGGGCGTTATCACTTCTCTTAGAAGTTCTCCCGTAACAACTGTCAGCTCCTCAGTTCATCCTAGAACTATAAGGAGGTTCGCCTCCAAGGGTTAGTTAACTTCCCTTCTTACCTTTTTCCTGGTCCTTAGGCGGTTATGCTCTTGGGGCTGAGCGACCGCCCTTGTAACCATGCTCAAGGGGCTGGGCGGTTGCAAGGCCGGACCATGGAACTTCAAGCGACTATGCTCTTGGGGCTGAACGGTCGCTTCTGTAGCTATGTTCAAAGGGCTGAGCAGCTACAGGATCAGTCTTGTGACCTCTCTCGTTCGCGAGGGCGGCCACTCATAGGCCTCCTCTTCAGAGGATGGCTCCTTACAGGTCAGCTTGCTGACCCCACGGCCCTTCGGGGCGCCATTACCAGTGTCTGGGGTTTCCTGGTCCTTAGGCGGTTATGCTTTTAGTGCTGAGCGACCTCTCTTGTTACCATGCTCAAGGGGCTGAGCAATGGCAAGGCCGGCCCATGGAACTTGTTGTGATTATGCTTTTGGGGCTGAGCAGTCGCTTCTGTAGCTATGCTCAAGGGGCTGAGCAGCTACAAGTCAGTTTTGTGACCTCTCTCGTTCACGAGGGAGGCCACTCATAAGGATTTTCTTCGGAGGATTGCTCCTTATAGGTCTCTTCTACGAAGTGTCACCTCTCTCGTTCGCGAGAGAGGACACTCTTAGATACTCCTCTCTGGAGGATTGTTCCTGACAAGGTCAGCTTGCTGATCCAACGGCCCTTAGGGACACCATCACCAGTCTCTTCTACGAAGTGTTTACCTCTCTCGTTCGCGAGAGAGGCCACTCATAGAGACTCCTCTTCGGAGGATTGTTCCTGATTAAAATGGCTTGCAGTTCAGTCACTAACACTTCGTTGTTTAGTGACAGGGAAACTTCGGTTTCTCGTTACGCTGACCCTTCGGTGTCTCGTAACTTTAGTTACGCAGAACCCTTGGGCTCTCGTAACTTTAGTCACTCCTACACTTCGGTGTTTAGTGACAGGGAAACTTCGGTTTCTCGTTACGCTGACCCTTCGGTGTCTCGTAACTTTAGTTACGCAGAACCCTTGGGCTCTCGTAACTTTAGTCACTCCTACACTTCGGTGTTTAGTGACAGGGAAACTTCGGTTTCTCGTTACGCTGACCCTTCGGTGTCTCGTAACTTTAGTTACGCAGAACCCTTGGGCTCTCGTAACTTTAGTCACTCCTACACTTCGGTGTTTAGTGACAGGGAAACTTCGGTTTCTCGTTACGCTGACCCTTCGGTGTCTCGTAACTTTAGTTACGCAGAACCCTTGGCCTCTCGTAACTTTAGTCACTCCTACACTTCGGTGTTTAGTGACAGGGAAACTTCGGTTTCTCGTTACGCTGACCCTTCGGTGTCTCGTAACTTTAGTTACGCAGAACCCTTGGCCTCTCGTAACTTTAGTCACTCCTACACTTCGGTGTTTAGTGACAGGGAAACTTCGGTTTCTCGTTACGCTGACCCTGCGGGGTCTCGTAACATTAGTTACGCAGAACCCTTGGGCTCTCGTAACTTTAGTCACTCCTACACTTCGGTGTTTAGTGACAGGGAAACTTCGGTTTCTCATTGCACTGACCCTTCGAGGTCTCACAACTCAGGCTACGTTAGGCCTTTTGGTCTCTCGTTCCCTTAGTCAAGACCTGCTGTCTCCGTTCCTGGCTGCTGACGCGCTGTGGGCGCCCACGACTAAAACCTGCCATTGCGCATAAGGGACTTGAGCGCAAACTGCGTCTCTAATCCTTCAGCTCCAGGTTTTTACCTGCGCCCCCCTCATACTGCTGCTGTTCCAGACTTAGCTCCTCAGCACTCACCTGCGCGCGTGCGTGCACCTGTTCCTGTTACGCGCTAGGGTTCCCCTGCGCCCCCACACTGCGCCCCAGCGCCCACCAGCAGTTCCTGATTAGCGCGCCAGCGCTCTCCTGCGCAGTACTTCCAGTGTCGATCGTCGGCTCTGTGCTAAAGCAGACCTGCCTTGGTCTTCTTCAGGGGATGACCTCCCTTTAGGGACACATCCCAGTTCCTGTTCGACCTGTCAGCTGATCTTTCAACCCAGAGCACAAGCGCACGTGTGCATTTACGCACATGCACACGCGCTAGCGCCGACGATCTTCTTATGCGCACCAACGCTGACGATCTTCATACGCGCGTGAGCGCCGACGATCGTCTGCGCGCGGGCATCAATGGGTTCCCGCGCGCATTCGGTGCGCCCGTGCGCGAGCATTTCTTTAATTTGCGTGCCCATCGCAGCATCGCACACCTGTGCTCCCGCACCCTGTTGCACGCCCATCGCGCGCAGTTCTTGATATAGCGCACACGCGCTCACCAACGCCCCAGCGCGCTTCTACAATGCAGCGCGCAGTCCAGGATGTGTCTAAGTTAGCGCACGGGCGCTCACAGGTACCTCTGGACTCTCCACCCAATTGCGCAATCCTGTACGCACGCTTCCAGATGCGCACAAGTTTCCGGTTGCGCGCGATGTTCCAGTTGCGCGATGTTCCAGTTGCGCCCCCATCGCAACAGCGCACACCTGTGCGCCCGAATCCGATCGCGCCACATATCGTTGGAGTTTTTTCCTGAGAGATCGCAGGCGCTCATCAGTGGTTCAGCCTGCGGGGTCTCCAAGTCTCTTCTACGAAGGGCACCTCTCCCATTCGCGGGAGAGGTCTCTCATAGTGACCACTCCTCGGAGTATGAAGTCTCCTGCGCCCCCAGCGCACCCACGAGTTCCTCAGGGTAAGATGCCTGTACAGACTGCGCAGCGCTCACCTGCTCGCCATCGCGCTACTGCACACTCGCGCCCAACAGTCTTGCATCAGGTTGCTGCGCACACGCGATCAATTGATTGCGCCTATCCAACCTTCAACCATCTCCTACGTGCACCCGCGCCATCTCCTGCGCGCGCTCACGCCATCAATCTCGCTCCCCGTTCCCCTCCCAGCAGGCGCAGAACAGCGCGCTCGCCGGAGGAGGGGAGGTTTCTGGACAGGTCTAAGAACCCCCCTTTTGTCTCAGCTTCGTTCAGGCGAACCCTCGTTTGTCAACTCCTCCAAGGGATCGAACGATCCCTTCCCTCCAGAGGGAGTGTCTGACAGCTCGACTGTCAGCCAGCTACCCTAGTTTGGGACCATAGTCAGAGCTCTTATGCAGGCTATGAAGCATGTGCTCGCTGACCTCTGTCATATATCAGGGGCAGCTCCTTCCCCTCCTGAAGAGGAAGAGGGGAGTCCCCTCCAGGGGGACTTCTTCAAGGGCTAAACTGTCTCCTCGCAGATCCTTGCGCAAGGCTCTTTCTTTACCCCAGACTTTCTCCCCCTCCTCTGCGGATGAGGATTACCTATCCTCGGGGGAGTCGGACAAGCCGGTCCGTTCCCCCATCACACCATGGGGGGAAACTGCCTCTTCCTGAGAGGTCTCCTCACAAGGGTAGAGAAGAGCCTGCATCCATCGTTACTGGAGTCTTGTATCCCTCCCAGGAGGGAACCGAAGGACTCGAAGACTGTTTCTAAGTCTTCGGCAAGGATCAGACAGGAGCCAGAGAGACCTTCGGAAAATGTCCACAAATTCCCCCTGGAAGAGCACTGGGGACGAGAGACTTTGCTGCTAGCTCATCAGGAGGAGAACACCAAGAGTCAGAACATGCGTGCTGGGAAGTTCTGACCCCCAGGAGGAACCTCAACAGGTTTCCAAACCCAGAGGTCCCTCCTAGTGAGGGTAAGGACTCGGTCTTGGACCAAGTCTATGGCACCCAGGAACCTTCTAGGGCCAGTGTGCAGCTTTGCCCTGGTCACAAGGAATGCAGAGTGCCAGAGACAAGGTTAAAGGCCAGCTCTCTGAGCACGCCTCCCCCAACAGATACAGCGCCGATAACAAGCTCCTCCCTCCTCCTCGAGTCCATCAGAGGAGGTATTTCGAGTTCCTAGAGGAGACTTGTTTGGGCCTTACGGTTCACCACTCCGTGGAAGAACTCAGTGGGGGAGTCCCTCTAAAGAGACTCTCCAACCGACACTTGTCCTTTTCTCCTACTGAGATCCTAGGCCAGCAGAATGTAGCGAAGTGTGCCATGCAGGCAACTTCGTGGCCTGTCATCTGGCTGGGGTCTCTGGGCATCCTACGGGAAAGAATAGATCTTCTCGTTCCTTTCCCTGAATTGGAGGCTGTTTTCGGACACCTCAAAGGAACGGGGTGGGGGGGGGGAGACCACGTTCGGTACCACAGGGCCTCAGGCCTGTGGTCAGAATCGGAAAAGTGCCTCCATATAAATCTGCTAGTGATGAAGGCCACGCTTCCTGGCCCTTCTTCAGTGCCAACAAAGATCTAGCGTATCACTCTGAGGGGTTATGAGCGACAACACCACAGTAGTGGCTTACATTAACAAGCAAGGAGGTACCTTTTCAAAGCGGCTATCCCATCTCTCAGTAGGGATACTGAGATAGCCCGAAGCCCACTCGATCCCTCCATCGACTCGCTTCATTCCAAACAAAGGGAATGTGCTCACTGACAGTTGGAAGCAGAGCATCTCAGATAATGAGTATCGAGTGGTCCTTGAATCATCCAGTAGCCAACAAAGCTTTGACTTTGTGGAGTTATCTGACTGTGGATCGGCTCGCTACAGCGCTGAACTTCAAGCTCCCGCTGTATTGCCCCCCAGCCCAGATCCCAAAGCACTCTGACAAGATGCCTTCCAACAACGGTGGGACAGCACCAACGTGTGCGCTTTTTCCCCGTTCTGTCTGATGAGGAGGGTGCTCAACAAGACCAGAATATCGGTCAATCGCTCTCTGCGTCACAAGCAAACAACCACATGCCAACAGCTCCCTCAAAGCCGTAGCTTCGCTTTGACTCACCGCCTGGAAGACTATCCAGCATCCCCTCACTAAGAGAGGATTGTCCTAACAAGTTGCGAACGGGATGTCTGGACACCTGCGCAGGTCATCCACAGGGGCCTACCAGGCAAAGTGGCGAGTGTATTTGTGGTTGGAATCGTGAAGGAGTATCTCTTCACTCGATACCTCTGTTCCCGCAAGAGTGAATTTCTTCGTTTATTTGCAGGAAGAATGCTCCTTTCAGTCTCGGCAATGAAAGGCTATCGCTCAGCCTTAAGGCTAGCCTTCAGGCTCTAAGGAGCGGACATTCCTTCCTCGCTGGAACTTTCCCTACTCATACGAAGATACGATCTTACCCGCCCTCAGTCAGAAGGGAGACCTCCTCCAGAGCACTTGGTTCGAATTCTCATGCCTCTTATAGTAAAACCATTCTGTCGTGGCCGCTGAGACGGTTTCTGTTCCCCTGTACAGCATACCCATGTCAAAATATTTCGACCACTTTAAGGAAAAATGAACACTGCGGTTAGAGACGAGAAAAATGAACACTGCGGTTAGAGACGAGCCATCCAAACTGAGTGAGACTAATGCTACTGTTAATGACAGATGACCTTCCTCAGGGTATGCCTAGGGTGCATCCCCACCTTTTTCACTAATCTCACTGGATTAAGACAAGATTAAATCTGCTCTCTCTCTCTCTCTCTCTCTCTCTCTCTCTCTCTCTCTCTCTCTCTCCTGTTATTCTTGTCGAGCATACAGTATATATTTCATTAGGTACACAGGTAAATAAGCGTAATTTTAATAGAACATTATCCATAAAAATATACTGTTCTTAGCCGTAATTCAGTAAAATATGGGAGTGTAATTTTTACCCTACCCTGTTATATTATTATAGGTTGATGATCATAATATCACCATTTAACGTCAATATTTCCGTTTATAAGACGGTAAATGCCTGACAACATTTATTACTGGTTTTTTACCGTTTTTTTGGCATATTTCAACAGTGTATGGTATTCATTTCTATAAGGATAATTACAACCAAGTACATGTCCCCCAAAATCATAATCCCAGGATATTTGTCATTTTTATCTTACCGTCTTAATATGACTCGGACAGATGGTAAGTTTTAAATCCGATTGATCTGTCCTTGGAGGTCTCAAGGGTAAATTTATGTAGCAAATATCAGCGAGCCATATTTAATCCCTTGAATGGTTGGTCTTGGGGTATAAAATGTAGTGTTTGAGGCAGTGACTGCATTATCTAGTAAACATAAAGCATGGAAACATCTCCAAACCATGTTCTCTGTCCCAATGCAAGGGAAATAGTACATTGTGTGTACAAGTATTTCACAAAAGAAAAGATGAATCGCGGCCCTTTTACTGATGTCACCAAAGCATGTATCCGTACTTCTGAAGCCACAAATGTTCCAGAGAGAGAGAGAGAGAGAGAGAGAGAGAGAGAGAGAGAGAGAGAGAGAGAGAGAGAGAGAGAGGGAGAGGGGGGGGGAGATACAACAAAGATTAAATTGACTTCCTTTAAGAAATCCTAATCTTATAAGCTGGATGACCATTGATTGACAGATGTGACCCGACCACCATAAGTTTGGAGATATCAGTTATGAAAGATAAGTATCTGACAAAGGCAGCACAATAAAATGATTTGAAATATCTCCATATATATTGTAGTGTGCCACCAGAAAAAACAATAACCAAGGAAGTATAGTAAAGCTGATTTTTTTAGACGATTTAGTACAGTTGTAAAGAAAGGGTGAGGAAAATGGGGTGCCTAATCTTTTAATCTGGCTTTATCGTTGTTTTCAAAGGTTTTCGACTTGTCTCTAAAGAGTGATTCCTTCAAATGAAAATGAACCAAGTGTTTACACTCGAACACGATACCTTTTGGAAATGAGCTCTTCTCAGCGGCCAGGACAGAATGGTTTGACTATAGGAGGCCTCCCTACGAACCATGTCGCCAGGCTTCAAATCGACACCTAGCTCGAAAGGCGGTGCTCCTGCTAGCTTTGGTCTCAGCCAAGCGAGTCATTGAACTTCATGGTCTCTCGTATGACATCGCCCATGCAAGGGGATGAGGGGAGGTAACGTTCGTAATCGTCTCTGAGTTTGTGGCCAAGACACAGAATCCGAGAGTGCCGGATCCTCGATTTGACTCTTTCTGGATTTCGAGTCTTCGTTCTGTAACAGATGACCCAGACCATCTCCTACTGTGTCCAATAAGGAGTCTGAGGTTACATCTCAAAGAAAGTCTGCTTTCGTCCCCAAGTGTAAGCTTTGTTTGTGAGCACTGGGAGAACAAGAGGAGGGTCACCAAGAATACCAATCTCCGCATGGATTCATAGGGTGATCCATCTATCCCTGAATCCTGACCCTCCTCCGTCATGTCGCCTTAGAGCGCATGATGTAAGGGGCGCAGCAACGTCCCTGGCCTTCAAGAAGAGCTTCTCAGTGATGCAGGTTCTACAAGCAGGGGTGGAAGCATCAGATGACCTTCACAACCCACTACCTGCAAGACGTGACACACAGGAGGCTCGATACGTTCTCTATCGGCCCTGTGATGGATACACAATAGCTGGTCTAACCTCAGGCTCCTTAATGGACAGGTAGCAGAGGGTGAGGGCATTGTTACTCGGTCTTAGTCTGCGTGAATGAAAAGATTTGTCTGGCCCTTATTCTTTTCTTCATCCGCTCCTTCCTTGGAGAAAGCAGCATCCTGGGTTCTCTGCATAGCTGACCTCAAACCACTGCAGGTAAACCATGCTTCCTTGTGTTCCTAGTATTAAGAGTAATACTGTCATGTCCCCATACCCGGACGAGGTGGTATTGAGAGAGTCCTAGCCTAGAATTCCACCTGAAGAACTCTAGGTCAAATTCCTAGTACGAGTCACGCTCTTCACCTTCACACACAGCTTATGTAGGCCGCAGCAGTTTCACAGCAATGCTAGCGAGGCGCAGGGACTCCTTATTCCTTGAGTACTTACACACTCAAATATTGAGTCCCCGGGGGAAGCCAAAAGCCAGTATGGCAGGGACTTACCACCCTTCCTAAGGGTTGAGTCACCCCCATGTAAATAGCGTGGTTTGTATTTCAGTTACGGAACAAATGACAAATTCGTAGATAATTTGTATTTTTCCTAACTATACAAACCTTAGCTATTTACACATATTTGCCCGCCAGCCCTGTCCCCCGGGATAAGTCCTACCTCTAAGCAAAGTGAAGCACTCACTAGTGTGTGTGTGTGTGTGTGGGGGGGGGGGGGGGCTAACAAGCTACCCCTCCCTACCCCCTGCTAACTAGCGGTGAGGTAGTAAACCCTTGTTATAATTCTTATGGCTCATCATTCAGCTACGCCGAAGTAATTACCCCATGTATATAGCTAAGGTTTGTATAGTTAGGAAAAATACAAATTATCTACGAATTTGTCATCTTAGGATATCCTTATTAGTAGAATCCGACATCAGTGTGCAACCTTTTCTACACATGAACACATTTGTTTAGGCCCTATATACAAACCCATATGCTATTCTCAGTGATGTGTTTCGGCGATAGCAAAAACTAGCCATTTAGTTTTTTGTGAGGTGTAGCTACAGACTAGCCACCCCGCTCACACCCACACTAGTAAGAGACAGTCACCTTTTGTTTCAGCTAGGTAGAGTACAGATGTCTTGCTCTCCCATTAAAAGCCTCTTAAACCAATTCGATTAAAGAGCAACTGGCTTAAAAGCTAAAAATTTTCCATTCCTTTTTCTTTTTCAGGTGTGTCTGGCCGCGGGGATCAAAAACCATGCAATCCGACATTGAAGGGCACCGTTGTGGCACCTTCATGTTGGTTGTGGAGATCGATCCTCACGGTCTCCGTCCTACATGTAAATGTCAGTCTTGCATGCAGGAGTCTCCTTATGACGAGTATAGGGAGTGTTCATCGTTCCAGTGGATGATTTTTGGTATGCGACGGAAGAAGAAGGCAAAGAGAGGTTCTTCCCCTTTGAGTTCATCGTTGATAGGGAAGGAACCTTGCCATTGAACTGGTCGTCTCTACCTCGCCATTCTGACTCTGCTCGATCGGCTTCCCCTTGGAGTCGGTCAAGCACTAGTGGCGCTAATCTGACTTCTGGATAACCCTGCGCTCTGGGGGCGTCTGTTACTTCTCCCAGCAAAGCAGTGCTGGCCGCTGTCATAAGGAAGTTACTCACCGCTGATGCGGTACATCAGCTGTGGCCTTCCTTGGGGCTCGCAAGTTCTCCGTTTAATGGAAGGTTTCTCGAGGTCTTGCGGTTGGGTACGCAGTTGGAGTATACAGCCTCCCTGTGGGTTGATTTCCATCTTTGCCCTCAAGACTCCATAGGTCTTGCACTGAAAGAGTCTCTTGGTACCTCAGCACCTGCATGCCACAATGTTTGTTCTGATTTGGCGGGCGAACGTAAGCAGTTGCTGACAAGTACTCCTCCGTGTTATTTGTCAAGCGATCCCTCCGGGGTGAACCCAGGAACTTGCTTTGGCTATGTTCCAAGGGCAGTTCATCATGTGAAACATCTGCCTGGGTTTGCTCAGCCAGGGGGAAAGCAGATTGGGCTGTCTGGAGGTCTGCCTTCAGGTGTTGGGCTACCTTTCTTTAGGTGTTTATCATCCTTCCCGCCCGTGGGAGAGGCGGTCTTCGCTTGCGTAGTCTCCTCCTTGGGATTCCACTAAAGGGTATTGGACTTGTCTAGGCCCCACTCTCACTCTTCAAAGCATAGCTTTTCTGAGCTGGACGACGATGGAGTTAGGTGATTACTTACAATCCATGCTCATCACCCTCATGCCCATAGGACGCAATGTAGCACTTGGCCCTTTGCGAGGCCAAGCTCTCAGAAGCTTGCGCCCAGGGTTTATACCTCTCACGAGGTAGAACTTGTTTCACTGCCTGCACGCAAGTGTTCAGCAGTTGCCCATCCTTCCTCTCCCTCGCGGGATAGGGGGGTTGTCTCGCCATGACGCACTAGTAGGGAAGTGCGCGAACCTCAGTCTCGCGGACAAGTATAGGTTAGTGGGAGGGTGAGCTCTTCTGTCTGATGAGGGTGCGCACACTGCCTCTACTACCCTCACTGTTCACCATGGCAAGTTGTACCATCATGGCTTGCAAGCGCAAGAAGTGTTGACTATGTGCGCTCAGGTGGGCTACCCTGCTAGCACACTAAGCACAAATGGCAAGGCAAGCATAGGTATACATTTTACCTGTGCATACTGATGAAGGTGCGCGCGCTAGCGCATCTTATCAGCCTTTGCGTCGCCAGTGCTCACCGTATCATCGGTCTGCCTTCCAAGGCGAACAGCAAGTTCCCTTGCAAGGTAAGGGGGCTTTGCCTCTATCTTCTGTTTAGCCTGGTAGTCACACCGACAGCTCTTCTTCAGCACTCCTTTCCCCTTGGAAGCTGAGCTTAGGGAAGAGCATGAGGCATCATCCTATTGTGATCTACCGTTCTTTAATACTCCAGCCAAGCAAAGGACACGACATTTATCCTGGACCTGGTTCAGTCAGTGAAGCAGGCGATTGCTGGACTGACCAACGTTCGTCCGGCAATTCTACCTCCGGACACTCCTACTACCATCCCACTGAAGGTTTTGAGTTCCTCCATGAAAAATGGAAGCCCTACTGACCTAAGGCGTAGCAGCTCCGCTTGGCAGGTTCTTCCTCTGCTATCCCCATATTTCCTTCCCTCCAGAAATCTTCTAGGTATCAGAAGTACTGTATCTTTACTACCAAGGCCTCATCCATCAACCAGGATCCTATCTGTGAGAAGTTGGGGGTTATTCCCATCGTTCCGTAGAAGAGGAAATAGGGTCGTATCATAACCATTCTTCTAGGAGATTCGGTTTATCCAAGAACCAGGAGAGGATCGAGATCTCCCAGGGAGGTCTCATTCACGGACAACTATAGGCTGTCGTCTATGAAGATAGACCGACTAGAGCCTTCCTCTGCAGTATCAGAGGCTTCTCCACCACCTCCTGCTTCCTCTGAAGGTGCAGGGCCTAAGGAGACAGAGAGGAAATAGAATTCCTCCATTCTCACAGATTACAAACATCTGCCCGCATGAAAGACACGAAGACCATCCCCAAGCATTGGCATTCAAGGCCTGAGTGACCAGTTCAAGGGGAAGGTTTGTCAGCCTCGGCATCCATCTCCAGAGGACTGGAACACAGCGGCTTCCCTCTAAAGGCTCGTTCCATTCACGAAAAGGACCTCGGTTGACAACTAGACCCTTCTCGGGCTGCTATGGGTACAAACTGGGAGGAGGAACCTTTTGAAATTGATTACTGTCTGGGGGTCAGTGGGCTTTCACGTGAAGAACAAAGATTTCTGCACTGACGAGAGGACTGAGGCTATGTTGGCCTTCCTCCTCTCAGGTGCCGGGACTTTTAGAGTTCCTGATAAAGAACTTCGTCAACCAGTGGATCAACTAGATTTTTAGAAGGTGTAATACTGTCATTGCAAAATTTTAGAGGCAGGTGCCAAGGAGAGAGGCGATTAAGTTGCACAGCTCTTCAATGGATGGTCCTTCCTTCCTTTAACATTGAGGACATTAAGGCAGTGAAAGACAGATGGAGGAAGGAGAGCCCGGACTCCCTCCTCCATAGGGCTATGACTTCAAGCCCTTACGCCGCAGTACCACACTGCAAAGATTGTCCCTAACAAAGCATCAGTGTTCCAAGAAAGGTTCTCAGTTGCAGAAACAGTAGCACAACCACAAGGTCCCAAGCAGCCCTTTCGACCTACAGGCTCCAGGAGGGACAGATGCAGTAAGAGAGGAAAACATGGACTTGCCTGCTAGGGAGGGCATTCCCTTTACCAGTCCACCGGTGGGGGGTATGACTGCAAAGCAATTGGCAGAGGTGGATGCTCTATGGGGACAAACCTTGGTCGATCTCCATGCTTAGAGAGGAATACATCATTCTTTTCACGTTCTCTCGTCCTCCTCTGAGTCTCCATCCAACAATGTCAAGTTCCTACGCGATGGGATCCACAAAGGAACAGGTCCTTCAGGCAAAAGTCTAAACCATGCAAAAGGAGGACTCTCTTCCGAGATCCTGGACGGGTCCCCAGGCTTATACAGTCGCTTCTTTCTTGTAGAATTGATGTCTGGAGGCTTGAAACCAGTCATCAACCTCTTGGGCCTAAATGAGTTTGTTCAATCTTGCTTGTACAGTACAGTATTATAATAAAATAGCTTGAAAATACGAGTGTAAAAAAAAAGGTAGGTTATCTATTGATGTATCACCAATGAATATTAATTGTATTACTGAATAATAAAGTAGTTACAGTTAAGAATATGCCGATTTGAAGAAAAATATTTGGTTATGAATGATAGAAAACGTACCTCACTACAGTAAGGGTAACAATGATATACTACATTATGTACGGTACAGTACTATAAAATTCGTACTGTAAATGTACAGTACTGTATGTATTGTATTACTTTTCCATTTGTAATTGCATTATGTTCTAATAACTACTTCATTTACAGGTATTGACAGTTAGGTTAGGTATGTTGAATGATTCAAATGTATTTTGCTGTATTTCATTATGGATATAGCTTTATCATAGATTTTAATATGGTGGTTTTAAAGGCTTGGAACGAATGTGGAGATTTACATGTAAAACTGCCCTCATTATACGAAAGCCACTCCGGGGCAAATTAATTTCGTATCTAGAGGTATTACTGTACTTTTACCCAGATTGATTGATTTGGAATTTTCTTACATATATCTATTAACAAGAACCCACCAATTCTGTTGCTCCGTTTGAAAGTTGGGTAGCTAACCAAGTCCAAACTCGGTAAGGATACTCGGTATTCATGTGAGAGATCAGAATCACATTTAACTTTCACAATTTATTTTACTTTGCTTTGAAAGATTTTTAGCATTATAATGATTCTGTACGAAAGCATCTTCTGGACAGGTAAATTACGTGAAATATAGTACCATAGAATTGAAAAAAACCTTCAATATAAAATTTGGCTGCATACTAATGAGCCATTGTAAATTGCCTTACTTTAAATATTATCTTCATAAATGAAATATAAAAAGATTGATTCCTATATTTGTTCGTATGGGAGTATGATTTCAGTGAAGCTGGAACTTGGCAAATAGAATTTAGTAGGAGGTGTCTGTAGTTACTGGCTGGTGGCAGGGAAGCCATGCCCCCTGCCATCATACTGAGTAGCCATTTTGACTTCAGCCGCTGAGCAGTACAGACGTACAATAGTGTATTCACGGTGCTAACAAAACTTGGTTGTCTCTTTTAATGAAATCTTTTTCCCGTTTCTGAATGATTGCACTTGACTGACCATTTACGATACGTGTAGCCATGTGGGCTTGCCCAGTTGTCTGCAGTAAGCTCTTATGCAGGACAGGTGGATCCCCATTCTTGGTGCCCTTTTTGCAGGGTCATGACTGTATGCAGTCATACCCCTGTAATAAGTGTAGGGAGTGGCCTGTTTTGCAGTGGTCAGTTGGAATAGGAGGAGGAAGAAAAAGTCAATGCGGGATTCTTCTCCTCTTCGAAAAGGAAAATGTCTGCTGGCTTTCATATCTTGCCCCCTCATTCTCAGCCTTTTGCTGCTTCTCCATCTTTCTCAGGCAATACTTGATAAAGGATGACAACTGACCTACCCATGGGACAAGCTGTAGGTAAGGCAGACTTATCACTTAACCCCCAGTGATGGACCTTGTATTAAGCCCGCCTTGGTAATCGCTAAAGATGATGCTTCTAAGGACCGGACCTTAAGGTCTTTATGGCCCTCCTTGGGATTGGAGGGCATTCCGTCAACAGAGAAGCTGCCACCAGCCCCCTCTACTGCTGTGTTGTCTTCCTCTGCCATCCTTGCATAAAAAAACTCCTGCTGTGACCTCCTCCATCCAGGCCCAGCCTACTGAAGGTGTAGTTGATTGTCAATATTCGCCTTCTGTACCCTCATTGCCTTTGGCAAAGAAATCCTTGTCTAAGGATTCTGGAAAGGGTAGGAAATGACCTTGACCTTCCTCTCCTCCAAACCCAATCCCTTCAGCTTTGTCTTCTACCACCGAGTCTCCTGTGACCACCCATCTCTCAATGGCACAGAAGAGAGAAATTCTTATGTATGCCCAGTCTGCTCCTGCCTCCCCTTCATGTAATTGTGTCAGATGGCGTTGTCTCTCTTAGGAAGACAATTACCTCTGCTCCAGTTTCAGCCAAACAACATTCTCTCCCTTTGCCAGGTGATGAGACTTCAGGACTACTCAGTGAAAAGGGACAAGAGCGACCTTCCAACCACTATGACCAGAATGCCAATGCTAAATCTTCACACTCACGTGTACCTGTATGAAAAAAATCCCTTTTGGAGTATTTTCCACATGCATAATCTAACAAGGACAGCTCTACATGTGCACAATTATCTCGTCAGCCTTGTATGTCTTCATGCGTAAGGTCTCTTCCACATATACGATCTCCTTCATGCCTAGTCACCCCTACACTCACAATCTCCCGTGAGTGGGTATGATCTCTTTAGTAAGACTGGAGACTTTTTCTTATGAGCATTCCCTAACGGCAAGGTCTCCATGTGCAGAGCTCCTGCAAACAGTAAATCCACACCTTAAGTCTCCATACATAGCTCCATGCTCAAGAAATTCACACAGATACCTCTTACTTTAAGACTCTAGGCCCACAAGCATAGGGAGGTCATCATGCGCTTACACACTATTAGATATGTCACGTTCACACCCTCCACGTTCTAGGTCTAACCAGACAGAGTCCACTAAGTTATGCACATGATCCTCCATCTTATACTAGGATTTCTTGTGATTGGTCCTCATGATCATCCCACACAGGAACATTCGACAGTGAGAACCTCCTATGGTCATTTGGCATAAGACAGGGCTCATAGCCCAAGAAGTGTTAAGGATTGAACTCCTTTGTCTTGTACCCCTAGGTACACGTCAGGTGGGAGAGATCAGTACCAAACAGCACTCCAACATTCCAGTTACAGGATGCCTGTCTCCCCAACACCCATTCCTGGCAAGGAAGAGAGATTTGTCCTCATAGTTGGAAAAGGCAAGTAGAAGGTCCCATTGAGCCCATCTTCAAGACTCTTCAACCTCTTTAGACAGATGACCCAAGGATAAGTTGATCCACAGGCCTTTCCAGCATTATTCCGTGAGTCCTTCAGTGATACAGGCCTTTGCCCTGTCACCTAAGACTTGTTGGAGAACAAAGGGTACTTTAAGTGATAAGGGAGAAGCAATCCCTTTAGCACTTGCATCAACTTCTTCAGGATATTGTCCAGGTTTGGTCTAAGGACTGGGAAAGAAACAAGGGAAACGCCGAGACCACCCTTCAGAACGAATCTAGTCCTCTCCCCCTCTCAATCGAAGAGGAGTTCTAGGACTAACTAAGCGCTTCAGCTCCTGAATCAGGATCTGCACCAGTGGAGGCAGAAAATATAGAAACAAAATCAAACTTCATTAAGGTAAGGTTTTATCTCTCGTCAAAGAATCTAACAACCTAGGGGAGGCAACCAGACCTCCAGTCAAGTTCAGGACGACCTCCATTGATCAACGCTTCGGCACCTCTCAGGGTTCAAGCCCTGGCCTGGAACTACCCTAGTCTGAACTGGGCCTGGAAGCAATAGACAGTGTGGATGCGCACGTCTCCGAGTGAAGCAACTCCTTACGTTTGAATTTCTTGAAAAAATCCTACCTCCTGCACTCTCCCATCAGGAGGGTTTATATCCCGGAGGAGGCCATGTGTTTCCTTCTAAAAGTCAATGCGACAATGACAGCGTTAACATTAGGGATGTCGGTAGAAAGACTCTGAAGTGAGTCAATAGTTTTCTCAGTATTCGAATACTTATAAGGAACCTTTTTGGCAAGTCTTCAGGCGAACACCTAGTTGAACCACTGATCAAGGACAAGGGTTTACTTTGCAGCCTCTCAGTATCTAGCAAATCCTGAGAACAAGATAAAGTTCACAGATGTAGTTCTGTCAGGTGAGGGCAATTACTTAATTAGCTTATCAATCGGCCAACCAGTGGACCAACTGAGTGCTCAAGTGGAGGGACTCTGTAGCGGCTAGATTTTCAATATTAAACTTACCCGATAATCATGTAGCTGTCAACTCCGTTGCCCGACAGAATTCTACGGGAGGGATACGCCAGCTATCACTATACTAGAAGGGGGTGTACTCACAAGCGCCACCTGTGGCCAGGTACTACAGTACTTGTTGTTGACGCCACCTCACTTTTTCCTCTGTCGTGCTTCCGGCAAGACGTTCTTGGATACGCTTATGATTTTGGAGTATTGTTCACGGTTTGGTGAAGTATTTCTCTAAAATTTGCAGCTATTCGCTATACTGGAAACTTCTATATTAGCTTAGTTAGCTTTTGGAATTAATTTGATTAATTATGGTGACGAAGAGAGTATGAACTCTCTTTCACCTTTAAATGGCCGACCCTTCCCTTAGACGGAAGTGTTGGTGTCTAAGAGAGTATAGACTCTCTTTCTTAATTTTGCTTAACAAAAGATATAGATTTATTTTATATCTCTCCGCCTCTTATAGGCCTCTTCGATTAACTTCCTTTTATTATAAACTTATTAAAATTAATTTTTATATTTGTTTATATTCGACCTTCCTAATAGTAGGCGGTCTTTTCTTGGTACCGAAGTTAATTAACATTGAGCCCGTCATTTCGGTTTTACCTGTTAACATATTATGCTATTTTAATGTCTTTGAAAGAATTTCTTTGATAGTCTCGTACTGTTTTCAAAGTTGAACTAACGTTTTGTTTTGTCTCTGCAGTTGTTGACGTTCAGAACGTTCAACTTGCGCTCTATCGTTACGATAGAGAAAGAATTTTCACGGTGTCACGTTGCAGTAAGAGTAACCGTGTCTAGCGTTTTGTTCATTCTTTCTTAACTTAATGGTTTTAATTCTAATAAAGGAACTTTTCATTTTGGGAAATATTTCAGTTTTTTCCTTTAAAAAAAAAAAAAAAAAAATATGTTTTAACGATATATATGATTGGGCTCTTCTCTCAGGTTCTAAGTCAAGAGAGAGAGAGAGAGAGAGAGAGATAGAGACGGAGGGAGAAAGAGGAGGATAAACGTTTCATTCAAGCGAGTAACGTTGTTATCGTTTTTGCTCTTCTCCCTAGTCTCTTTAGGGGAAGAAGGTAAACGTTTCTAGAGTGATCTAGTGTTTAGTCTCTTTCCAGCCACTGAATTATTTATCTTTCATTAGATTTTTCTGTTACATTGTAATTCTGTTTTCGCAATTACTAACTTTTGAGAAAGGATAGAATTGCGTGTTTCAGGTACAAACCACTTAAAGTTTCGAGTTCAGTGAAATAAGTGCAAACAGAAAATCAAAGTGATAAGTGATTAGCGCAAAGTGTGTCAGTGTTGTGCGTGAGGGTACTTCTGTGCGTGCCAGTCGTCCTCCCAGTCCGGGACCTCTTGCAAGCTCCCAAGCCCAGGGGAGAAGCAATGTCGAAGGGCAAAAGGGTTCGGCAGGCCTTGATCGACGCACAGAAGTATCCTCGGTGGTTGCGGGCGTGTCTTACAGAGACCGTCACTCCCACCCGCAGACGATTGAGCCCTTATTTTGCTCGTCTGCAGAAGAAATTTAGGGGAGAAAACGCTGGTCTCAGGTCTCAAGACCTCTTAAACGTAAAGTCCAGACCTATGCCAGACGTACGAAGTTAGAGTTCAACAACCCGGATGCAGTCATTGGGTTAGCTCTGACTCGCCGCAGTCATCAGTTGAATGCACTCCGCCTAAGAGGAGTAAGGTTCTGCCGCAACAGATCTCTGCTGTTAAGGCTTTACCTCAGCAGACCTTAGTGTCTGCCGACCCCAAGTTGACTCTACTGCAGTCCATGCAGTCACAACTTTCGGTCTTGATGCGTGAGTGTCGGGCTGAGAAGGTTGCGCCTCCGCCTGCGCTCGCTCCGCCTGCGCTCGCCCCGCCTGCGCTCGCTCCGCCTGCGCTCGCTCCGCCTGCGCTCGCTCCGCCTGCGCTCGCTCCGCCTGCGCTCCCTCCGCCTGCGCTCGCTCCGCCTGACCGCAGTACCGCCTGCCAGGCGTACGATGTTGAGCCACGTTATGAGTTTACTGATCCCAGTGGTGTGCAGCTCCCTCCGCCTTCCTTAAGGCAACCTCAGCAATGGGAACAGGAGGCTTATACCTCTCTTCCTCCGCTTCCACTTGCTGTTCCACCAGTGAGGCAACACTCGCTTGAGGTACAACAACCTCTCCCATCCATGAGTCAGTCTCCTCAGCTCTCGCTGCAGCGAGCTCAACCCTCCTCAAGGCAAGCACCTCAACACCTTAGCCTTGCGCCTCAGGAGCCTCAACTTGCGAGACTTTTACTGCGTTCTGCGCAGCCACTACCTTTTCGCTCTCAGCTCACACCGCAGGAACCTCAACTCGTTCCTCAGGAACTTGCTACTGCGCATCCGCCAACCACTCAGCAAGCGCAACCCTTGAGTTCAGCCACTCATGCCAGGAGTCAGCCTCCTCCACCCATGCGCCTACCTTCTGCTACTTCTTTTGATCAGCCTTTGCAGACTGAGCCTCAGGTGTTCCCTCAACAGAGTCTTGAAGAGGAAACCACAACTATTGTTGTTCCAGCTCGTTCTGACTCTGCTGTTCAGCATACCTTACCTCCATTTTCAAACATTATGATAATGGAGGTTATTTGTATTACTTATAAAAATATATTTGTATTCCTTGCAATATATTTTTAACAATATCGCAAAATATGGCAAAAATATGAATCATGAGTTATGAATGTAAGGTAAATATTATGTTGATATTAAAACCCCATGCAAGCATGCATAAAGCACTCTAGCACTGGTCATGGAATTTCTGAGAAATGTTAAACGCCATGCACACGCTCTGCTTACCTTACAGCATGCTCTACATACAGCATGCTCTGCATACAGCATGCTCTGCATACAACATGCTCTGCATACAGCATGCTCTGCATTCAGCATGCTCTGCATACAACATGCTCTACATACAGCATGCTCTGCATACAGCATGCTCTGCATACAACATGCTCTGCATACAGCATGCTCTGCATTCAGCATGCTCTGCATACAACATGCTCTGCATACAGCATGCTCTGCATTCAGCATGCTCTGCATACAACATGCTCTACATACAGCATGCTCTGCATACAGCATACTCTGCATACAACATGCTCTGCATACCTTACCGCATGCTTCTCAGTCACACATCTTTGGTTGTTGCCAACTCACTAGACTGTCAAGCAGTTTCATAACGTTGCCTTCTAGTCTGCTGCTTTTGCACCAGTGAAACCCTCACTGAGAGAACTTAGCTTTTCTCGGATATGGTCCCTGTAGATGAGAAAGTGCTTTTCTCCCTCCTTCTGATATTCCCTTGAGGACTCTGTCATTTGGAGGGAGCCTTTAGCTGCGTAGCCTCCTATGGACTTTTATTTAAGCATAACATGCTTCCAGGGAAGGTAATGGTTCCACTTCAGTCGCTAATCCCGTCTGTTACCACACCTGCTCCCATAGACCTTGAGCTGTGTTGCAAGACATGCAGTCCAAGCTTAGTCCTTGTTAGAGGATTTTTTGTTTACGGAGTCAATGTGTCACGGGGAAGACGTTCAACAACCAGCAGAAGTGACTTGTTGTGACGCAGTGCGGCAACCTCAGCAACCCGATAAGGAGTTGTCTGTACGACCCAGACAGTCTAGACAGATTCGGGTTGTCACTGTACTTCCTCGCTTGCCCATGGTTGACAGTTCACAGACTGTGCAGCAGTACCATGATCTTGTGTCCGGCTCCGTCAGACGACTGGCTTTTAAGAGCTCCCACAAGTCGTCGCTGTCTGGAGATTTTCAAATGGACTATGGATCTGACCAAGGAACTGGGCCTCCTGGTCAATTTTGAGGAGTCTCAGCTCGTCCCATCCCAGACCATTGTCTCCTTGGGTATGGATCTTCAGAGTCGAGCTTTTCGGGCTTTTCCGTCGGCCCCAAGGATCTTCCAAGCCCTAGAATGCATCCAGAGCATGCTGAGAAGGAACCGATGCTCAGTCAGGTAGTGGATGAGTCTAACAGGGACACTTTCATCGCTGGCCCTGTTCATCGTGTTAGGGAGACTCCACCTCCCCCCCCTTCAGTATCATCTAGCTGCTCACTGGATAAAGGACATGACACTAGAGACGGTCTCAGTTCCTGTTTCCGAAGAGAGGAGGTCTTCTCTCGCGTGGTGTAAGAACAGCTTTCTTCTCAAGGAAGTCTACCTTTGGCTGTTCAGAAACACGACCGCCGTCTCCTCTCGGACGCATCAGACACGGGCTGGGGTGCGACTTTGGACGGACAAGAATGCTCGGGAACATGGAATCAGGAGCAAAGGACACTTCACATCAATTGCAAGGAGTTGTTGGCGGTTATTCTGGCCTTGATAAACTTCAAGTCCCTCCAGCTTAACAAAGTGGTGGAGGTGGACTCTGACAACACCACAGCCCTGGCTTACATCTTCAAGCAGGGAGGGACTCTTTCGTGGAAGTTGTTCTAGATCGCAAGGGACCTCCTCATCTGGTCTAAAGATCGAAAGCTAACTGGTAACGAGGTTCATTCAGGGCGGTATGAATGTCATGGCAGATCACCTCAGCCGGAAGGGTCAGGTCATCCCCACAGAGTGGACCCTTCTCAAGAATGTTTGCAGCAGACTTTGGGCCCTGTGGGGTCAGCCAACCATAGATCTGTTCGCTACCTCGATAACCTAGAGACTCCTGTTGTATTGTTCTCCGATTCCAGACCCAGCAGCAGTTCACGTGGATGCTTTTCTGCTGGATTGGTTCCATCTCGACCTGTATGCATTCCCGCCGTTCAAGATTGTCAACAGGGTACTTCAGAAGTTCTCCTCTCGCAAAGGGACACGGCTGACGTTGGTTGGCTCCGCTCTGGCCCGCGAGAGAATGGTTCTTAGAGGTACTGCAATGGCTGGTCGACATTCCCAGGACTCTTCCTCTAGGAGTGAACCTTCTAAGTCTACCTCACGTAAAGAAGGTACACCCAATCCTCCACGCTCTTCGTCTGACTGCCTTCAGACTTTCGAAAGACTCTCAAGAGCTAGGGGCTTTTCGAAGGAGGCAGCCAGAGCGATTGCCAAAGCAAGGAGAACATCCACTCTCAGAATCTATCAGTCTCAAGGGGAAGTCTTCCGTAGCTGGTACAAGACCAATGCAGTTTCCTCAACCAGTACCACTGTAACCCAGATTGCTGACTTCCTGTTATATCTAAGGAAAGTAAGATCCCTTTCAGCTCCTACGATCAAGGGTTACAGAAGTATGTTGGCAGCGGTTTTCCGCCACAGAGGCTTGGATCTTTCCACCAACAAAGATCTACAGGACCTCCCTAGGTCTTTTGAGACCTCAAAGGAACGTCGGTTCTCCACTCCAGGCTGGAATCTAGACGTGGTCCTAAGGTTCCTTATGTCATCAAGATTTGAACCTCTCCAATCAGCCTCTTTTTAGGACCTCACATTAAAAACTCTTTTCCTCGTGTGCTTGACAACAGCTAAAAGAGTAAGTGAGATCCACGCCTTCAGCAGGATCATTGTTTTCACATCTGAAACGGCTACATGTTCCTTACAGCTCGGTTTTTGCTAAACGAGCTTCCTTCACGTCCTTGGCCTAAGTCGTTCGAGATCCCAAGCCTGTCCAACTTGGTGGAGAATGAACTGAAGAGAGTACTTTGCCCAGTTGAGCTCTTAGGTACTATCTAAAAAGGTCTTAACCTTTACAAGGACAATCAGAAGCCTTATAGTGTGCTATCAAGAAACCTTCTTTTCCAAGTTCTAAGAACTCAGTTTCTTACTATTCAGGCTTCTGATTAGAGAAACACATTCTCATCTGAAGGAAGAAGACCTTGCTTTGCTGAAGGTAAGGACACATGAAGTGGCCTTCAAACAGAGCCATTCTCTGCAGAGTGTTATGGATGCAACCTATTGGAGAAGCAAGTCAGTGTTCGCATCATTCTATCTCAAAGATGTCCAGTCTCTTTACGAGTACTGCTACACCCTGGGACCATTCGTAGCAACGAATGCAGTAGTAGGCGAGGGCTCAGCCACTACATTCCCATAATCCCATAACCTTTTAACCTTTCTCTTGAATACTTTTTATGGGTTGTACGGTTGGCTAAGAAGCCTTCCACATCCTTGTTGATTTGGCGGGTGGTCAATTCTTTCTTGAGAAGCGCCGAGGTTAAAGGTTGTGATGAGGTCCTTTAGTATGGGTTGCAGCCCTGTATACTTTAGCACCTTTGAGTTGATTCAGCCTTCCAAGAGGAACGCTGCGCTCAGTAAGGAAGACGATCTTATTAAAGGCAGAGTAACGGTTCAAGTCGACTTCCTTACCAGGTACTTATTATTTCATTGTTATTGTGGATAACTGATTATATGAAATACGGGATACTTAGCTATCCTTTAGTCTTGTACACTGGTTTTTCACCCACCCCCCTGGGTGTGAATCAGCTACATGATTATCGGGTAAGTTTAATATTGAAAAATGTTATTTTCATTAGTAAAATAAATTTTTGAATATACTTACCCGATAATCATGATTTAATTGACCCACCCTTCCTCCCCATAGAGAACCAGTGGACCGAGGAAAAAGTGAGGTGGCGTCAACAACAAGTACTGTAGTACCTGGCCACAGGTGGCGCTTGTGAGTACACCCCCTTCTAGTATAGTGATAGCTGGCGTATCCCTCCCGTAGAATTCTGTCGGGCAACGGAGTTGACAGCTACATGATTATCGGGTAAGTATATTCAAAAATTTATTTTACTAATGAAAATAACATTTTACGAGGCAAATTGGGCAATGGAAGGCACCAACATTCTGGAACTCCTTAATTTGATACAGCTTAGCCAAGTTCCAGATTTGCTAAAATTATATTTCTATTAAAGGACACAGTTTTGTATAGTTAAGGAAAACACAAATTGCCATTAAAATATGAAATTTTATAAATGTTTGTTTGATATATACTGTACATATTTTACTGAGATTTTCTTCTTGCCATCATTTGAAACTTTAGAACAACCTTAGTTTCTACTTGCAAAAGGCTAAAGATGATGTTTCTATGTTTGTGATGGAATACCAAACTAGGAAAACACCTGGTTTTTCTTCTTTTAAGAAAGATTACATCTCTCGGATGTATATTGCACAAAAGCAATAAAGTATGCATCTATAGAATGAATGGTTTGTACTTATAAAACAAGATTTTTCAGATATATTATACTGATGAAAATAATTGTAGGGTTTTTTGATTAGTCAGATGCAGAAAATGGATGTGTCGTTTATAATTATGCATTTTCAATAACTTCAAAATCTATGCCCACAGAAGCCAATTTAAGCAAGAAGAGCTGACGATGCTGTTCAAGATTAACGATAGACTGCTCAAGGAAGGATCAGTTTTGTTTCTCATCTTGATTAATGATCGTATATGAATATGAAGTAAGTATTAGGTGTTATTTTAAGGAATTTCATTCATTATTAATTGCTACAAGCTTCTGAGTACACAGCTTATGTGACCGATAGATTAGCTTTTAAAAGTTAATTTTATGACTAGCTAACAGGTGTGGTTAGACACTGACAATTTTCTTTTATGGTTTAACTCTGGTTTTCTCAAGTGAAGAGGTTGGTTGGATTAGGTTGAATGCCAATTTTGAGCTTTATAGCCATACTAGCATCATCTAACTACCCCAACATTGGTATAATATGGTATTACAGTGTGTGTTTATATCAACTTGTGTGTTACTAAGAGCCCCCATATTACCAATAGCTTTATAATATTTTTTGGTAACATCATCTGTTCCCTAGTTTGCTGTTTGGCTTTTGCTAAGGCCATGCAGTATGTCCTGCCCATCTTACAATTTCTAGTACTGTACAGAAATCCCTTGATTGCTGTCAGAAAGAATGTATGATTGGCCTTGATTTCAGTGCTGCCTTTGTTCATGTTAATTATGAGCCCCTTATTTTCAAACTTAAACAGATGAGAGTAGGTGGTTGTTTTTATAGCATCATTATTGAGTTTTTAGAAATTAGCTGTTTATAAGCACCATAGAGACTATAGGAAGGTAATATCTGATGTTTGTCAGGGTAGTGTCCTTGGCACATTAATTTGCATACTAGATACTCATAGAAAACAACCTGTTGCATATGCAGATGATGCTACTCTCTTTGCATCAGTTCCATCTTCTGATTATAAACCTGTGGGTTGTTGAGTCCCTTGATGAATAAATTCAAAATAAGTGCTTGATGCAAATTATGGGGGAGGAAGTTAAACCTCAATAAAACTCATGTATATATGATAGTTCATGGGTCAAGAACAGAAGCTCCTCAAATTCGAGATCTATTATTGACAATGCCTCTAACTATAAACAACTGATTTAGAATTCTTTGATTTTTTTTTATTACAAATTTCCTTTTAAGAAGCACATTCAGTCTGATTCTTATCCAATTACACAAAATATTGGCATATTTAGATAGAAAGTTTTTTTTAGATTTTTTGGAAAACTTGAACACTTATTCTATGTCATTTTGAATATTCTGTGTTGTCTTCAGCTTCTGACACTTGGTTTAATTTAAGGATAAAAACTTATGGCTTATTAAATTCTTTATCACTGGTCTGGATATTAATCTCTGGAGCTTACGTTGTTAGTTTGTTGTGTATGTTGCGAAAGTTTTGTTCCAATGAAAATTATAAACTTCAGCAGCTCTGGGATAACCATTAAATCATTAACATGGTATTGTTGTTGGTAATGACAGGTGGCGTGAGAGGGGCCCACCTGCCTCTCACAGAAAAGCCACGTTTATGTTTGACCGGACCGCATATGGATATGCCGTTGTGTTGCACTCACGACTGTTGCATATTTTTTTACGATCTTTTGTAATAAGTGCTGTTTTTCATTTTTTTTATGAGTGCTTTCATTTGTAAACAAAGAATGCACCGAATAAGCATGTGGTGGATTTGGTTTGTTCCTTTCTAGATAAAAACCTATGTAGCCCCTTGTGTTGTGTAGCTTTGTGAGGAGGTGAATGTAAGCAGCCATCCCCCTTGGGAGTGTGGTTCTAGCTATTCCAATCAGGAAAACTATGGACTTACAGTGTAACTCTTCTTACATTGTGGTAGTTATTCTGCCTTAGGAAGAAGTTACCCGATTGAGACTTAAGTGTTGCCATTATGTGTGTGATCTGAAGGTAAAATTATTCATTTGACAGCGACACCAGGTGTTAACAGTCTTCCCTAGAAGGCTATCACTGTGTAGTGCAGTGTCAGGAGTGTTCCCAGTGTTCCCCTTATGACAAAGTCCCCATGCAGTTGGTTTTGTTCCAACAGTGGAAGCTCTTGTAGTGAACTCCTCTAAAAGAGGGCAGTCATTATTGGTCCACCAGGCCATAACTCCTTTGTGCTAACGATGGAGAAAAGTTGGCAACAGGAAGAAGAGGAAATTTTCTCTCTCGCTTCCTCATCTACTAACCTTATCTCCCTCCTTCTTTGTCTCCATCACACATTTCATCCTGGAGAATAAGACGGATGAGAGAATTTCATGAGAAGGCATTTTTTAAAAATATCCTTGGGACTTAAAATGATTGCTATCCACTTTCAGGAGGGAGTGACAATAATCCCCCTCTAATTGGTACCTTTGTGGTCAGTCAAGTTACAGGATCGTATGCCAGAGGAGGGTGGGGTGTATGCCCCACCTCTACCATTCCTGTTGTACATACATATACTAAGGCACTTCCCCCAATTTTTGGGAGTAGCCGACATCAAACAAATGAAAAAAAGGGGACCTTTCCTCTCTACGTTCCTCCCAACCTGACAAGCGACTCAACCGAGTTCGGCTGGTACTGCTAGGGTGCCACAGCCCACCCTCCCCCGTTATCCACCACATATGAAGCTTCATAACGCTGAATCTCCTACTACTGCTACCTCCGCGGTCATCCAAGGCGACCGGAGGAAGCAGCAGAGCCTAGTGGAACTGCATCACAATTGCTCGCCATTCGTTCCTTTTTCTAGCACACTCTCTTGCCTCTCACATCTATCCTCCTATCACCAAGAGCTTTCTTCACTCCATCCATCCACCCAAACCTTGGCCTTCCTCTTGTACTTCTCCCATCAACTCTTGCTTTCATTACCTTCTTTAGCAGACAGCCATTTTCCATTCTCTCAACATGGCCAAACCACCTCAACACATTCATATCCACTCTAGCTGCTAACTCATTTCTTACACTCGTTCTCACCCTCACTACTTCGTTCCTAACCCTATCTACTCGAGATACCCCAGCCATACTCCTTAGACACTTCATCTCAAACACGTTCAATTTCTGTCTCTCCGTCACTTTCATTCCCCACAACTCAGATCCATACATCACAGTTGGTACAATCACTTTCTCATACAGAACTCGCTTTACATTCATGCCCAACCCTCTATTCTTTACCACTCCCTTCACTGCCCCAACACTTTGCATCCTTCATTCACTTTGACGTACATCTGCTTCCACTCCACCATTTGCTGCAACAACTGACCCCAAGTGCTTAAACTGATCCACCTCCTCAAGTAACTCTCCATTCAACATGACATTTAACCTCGCACCACCTTCCCTTCTTGAACATCTCATAACCTTACCCTTACCCACATTAACTCTCAACTTCCTTCTCTCACATACCCTTCCAAATTCTGTCTCTAATTGGCCAAGCTTCTCTTCCTCGTCTGCAACCATTACAGTATCATCCGCAAACAACAACTCATTAACCTCCCATCATGATCATTCTCGTCTACCAGTTTCAAAAAATGACTCATAATAGAAACATCCTTGGGTGGAGAACCAGTTAATGCTACAGTATTTCCATTCATTCTTATAGGGAAAAATTCATTCTCTGTTCAGGCACGGAATGAATTAGGTTCAAAATCTGAGGTACCACTGTATTCAGTATAAATTTCACAGACATCACCATTTATCTAGAGTCAAGACAGTTACTGAGGTACATCTTTGTTTGGAGAATTTTCCAGTTCAGTATGTCTAATACCACTTGTCAGCACTCAGGCTTGTTACAAAACGCGAAAAATCTATTTTTGGGTGAGATAGCCATGTCGTCCTGATGGAAGGTTCCTATAAGTAACTTCCTAGGGTATATTTGACTACAGTGATATTCCCAGAGAATTTACCTTTAGGTCTCCAGAATTCTAACTCCTGGCGCGAATATCCTTAAAAAATTTCTCCTAAGGATATCGCATAAATCATGGGATGTATATCTTGATACGACACATAGCAATCTTCACCCCGAATAGCGTTTTCGCTTCGAGGGGGAAAGTGGCAAAATTTTGAAGGGGAGCCAGTATCAAGGTTACCCTTCCCCGTTAGGACTTGAGTATCCAGATGGCGCTGTACGTCGCCGCCATGTTTTATTCCGTGTAGCATTGAGCAAGGTGCTACAGATATAGTAGTTTCGGGAGGGATCCTGCCAAAGGCCTTTTCTATGAAAAGTAGGGCGGGCCCATTGGGACGACATGGCTATCTCACCCAAAAATAGATTTTTCGCTTCGCTCAAAATCCGTTTTTTGGGCTCAGGCCATGTCCTGATGGAAGGTTACCAGAGCATTATCTAGAGCCTTAACCTCAGGACGATGATTCCTTGATAATCCAGACCATAGAGACATATGACGTTACCGTTATACGTCATTACTTCTAATCATAAACCATGTTAGTGCTTCCTGCCCCCTGCAGGGAAGAGTCATACTAGACTTAGGGAAGAGTCTTGAGGTCTGCGTATACCATATGAACAAACATAGCATCAAAAGCATGCAGGTCTCGCTACATGCATAGCCAGATAAAGTTTGTACTCGTACCAGAACAAATGTATTAATTATATTTCATTCATATCTACATATGCAGATTATTAAGGTAGAATAATACTCCAGCATATCTTTATTGAGATGAATTTTTGGGGCGAAATAAGACGCAAATACATATCAAGTATTTAATGGTAATAAATAACCAGCAAATCAACATTCATAACATAATGTTAACATAATGTTGATAAGTTCAATAAGAAACATACATAGCAATCAGTACCAGAAATGTTAATTTCACCTGAAAGGGATAATATTGTTAGAGCCACAAAACTGAAAATTTATTAAAATTTTCTAATATGCATTTCTGCGATTGTCTCTTCACACTGTGTAAGAACACATGGCACCAGTGTTATCTCTATGTTTCTTTCACCTTTAATAGCTAGAACAGTCCATAGTGCCACCTTGGTGACACTTATCTTAAGGTATTGCACTGTGAGGTGTCAACACCTTCACCCTAAATTTGACAGTCCCAATCAATTCACTGTTCCTCGCAGCACTAGACAACAGGTTTTTGGACACTACCTGCCGCCACCACAAATCGTTTCAACTCTTGTCCTTGCTTCGCTTAGTGTTTAGAGAACACCCTGGATGACTTCCATCCAGTGTATGAGTGAAGCCGCTCAAAATCCATGTATTGGAAGAAGTTTAATGACGAAGCAATTTTTCTTGGATCATGACCTGCGGGTGTACTGTCAGGATCCGCTCTGCGAATGAAATAGGGTGATCTTCGCCCTTAGTTGTCTTAGGGATAGATTTGACCCCAAGGTCTGTCCTACCCTGAAGTCTGAAGTTCTACGAAGATAGACCTTTAGACACTACTGGACACAGCGAAAGATCTTCCTTCAGAGGGCAGATTCTCCAGGGACTCCACCGTTTGGTAGGTAGCTCGTTCTTGGCGAGAAATGTTGGGTCAGGAAAGAGATTCAGTTCTCCCACTTCTGTTAACTAAATATGGCCCTCATCTCTGGAAAGGGCCACTATTTCACTAACTCTGGCCCCCGAGGCTAGAGCAAACAAGAATATAACTTTCTGGGTTAAGTCCTTCAGAGAGCAATCCTCATTGTTCACTGTTGAAGCAAAGTGTAGGACCTTATCCAAGGACCATGAAATGGGCTTCGGAGGGGCTGCAGGCCTAAGCCTAGCGCAGGCCTTAGGGATCTTGCTAAAGATTTCGTTTGACAAGTCTATTTTGGAAGGCGTATAGCAGAGGTCTAGTCAAGGCTGATGTACACGTCGTTATCGTGTTGGCTGCTAAACCTTGTTTATGAAAGTGAGTAAAGAAGGATAAACAGAAGTCTGTTGAGATTTCTTTTGGTCCTTTTACCTTGACGAAAGCAACCCACTTCCTCCAAGATGACTCATATTGTCCTCTAGTGGACTTAGACTTATATTCTTCTAAGAAGTCTATACTGTCTCTCGAGATCCCAAACCTTTTCTTTACTGCTAAGGAGAGAAAGTCATGAGATGAAGGTTTTGGGTTTTCTGTGATGAAGCAAAGACAGTCGACTTCTGTACTTGTTGAGTCAGTACTGGGTCCGGCAGAGGGACCAGCCTCAGCTTCAATTCTAATACCAGAGGGAACCAATTGCTCTTCGGCCACTTGGGAGCCACTAGAGTTGTCATTCCCTGAAAGGATCTCAGCTTGTTGAGGACCTTCATTTTGAGGTTGGTTGGAGGGAACAGGTAATTCCTGTTCCATTTGCTCCAGTCGAGGGACATGGCGTCCACCGCTTCCGCTAGAGGGTCCTCGTATGGGGCCACGTAACGAGGTAGTTTCTTGTCGCTCGTCGCGAAGAGGTCGATTTGCAGTTCTGGGACTTGACGTAAGATGAAGGAGAATGATCCTGTGTCTAGGGACCATTCTTACTATCGGCGTGAGCCTGGATAGAGCGTCCGCCGTCATGTTGCGGAACCCTTGAAGGTGAACTGCTGATAAATGCCATCTCTTCTTTTCCGCTAAGCGGAGGATGGTCAACATCACTTGGTTGATTTGGGGTGATCTCGATCCTTGACGATTCAAACATCTCACTATCATCTCGCTGTCTAAGATCAGTCTTATATGGACTGAATGTCGAGGAGACAATTTCTTCAGTGTGAGACAGACTGCCATGGCTTCCAAAACGTTGATATGGAAGGTCTTGAATAGGGAAGACCAAGTCCCTTGGGCTTTCTGTTGGTGAGAGTGACCTCCCCAACCTTCCTTTGATGCGTCCGTATGGATGATGACTGAAGGTAGAGATGGGTGCAAGGGCACAGACCTTTTCAGGTTCTTGGCCTTCGACCATGGCTTGAGAAGTGATCGCAGTTGAGTCGGTATCGATCTTCTTGGATCTCTTTGAGCGTTTGATGCGTATCTTCTCCAGACTCCTGATGCATCTTTCAGTTGTGCTCTTAGCACCGGGTCTGTCACTGATGCAAACTGAAGAGAACCCAGTACTCTCTCCTGTTGGCATCTTGATATCCTGTCAGATTTCAGTAGTCTCTTGACAGATCCCGCTATTTCCCTCCTCTTCCCTGGGGGAATGGAGAGACGGTGTGACTTTAAGTTCTAATGAATTCCCAGCCATTGAAACTCCTGAGCTGGAGAGAAGCGAGACTTCTTGACGTTGATCTTGAATCCCAGATGTTCCAGGAATTGGATCACTTTCCTGGATGTTTGCATGCACTCCGTTTCAGATGCTGCCCACACCAGCCAGTCGTCCAGGTAGGCTACCATCTGGACACCTTCTAGGTGTAGTTGTTGAACGGCTGAGTCTGCAAGCTTTGTAAATATCCTTGGAGCTATGTTTAGTCCGAAGGGCATGGCTCTGGAGACGTATTTCTTCTTCTGTAGCCTGAATCCTAGGTAGGAGGAGAGTGGGCGATTGATTGGAATATGCTAATAGGCATCTGCCATGTCTATCGAGACTGTGTACACCCTTTTTGGCAGCAGGGTCCTTATGTGTTAAAGGGTTAACATCCTGAACTTGTTGTTTTCTGTGAACTTGTTGAGTGGTGACAAGTTCAGAATGACTTTGAGTTTGTCTGAGTCCATCTTGGGAACACAAAACAGCCTTCCTTGGAAATTGATGGACTTTGCCCTCCTTATCACCCTTTTGCTCAAAAGTTCTCGGGTGTATTCTTCCAGGATGGGGCTGGAGTGTTGGAAGAATTGAGGAATAGATGGTGGAGCTGTCCTCCAGCTCCATCCTAGTCCATTCTTTATTAGGCTGTGGGCCCAAGGATCGAAGGTCCAGCGATCCTGAAAATGTTGGAGTCTTCCTCCTACCGGAAGCATCTCATTGCTTCGACTGACCTGAGGTCTTCCCTCCTTGACCGCGTCCTCCCTTACCCCCTCTTCCTCCTGGAGGTTATCTAGAGGAGCCCCTTTTCGACCCTCTACCTTTAGGACGAAAGGTAGTGGTCTGCCTCTCATACGCAGGTTGAAAAGCTGGTGACTGGGCAACCAGCTGCTGAGGCACCATTTGATAAGTTGGCAGGGGTTGTGCCACCATCTGGGGGCACCGTAGTCATGGGAACTGCGAGAAGTTGTTGCTGTTGCTGTTGTCTGACAGGGCGAGAGGGCAACCTAGGTCTCTTCGTCTTCCTCTTTGGTTGGGAAGACTTCCTCTTTGCCGACATGCCCCACTTTTGGAGAAGATTCCTATTCTCTGTGTCGGCCTTGTCAAATACTTCCTTGACCACTTCACTCAGGAAGAGGTCTTTTCCCCAGATATTGGAGGTTATCAACTTCCTGGGTTCGTGTTTCACCGCAGCCAAAGCGAACACGAACTCCCTACATGCCCGTCTGGTTTTCACAAAGCCATATAGGTCCTTGACCAGTGTAGCCAAATGTGATTTGGCGACGACCATGTACATATCTGGGGCTCTGTTGTCACTTGCCATTGCCTCCAAGGTAATCTGGAGGGACAGCGATGTGGCAAGTCTCTCCTTTGTCTCTTGCTCCTTTAGCAAGAGAAACTCAGACAACTTAGGGAGGTTTTCACTGAACTGACGTCCAGCAATATCCGCCTCCAGCTTCCCGACTGAGAAGGTAAGGTGGATTTCCTTCCAGTCGTTCCCGTCCGTAGGCAGAGCTAGGGACAAGGGTCTACACTCCTCGAGTGTAGGGCAAGGCTTGCCTGCGTCCACCGCCTTCATAGCTCCCTTAAACCCTTTATCCGTAAAGGGAAAGGCAAGTTTAGCAGGAGCAAGAAAAGAGGGATGTGTCTTGCTAAGGGCTGGCACTTTCGAATTAGTGAAGCCCCTTTCTTTCAGGCTACTTGCCATTAGAGCCTGAGCTTTTTCATGGTCAAGCACTGTGACCTTCAGGCGGACGAAGCAGTCTGGGTTAGACTTAAAGCTGGGCCAAAAGTCAACATCCTCTATGAGAACAGCCCCCAGCTTTTCTGAGATGAAGACCTTCCCGTTAGTAATTGGCATGTACTCTGCATGCCTCCAAGGGTTCACCTCGGAACAAGAAGGAAGATCTTTGACATTGAGTCTCCTCTGAGACCCACGGGACGTTGCGAGATGGTCCATCCTTCTCCTCAAATCAGCGTCCCTTTCTTCGTTCTGCTTACGAAGACTTTCCATCATAGTCATGAGACTAGCCAAAGCTTTTCCCATGTCATCCGATGGAGGAGCAGAAGATGTAGAGGGTACAGGTTCTGGTGCCGGAACCGACGAAACAGACTCCGATTCGACGTCGTCCTCTTCAGTCTCGGGAGCCAGGGTAGACTCCTCTTCTAGACCTCCCGCTAGAAGGTCCTTTTCGGTGTCCCCGGACACTTCCGACATCCTCTCGTCTAGATGGATGTCCTTCATCGCGTCGGAGACATCTGTATCTACGGATATCTGGACGCAAGGGATCTCAGGATGAGGCGGGGGTATAACAGCATCCACAGACGCCATAGGGAATAGAGAGGAGGATGAGGCTGGGGTATAACAGCATCCACAGACGCCATAGGGAATAGAGAGGCACGCATCCGTTCATTCAGAAGGTAAGGCCCCGTGGCATTTTTCTGAAAGCCACGAACCCATCTACGCAGTTTACTCCGTGTTGCGTCCCTTGACTTCGCTGTCTTGGGGTCATCAAAAGCCTCGGTAACCAAGGCCTTGCACACGTTGCAGTCCTGGGGATCCCAGTACTTAAGAGAACCCTTGGTGATGGAGCAAAGAGAGTGAGCTCTGCACTCTACATGGCCACAGAAGTCCTTGCTCCTCACGTTGCAAAAGACACTTTGGGATGGTCCTCCTGTAAAGAGAGGAAAACTTAATGAGTATGCGGTAGTTCATCTCACCTGATAAACTATATAGATATTATTATTAATATTTTTGCATATTTATTGTATATAGCTTAGGATAGATAAGCTAGAAAAGAATTAGGAAAAAGACATACTTGTGTTTCCCATCCAGCCAATTGCTGCGACCTCCCCCAAAATTAAAACCTAGAGTTTTCCTATTCAGGAAACCCAATGGAAAATTTCTAACCTGTAAGGATAGATAAGTGTAACTTAACACTGGTTTTTCCCAAAGGTTTTAATAATGAGGGTAAAAGGTAACTGATCATCTATCAGTATGTGGAAAGAAATCTTTTCTTTCGATATATAATTGGTCTCAACAATAGACTGCATGGATACACAGGGGTATGTTGGAAAATAACTACTGTATAATATATACTATAGTTTTCTGTCTGCAGTATGATCTATACTGCAAATATACTGGCTACTGTATAAGCATATATTGTAACATGCCGGCTAGGCTAGCACATGGCGGCACAGTCCAGCCGGCAAGGTCGGCGTACCAATCTCGCCAGCATCTTGCCAGCTGGGATAGTGGCCGGCAGCGTCAACCTGGCCAGCGTCTGCCAGCTGGGATAGTGGCCGGCACCCGCCGGCTAGGTTAGTACCCGGTGGCACTAGCCGATAGAGAGAGAGAAAGCAAGGAATGAAGGGTACCTTATTAAATGTATATTAACAGTAATAGGGTGTAAGTACTCAGTCTTACTGCCTTCCTCCAGAATGAGGGTTCAAATGGAAGAGGAGAATGTATCCTTCAGACTTCCACCCAAACACAAATCATTGCCGGTCTCTGCCGGCTGATGGTAAGTGGATGGCAGTCCAAGAGAGGACTGAAGAACACTCTACAGTAAAGGGGTCTCCCACCGGCAGCCGCCCCAGCCGGCACCGCTTTCCCGGAGCCTTGCGTCCATAAGGGAATGCTGAGCGACTAAGCCACTGCATGTAGGAGCCACGGCTGGCCCCACAACCTGCCGGCAATCGGGGAGATTGTAGGACGACGGCCAAAGGATTGCGATGGCTAGGCCATCACTAAAGGACAGAGGGGGGAGGGAAAAGGGTCCTGTATGAGGTGTGGAAGGGGCCGGCAGGGCTGCCGATCCTACCACACCCTTAAGAAACTCTGTTTCAGTATCAGCGCCATCCTAGGCGGCTGGAGAATATCTATTCTCCAGCCTAGGGTCTGCCAATACAGTTAAGGGCCTACGGCACACTTGCCGCCTCCTCTCAACAAGGGAGAAATAGAGTTCCGGTGCCGGCGCCATCCTAGGCGGCAGAAGAATGTCTATTCTTCAGCCTAGGGTCTGCGAGCACAGGACTAGTCTACTAGACCGCAGGGAGAAGGTGGCGGCATCATACAACCACTTCAGGTGCGGCCTAGGGAGGTCTAGCCTCCTATGCCGCAGCCTAGTCTGGTAGGGGAATGACTATTCACCCTGCCGGCCGGCCACCGGCACAAGACCATATACTCTGAGGTTCTGACCGAAACTCAAAGCCTGGCATCTGCCAGCCAAGAGAAGAGACAGAACACCCTAGCCGAATAGGGTTGTAGCCTAGGCTACGCTCAGAGGGAAGGAGGGATTACCCTTAAATCTCCATAGGAGATGAGTATCGGTTTATATAATAATTCTACGAGACATCTATCTCCGCCTGAATTGATAAAACGACACACGAGGGTAATCGGGGAACATGTATGAAAGTATACTAAAGCCACTAGGCTAGTAGCCTAGCGGCAGGTGAGAATCGACTACCTTAATCGCCGAAACTCTCGTATACGATCTCAGAAGGGGAATATATATATGCAATCAATGTATCTTACACGTATAAATTGCCTAAATAGCTTCATTTAATTGTTATTACACTAGGAAAGTTTATTACAGTATATCATGCATGAAAGTACACTGAAGCGCATAGGCTAGGAAGCCTATCACAAGCAGGTTCGGTTACCTAAATCGCCGAAACTATTAAGAATACAATCGAGATAATATAATTAATTCCTAGCAAAACTGAATAGCTCCAAGATATTCATGCTATTAAAACTGGGAAAGTCGTTCAGGCTAACTAAATAACTCATGCGTAATGAACGACAGCATCCATGACGCCTCCGGTTAAGGCAAAGCTCTTTCACTAAAATTAACTTAATTTCACTGTGAGGCAAGAGCTAAAATTTATACAATATAAAGATCGAATACTCAACTTTCCAGAGGCAGAAGAGGCTGGAGATTGCATGATAAATCCGAGAGGTATAGCGTATACGAAAGAGACACGGAAAACCACCGAGCAGTAGCGCTACACTTATAGGAAGGAAATATGGCGGCGACGTACAGCGCCATCTGGATACTCAAGTAGTAACGGGGAAGGGTAACCTTGATACCGGCTCCCCTTCAAAATTTTGCCACTTTCCCCCTCGAAGCGATAACGCTCTTCGGGGTGACGATTGCTATGTGTCGTATCAAGATATACGTCCCATGATTTATGCGATATCCTTAAGAGAAATTTTGAGGATATTCGCGCCAGGAGTTAGAATTCTGGAGACCTAAAGGTAAATTCTCTGGGAATATCACTGTAGTTCAAATATCCCTTGGAAGCTACTTATAGGAACCTTCCATCAGGACGACATGGCTATCTCACCCAAAAATAGATTTTTCTCTTCGCTCAAAATCCGTTGTGTAGTACAATGCAAAAGAAGTTCTTGTTTGTTGTAAAGATATATAACCAAATGTATGACTAAAACTTATTGCCACCTATACAGATAAAAAAAAGGATATCCATTTTCTGTAACTGTATAATTTATGAGAGAATGTGACTATACAGAGGATTTATCAGAAGAAAAAGTCATTTGACTTTTTGATGTGAACGAAAAATAATGTTCTTAAATATGCAAGAGAATCGCAAGCACAAGGTACTGCGCACTTTTTATTTTTACATTAAAAATTTAGCCATGTAAAATTACTCCATGGCAACTATAGGGTTTATGAACTCCTTTGTCATCTTACTTATCCAGTCTCCTTTAAATGAGAATCATGACTTATAATAGTGGTGCTTCAAGGACTTGCCTAATCTCTATTGAAATCATTTATGTATCCATTTACAGCTGACGAAAACGTCACTAGCCATGCTGGTTGACAAAAGTAAGTAAACAGTCATGAAATTAATTCTGAAACAACCCAGTCACTGCTTAGTATATTATAATTTTTAAGCATCTGACTTACCCGGTAGTTAAAGTATATATATAGCTATACGTCCCTGACGTCTGGCAGAAATTTCAAAACTCGCAGCAATTGCAGATTGGGTAGCCAGGTGTACCACCTTTGCGCCCTCTAGTGAGGTTCCTGGAACCATTCCATGATTCCTCAGATCTTCCCTGCCGCTCACGCCGGCAACATCGTTGTATTTTTCACTCGCTGTAACCTGTATGATTGCAGTATCTTGGTGATGTACAATTTACTGTTGGCTTTCGCTCGTTTGGTTTTATTTTGACTGAGAGTTAGTGGTTGGAATATAATCGCTATGTTCGTAACTTGAAAGGAGTTTTTTTCCACCTACTGTAAAAATAACGAACCTACTCTTAAAAACATGATGGCGGAAGGGAAACACTCCACCAACACCATGACATCACAATCATATGACGTAGACTACGTAGTATGACTTGCAAATTCTTTTCTTTTTCTATGCAAAGAATGATAAGTGAATACTAACTTACAAACCAAAAGTATTTAAGTTTTTATAAGATAAAAGGAATATATTATTTTATGAAAATATTTGTCCTATTCGTATACTTTCTTTAGATAATCATCGGTCTATTTTCAGAGATTTAATAAAACTAGCGTACAGTTAAGTTTACGCTATGTAGTTCTCATCACAATCGATACAGTCTTACAAATTACTTTGTATCGTTATTTATTTATTTATTTTTTCCGATATTGGGAATTCTAATATTAATCAGATAGCCTATTGCATTCTCATTCAAGCCCTTGGTGGAAGAGTATTATCTCTCGCAGCAGGCAGGTCTAATTATGGTTTTATGTGAAAGAGTATAAAAAGTGCAATTTTCAGTGCTAAATTAGTGCAGTGAATTTAATCAGTCAGTGGAGGGTGCATCTGCTCGACCCTGTCGTTATCCTAGCCTTAGACCTCTTCCAAGCTCCCCAACCCCTGGGAGAAGGAATATCGATCGGCAAAAGGAAACGAGAGGCGTTACCGTCGGAGCAGACGTCCCCTCGAGCGTTCCTGTTAACGCTTCCCAGAACGTTCGCCCTCGCCGTGGGAAAGGCGAGGTAAAAAGTGTTATCTTTGCCGTCGGTTGACTCGGCTCACAGACAGGGCTGGCGTCTTACGTATTTCCCTTCCTGTTAGACAGGAAGAGAGTTGCTCGTCATGACGCCGAGCGTTTAGATTCTTAACACCTTAACGCTAGCGTCAAGAAGGATGCCGAGCGTTAAGGAATGGACTACATCACGCCAAGCGTCGAGTAGTTGGAAGTCATGACACGTAACGCCGAGCGTCAGACCATTGGAAGGCAAGCTACTAATGCTGCTGTAAGAGTTTGACACGATGCTTGAAACTGAGTGCAACTTCTTTGTCTCTCTTGTTGGATGAGCGAACGTTCTAGACGCGAACGTCATAGTTCCGAGCGTCTGAATCGCGAGCGTCATTGTTCTGAGAGTCACGTGGCGCCGAGCGTCAAACAGTTGCATGGCTTCAAACGTCCAGCAGTTGGACTTGACGTCGAGTGTCAAACAGTTAGATATCACGCCGAGCGTCAAGCAGTTCCATGGCGTCAAGCGTCCAGCAGTTGGACTTGACGTCGAGTGTCAAGCAGTTAGACGTGACGCCGAGCGTCAAGCAGTTGCATGGCGTCAAGCGTCCAGCAGTTGGACTTGACGTCGAGTGTCAAGCATGACGCCGAGCATCAAGCAGTTGGACGTGGCGCCGAATGTCAAGCATAGTTCCGAGCGTCTAAATCGCGAACATCATTGTTCCGAGAGTCACGTGGTGCCGAGCGTCAAGCAGTTGCATGGCGTCTAGCGTCCAGCAGTTGGACTTGACGTCAAGTGTCAAGCAGTTAGACGTGACGCCAAGCGTCAAGCAGTTCCATGGCGTCAAGCGTCCAGCAGTTGGACTTGACGTCGAGTGTCAAGCATGACGCCGAGCATCAAGCAGTTAGACGTAACGCCGAATATCAAGCAGTTAGATGTGACGTCGAGCATCAAGACTCGGACATCATTATTACACCAGTCGAGCCGAACGTAAAGATCGCGAACGTCTTAGTTCCGATCGTAATGATCGTGAGCGTCTAGCAGTGGAACATCGTTATGCCAGGCGCTATAAAAAAGATACGGAGAAAAATATTAACTGGAAAGAAATTATTTTCACACACCAAGGCCCACCTGAACAAACTCTTAGTTTCTGATGGAGGGCGAGAAATAAACCCCTAAAAGTAAGTAAAAGTAAGTAATGATCTTGGACCCATTGAGGCCAGAATTCAGGACCTTAAGGAGTTGACTCCTAGGAAACAAGACGTCTCTACCTCAGTTAGAGACTTGTAGGAGAAAGGGATCGACGATCTCCTTTCCCCTATTTATCTTTTAGAGGAATTCTTGTAGGAGAAGATCCTAAGATCCTTCATCCTTCGGTTGACCTAAAGAAACTCATGAGAGTTTTTTCTGAAGAGTTTCCGAATTATTTTGTGCCTGCTGCTCCTCGTTCTCCGCCTTCAGAGTTTACGCTAGGGAAGGTGTCGAAGGAGTCTCTGTTTACAAGATGGGGCTGTCTCGATCATCTAAAAGAGCTTTGAGGATGATGGGAGACTGGATGCAATCCAAGAATAACCAGGGTAATACTGTTTTTCCTTTTTCCCTCGGCTAGATTGGCCTCCAGATCTAGTGTTTGGTACGAGACGGGAGAAGTTCTCAGCTTGGGAGTTCCTACCTCTGCCCAAGGAGACTTTTCGAGTCTAGTAGACGCTCCGCGTCGGATGGCCTTGAGAAGGACCAAATACTCTGGTCAACGTCAGAGCTTGATCATCCTCTCAAAGGCGTCTTCAGAGCTTTCAAAGTATTCAACTTCCTTGACTGGACTCTGGGAGCCTTGGGGAAGAAGGTTTCTGCCTTGAAGGATGTGGACATTGATATTCTCAGCCTCATTATGTCAGGCATGGATAAAGCCTTAAAGGACGGTTCCAATGAGTTAGCAGCCCTTTTATCAGAGGTGGTCTTGAAGAAAAGAGCCCAAATGTGTTCTTTTCTGTCCATTGGGGTTACACCCATTCAGAAGTCTCTTCTTCCTCAAGAGTTGGTCAAAGAGGTCTCTTCCGCTTTAGCCCTAAAGATCACACAGGATTTGGTGTCTAAATCAGCAAGAAAGGTTCTGCATACTTTTCTCTCTAAACTGCACTGACAACAGTAGGAGCCAGACTATACAACTTCTGGCAAGCCTGGGAGAGGAGAGGAGCAGACCTTTGGTCCGTACTATTACTAAAGGAGGGATGTGAAATCTTTTTACTAGTGAAACCTCCTTTAATAGTAACTCCATTAGACTTCTCTGCCAGATACAGAGAGGAGCCAAAGAGACAGGCTATACAACATCAAATGTCTCTTTTATTGGAGAAGGAAGCTATTGACCGGTCCTGGATGTAAGTGCTCTCAACGCCTTCGTTCAGAAGACAAAGTTCTCCATGGAGACATCGAAATCAGTCCTAGCAGCAGTAAGAAAGGACAACGGGATGATCTCTTTAGACCTCCAGGATGCTTACTTCCACATCCTCATCCATCCGAACTTCAAGCAATACCTGAAGGTGCGTGTATAGGAGGAAGTTGTCCAGTTTTTGGCTCTTTGTTTCGGCCTAAGCACCACCACCACCCCTCAAATAGATGGTGTGTCTGCTAGGACCTGTCGTTCTTCTAACCATAGACCTCTTCCAAGCTCCCCAACCCCTGGGAGAAAGAATGTCGAACGTTCTAACCATAGACCTCTTCCAAGCTCCCCAACCCCTGGGAGAAGGAATGTCGACCATAGACCTCTTCCAAGCTCCCCAACCCTTGGGAGAAGGAATGTCGAACGATAAAAGGAAACGAGAGGCTTTAGCTCCCGACCAGACGTCCCCTTGAGCATACCTGTTGACGCTTCCCAGGACGCTCGCCTTCATCATAGGAAAGGTGAGGTAAAAGTGTTTTCGTCATCTTCGGATGATGCAGCGCCCAGACGAGGCTAGCGTCAAGCTTCCAGACCTCCGAAGAGGAAGATGGACACGGTCATTCAGTGTCCTATCATGACACAGCAAGCTCCTGGTTGTAGTCGTTGGAGCAGTCCTGAGCGTTTTCATTCTACCGAAGAAAGCTCTCCTGCCAAACGTCCTTTAAGGACGTTGGCAACTGTCAGGAAATGTCCAACTCACCCAGTTGCAGGACAGTTGTCTGAGCCTGGCATGACCTCGGTTCATACTCCTCCTCCACCGTCAGACTGGTTATCGTCCTCGACACTCTTCATGTTCTTTAAACATCGTAGAAAGCGAGCGTGTGGTAGACGTGACGTCTCCTGTACCACAACAAGTTGACCCTAATTTTAATATGCTGCAAGATATGCAACAGAAACTCTCTTCGCTCATGCAAGTTTATCAGCCTGCGGACAACAAGAGAGTAGCAGGCCTGGACCCTGAGCGTCAGGAAGCTTCACACTTGGATGCCAAGCGTCGTAAGACTACTAGTCGAGAGGTTCTTGACGACGAACGTCTTTACAACTCCCCCGTTAAATGTCGTGTTTCAGCCGCTTTAACCCAAAGGACTCAAGCAGCCAGACGTGACGTCGAGCGTCCAGCAGAACGTGACGTCGAGCGTCCAGCAGGACGTGACGTCGAGCGTCCAGCAGGACGTGACGTCGAGCGTCCAGCAGGACGCGACGTCGAGCATCCAGCAGGACGCGACGTCGAGCGTCAAGCGGGGCGCGACGTCGAGCGTCAAGCGGGGCGCGACGTCGAGCATCAAGTAGAACGCGACGTCGAGCGTCAAACAGCTCGTGACATGGACGTGTACGCATTCCCACCGTTCAAAATTCATTACAAAGTGATGCAAAATTTTGTGTCACACTAAGGGACCAGATTGACTCTAGTGGCCCACTTGGCCCTCTAGAGAGTGGTTCACAGAGGTACTGGAATGGATGGTAGACACTCCAAGAAGCCTTTCATTAAGAGTAGATCTACTCAAACAACCCCACTTGGAAAAGTACCATCAAAATCTCCAAGCACTTCATCTAACTGTCTTCAGATTATCGAAAAACTCACAAGAGCTAGAGGTTTTTTGAAGGAGGCAGCTAGGGCTATTGCAAGAGCAAGGAGGACTTCTACCATCAAGGTTTACCAATCCAAGTGGGAGGTTTTTAGAGAGTGGTGCAGAGTCAACTCTGTTTCCTTGTCCAGTACCTCTATAACTCAGATTGCTGACTTCCTGTTATATCTTCGAAGGAAATGCAATTTTTTCATCCTCTACCATCAAGGGATACAAGAGTATGTTAGCAACCGTATTCAGGCACAGAAACTTGGACCTTTCTAATGTTAAAGACCTACAGGAACTTCTCAAATCGTTTGAAACATCAAAGCAACAGCACCAGGATTCACCAGCTTGGAATCTGGATATAGTCCTGAAGTTCATTATGAGTGACAAGTTTGAGCCCTTGCATTCAGCTTCATTTAAGGACCTCACGACGAAGACTCTATTTTTGGTCAGTCTGGCGACAGCTAAAAGAGTCAGTAGGATTCATGCTTTTAGTTAAAACGTTGGTTTTTCGAGATAACAAAGCTATCGGCTCATTGCAGTTAGGCTTTCTCGCCAAGAACAAACGCCCTTCTCAACCTTGGCCCAAGGCTTTTGAGTTTCCGAACCTTTCGGATGTGGTTGGCGAGGAGTTGGAGAGGGTCCTTTGCCCAGTAAAGGCCCTGAAGTTCTACCTGGACTGAACGAAAGAGTTGCGAGGCAAGTCGGAAGCTCATTGGTGCTCGGTCTAGAAGCCCTCGTTACAGAGGTCGAAGAATGCACTTTCATTCTTCATCAGGCTCTTAATAAGAGAGGCTCATGCACATTACAGTGAGGCAGACCTCAAGCTTTTAAAAGTCAAGACGCATGAAGTTAGAGCTGTAGCAACTTCGGTGGCCTTCAAGCAGAATAGATCATTGCAGAGCATTATGGACACAACCTTTTGGAAGAGTAAATCTGTGTTCGCTTCACATTATTTGAAACATGTCCAGACTCTTTATGAGGACTGCTTCACTCTGGGACCATTCGTAGCAGCGAGTGCAGTAGTGGGGGAAGGATCCACCACTACATTCCCATAATCCTAATACCCTTTTCTTCTCTTGGAACTTTTGCATTTTTATGGTTGTTCGTGGAGATTGCGACAGTCTTCCACAATCATTGATTTTAGTCAGGTGGTCCATTTGTTCCTTGAGAGTGCCCGGAACAAGGGTATTGGAGGAGGTCCTGTCATATAGAGGTTTTTAGACCAGTTTGACAGCTCCTAGAGGTCTTCAGCCCCCTGGGTGGATCGCTGGATCTCATAAGGAAAGCGGACATAATGAAAGAATCCATTGAAGTCAGCTTCCTTATCAGGTACGAACCCTTAAGCTTGTTTATTAACTCTTAAGTAAAATTCCAACAATGTTGGCTGTCTCTGACCCTCCATCAAGGGTGTCAATCAGCTATATATATAACTACCGGGTAAGTCAGATGTTTAAAAAAGGGATTTTGACGAAGGAAAAATCTATTTCTGGGGAGAGACCTGTGGCGCCCGGTGAAAAGTCCTTCTTATATATCTTTTCTGATAAAACCTTCCAATTATACCAGAGAAAGAAAAAAGCATGGAATGCTGAGGTTACTACCCTCGCGCGAGCACCTTTTGGGTGTCGTGTATAAAGCAAAGGCGCGTGAAAACCACTATTCACAGGTTGTCTTCCATTTAGTTAATTCCTTCGCCAAAGGGATGGGCCGATACAACGGTCCTAGCCAACCACCAGCGCCACGACGCGAGCGCCATCTGAACAACATCCTTCTGTAATGGTCATGACGGCTTGGAAAGGAAAGGGTGGGATCGTGTAAAATAAAGGGGAAGGGTTTCACCGGGCGCCACAGGTCTCTCCCCAGAAATAGATTTTTCCTTCGTCAAAATCCCTTTTCTGGGTCGACCTGTGGCGCCGGGTGAAAATGTACCAGAGAATGCCTTCCAAGCCCAACAATAACAACTAATTTAATGAGGGGAGAGAAACAACACCATGTAAAGAAAATCATAAATAATTAAGGTAAACCAACATGATAACAGGGAAGCCTCCGAGTATCAGAGGAAACATGCTACAAAACTGACATGGCTAAGAATATCCCAACCCTATAACAACGGTAATCAATAATAGTTACAAACATAACCTAATATGTAATAAACTTAGGGCTAACGAACCACCGAGGAAGCGGCGTCGTGGTGCGAGTGGCGGGTAGGAGGGAGAAGAAAAGAGATGGATGAAAGGAAGAACAAAAGATCACTGGGGAGAGATAAGGCTCCCAGCTGCAACTGTTGGGTATTTAAGAACCTGTAAGTTCATTAGATAGTGGCGTTTGAAGACAATAGGAGATTCCCAACCCATGAACTTTATAAGGTCATCAAAGTCCATCTTCTGGGGGAAATGATCCCGGATTGGCTTGTTAAATGAAGTATAGGATCTATAGCCTAATACCACGTATGGGAATGGTACCTCCTTGTTCTCTGATAAACAAGGGGCCAGACGATCGGGTAGCAGTCGTGGCTAAAAAGGCCCTGAGAGTGGTGACCGGACATAGAGAAGTATCTTGGAGAAGAGGAATAACTTTCCAAGGGGACCACCTATTTTGGGGGTTAACGGCCGAATCATATTGGCGAATTATCGAGTCCCTTTTGTCTGATTCGATGAAGAAATCGTTTTCCGGTTCAATGTTCGCGTCTCTACGAGCTGCCAACTTCCTGTAGTCTACAAAGTTAGGGTTTTGGCCATCCTTGAGTAATCTGACACAGTGAGTTTGGAATACTCGGGTCAGTTTGAGGAACGGGATCCGGATGGGACGGAGTTTCCACTCGAGGAGGAGAGGAAACCAACCGTTCTTGGGCAGTGAGGTGGTACTAAAGCCACTGCGCCCCGGAAGGAGCGCAGTCGGTGTAAAAGTTTTTAGAAGATTCACTGGGAGAGATAGGGAAATCTTCCCTTAATGGTTCCAATCCCGGGGTAATGCATCCATGGCATGAGCCCGAGGGTCCAGGATTGGGGTCACATAACAAGGAAGTTTGTGATTGATCTGATATGTGAATAGATCTACCTGGATGCCTGGAACGAGCCTGAGTATCCACCGGAATGAAATTCTGACTCCAGGGGACTCGTCCTGGATAGTGAGCCCGTTATCACATCCTGGCCTCCCGCTAGGGGAGGTGCTGACAGGAACCAGTTCTTTTCTGTTGCCCAGGCAAAGAAAGTGACCAGGATCTGATTCAGGTTGGGTGACTTGGATCCTCCCCTGTTTCCGTAGTGTACCTCGTCTGTGCTGTCTGACACTACTCTGATGTGGGTCGACCTCGGAGGGGAGTCTCTCTTCAGGGTCAAGAACACTGCCATGGCTTCGAGAACATTGATATGGGACTGTTTCATGGCTAGTGACCAAGAACCTGAAACATCTGATGTTCGGAGAAATCCCCCCATCCACTTAGAGACACGGCTGAATGGAATGTCACTTGTGGAGGTGGGAATTGTAGAGGAACCGCTTTGGAGAGGTTCTTCGGTTCGGACCATGGGCGTAGTCTCATTTTCTAGACAGAGAGGATCTTTGAGACCTTGTCTTCTTATAGGTACTGTAGCTCTTTCTCCAAAATCGATTGATGTCTTGAGTTTGGCTTTTATTAGGAGATCTGTTACTGAAGTGAATTGGAAAAGGCCGAGGATACTTTCTAGGCTCTTTGGACACTTGTTTGTGCTTGAGAAATTCTTGATCTTGGAACCTATTCCTCTTACTTTTGGAAGGGAGAGACAACGTGTGCTTCGAAAGGTCCCACTGAATGGCTAACCATTCTAAGTGGCCTGATGGTCGCAGGCGAGACTTATGGAGATTGACCCGAAATCACAGGTTGTCGAGCAATCGAAGTAATTCCTTCGTAGCTCTGTTGCCTTCCATGGCCGGCCGGGCCCAAATGAGCCAACCGGCCAGATAAGCAATGATCTGTATCTCTTGGTTCCTGAGTTGTTCTAACACTGCCTCTCCCAGTTTCGTGAATATCCTGGGATCAATGTTGAGGCCGAAGGGGATGTCTTGAACACAAAGGCTTTCCTGCTTAGGTGGAAACCCAGATAAGAAGAGAAGTTTCGAGCTATAGGCGCAAGCTAATAGCGGTCGGTAAGATCGACAGAGGTGGTGACGGTCCCACGGGGAAGTAAGGTCCGTACCTGAGAGATAGTCGTTTGATTGCTTTTTCTTGAGTAACCCTGTGGTGTACTCTTTCAGGACGGGAGTGGATTTCTGGGAGAAGGTCACTGGCGGAGGAGGAGGACCTTGAGGCCATTTTCATCTCAAACTGTTAGAGATTATGCTATGATCCCACAGACTGAGTCCAATGGTCACGAAAGTGGTAAAGTCTTCCCTCTACCGGGACCCCCGCGTTGAGGGAGTGAATCTAGGTCCTTCCCTTCTCCGAGCCCCCTTTTTCCTAGGTCCTAGGTCCGCCTTGATGGCGGGACTGTCTTCTACTCCTGTAGCTTCCTCTCTGGTGTCCATGAAAGGAGCCTGAGGGTTCGGATCTAGGGCTGTATGCAGGCAAAACGTCCCAACGGGGTTGGGCTGTGTACCTGGGGAATCAGTGAGGTAGACCACCTGATGATGGGGAGTCAGATACAAAATCGTCGAACCAGAGGAAGGCTGTGATGACGAGTGGGAAACCGACTATCGATTCCTGTCTGATAGAGGTCTCAGACAGAACGTACTTCCCACAACTGACCCGATCAGACCAACAAACGTGTAGGTCGAACTGGAAGGGCAGAGCCTGGAATTATCGTACCCCCCAGGCTGACAACATCCTGGTCCAGACAGATCGGGCCTGCCCTTTAGGAAATAATACCGTTACCTTCGGTACCTTGTCTAATCTAACCAAGGCAATCTCTTTCAATCGAACGAATCCGTTGAATGGGAATTCTAGTACCTGGGAGTAAAATCTAGGTCCCCCAGAGGGAGGACGTCTATGCCCTCCAGATTTATGGTACCACTTATATACGAGTTCCTGAACGGCACTGACTCACCACCATACCTTAGAGCTGCGTCATAGCCCCTTGGGGTAAGTCAGATGTTTAAAAATGATATTTTCATAATGAAATACATTTTTTAACATACTTACCCAGTAGTTATATATAATTTAATTCCCACCCTCCTCCCCTCTAGAGACCTATGGGCATGGAAGATCTGAGGAATCATGGAATAGTTCCAGGTACCTCACTAGAGGGCACATAGGTGGTACACCTGGCTACCCAATCTACGATTGTAGCGAGTTTAGAAATTTCTGCCGAACGTCAGGGACGTATAGCTATATATATAACTACCGGGTAAGTATGTTCAAAAATTCATTTTATTATGAAGATATCATTTTTAACAAGGTATTGTTAAATTTATAAATGCCTTTTAAATTGCATATAGTTAACTTGATCCTGGAACCTTTGAGAAATTATGGACATCGGCCAGATAGACAATGAAAGGACAAGCAACATTGATTACAAATGGTTACCTATTAAGTACTATGGCCTGTCAGGGATACAGTTTATTGCAAAATATATTTGAATTTTGGCAAAGTTAAAACTTAAAGGGGTCATTGCAGGTTGATTTCAAACAAGGGGCACAGCAATGCTAGTAGTGTATTAAGAAATTTAGTATACCATTTCTTGCTGTATTATAATCTACTGTCCCATCTCTAACAATTTCTCTTTCTGTTTACATTGGGGAAAGTCCTGTTTTGTGTAAAGAAGAAAAAGTTATTGTGAAATCAGGTCAAGTGGCTTGGGTAAAAAAAAAAGTTACTTGGAGGAACAGAATAAATGACATTTCAATATTGTAAATTGTGGTGGGTACCTATAACCCAGTTTTTACACACTCCTCTATTGTATCAGTTTGAGCAATGAGGTTGGATGCTAGGATGTTCCATGCCTTAGATTTTGTTGATGGATAAAAAGTTGCAAAAAAATGTCAAAGTAGAAAATTTACAGTCTGTCTTCATGCCAGGGAAATATCAACAAAAGCAATTTCTATAATAAGGCAAATGCAGGAGAAGTACCTATCAAAAAGGAAAGATTTCCTAGTTATTCGAAGATTTTTAATGAATATTTGTATTACAAGATTTTAAATGAATATATGATAGAATACTAAGAAAAATAATCAAATGGTCATTATCACTGCATAGCTATGAGAGTTCATAATCAGTCATTCTAGAGTAAAGGCAGTGGCAGGTGTTTTAAAAAAAGTTTTAAACAAAATTTGGTTTTATTTTTTTCTTAGTAATGAGGGAAACTACTTTAAGCAGATGACATATTGCTAACACTGGGCTGTAAGACAGAAATTGAGCAAGGACACTAAAGAAGTAGTTGTTGTAGCATTAATGAGATGATAGTAAAGACTTATGGTGTGTGTTTAAAACTTGTTACTTCATTCAGCATAAACTAGGGCACAGGCAAGGAAGAGTTGAAAATTAAAAAAACCTGCTACTTGAGCACATTATGATTCGGGACTGAAATATTCTAAGAAGATTGTATCATGAATTAGGGTTTGGTAGATAGATGGGGTTTCCCAAAGCAGAAAAACTGACTGGTAACTCAAAAATCGAGATGGCTCAGACACGTGAGGAAAAGTTTTGTGGAACGTTTGAAACAGTAATAAATATGGAAGTAAAAAGACGAAGACCTGTAAGAAGGTTCTGGAGATCATATGCTTAAAAAGAATTCAGACAAAGAACATGATAAATTGAGTGGAGAAAACTGATAAATTTAAAAGCTGATGTAAAAGTATTTATAGAAAAGATGTTGATAACTTATCCTTAGATTATATTCTTAAGAATCTGATGACTTTTGCACATGTGTTAATTACTGTTCTGTTGCAGAGAGTTATTTTAACATATGGTTCTCTCTACAGGCCTTGAAAAACTCCTGTCATGTCAACAACCTCATTGATTCTTTAACTAGAAACAGTTTATGAACGTAGGTCTTCACAAAATGGCAGACCTGACTATAATCCACGAACAAAGGAATCCTGCAGATGTCTGGTTAAAGGGCATTTTGACTTCAAGAGGTGGTGACGACTTCAATCCTGAGGAAGTTAAAAATCATCTCGACAGCTTTGCTTTTGAAGATGACCTTGCTGAAAAGGACCTCCCAAATGCTATGGAATTTGTAAGTGTCGAGTGTAACATGCTCTTTGATTCGGATTTTAACATGAATAACGATACCAGATTGGGAGAGAGAAGTGTTCGTAAAAAGAAGCATAAAAGCAAAAAAAATAGATATGGTAAGTCGTCCAAGAAAAATGCAGTGTTTCCGCTTCTGTATCCTCTTCCGTTGATATCAGAACTCTTTCGGTACAGAAATGTTGATGTGTACAAAAGATCAAATAAAGATGGACCTTTTATAAAAATTTTCCCTTCAGAGTCCATAAACGAAAAAGGTAATTGTGATCTCGAGGAGACAACAATCATTGACGATTGTGATGAAAGCGTTAATGTTAAAAGGGTAAAGGACATGGAGTGTGATATTTGTGGAAGACAGCTCCTGCCCCAAGATTTAGAGGCACACTTGCAGCAAGAACATATGGAAGGTATCTTTTTTAAATGCGAAGTCTGCAAGAAGAAATTCACGGAAAAGAAGTACCTGATTGCCCATCGAATATTGCACGTAAATGTGGTCGGAAGACCTTACCCTTGTTCGCTATGCCACGAGAGGTTTACTAACAAAACGGCTCTGAAGAACCACTCCCAGAGTCATCATACCTTTAACAAGGATGTGCATAGTGAATTTTCTAATCTAGCTTTGCAGACATATGATAAGGAACAGACTGCAGGCAATAAAAAAGAATTCCAGTGTCAGCATTGTGAGAAGTCCTTCACTTATAAAGTTCAGTGCACCAGTCACGAAAAACTCCACTCAGGCAATATTATCGTGAAATGTGATGATTGTGACGATACTTTTAATGTAAAACAGATGGTTAATCATCAGCGTAAGCACTCCAAGGGTAAACCATACCAGTGTGACAAGTGTGGGGCAGCATTTCGAGCTCGTTCATCTTTGTGGTCACATAAAAAGTCGCACTTTGGACATAAGCCTCGGGAATGCCCTGACTGTGGATCCATGTTCTGGAAAAGTTCGGCACTGAAAAAGCACAAGAAAACTCATCATGAATAAGCACTGTAGATTAGTTAGCACTGCCTCATGAGTTACTTGTAGGTAAACTGTACAAAGAAAACGTTATGGTATATATGCAATATACTGTACTTAGAGTCTAGAGATGCAGATAGAGGCTTCTCAATAAATGTGGCATTTTTTTGTTAAAGAGTAGGATTTGTTCCTATGGGTAATACAAACCTTTCACCGTTAATACACGTATAACTTTAGTGAAGCTGGAACAACTGTTAAGCTTTTTAATGAGGTAAACACAGCTGGCTGTCTGGTGGGTGGTAGGCACGACCCTCTCAAAAGGCAGCACTGCCTCCATTTTTACTTCAGCCACAGCTGTGTACTGACATACTCTCCTCTCATCCTACTTTTGCCTAATTTATGCATTTTGCTTTCTCTTTCCTGATTGTCTGTATGTTTACTTGTTTCCAGATGATGTTGGCTCCATAGGCAGACGTGGCTTTGCCCTGCCAAGCGCAGTCAAGGATGTGGTTGATACATGAGTAAAACTGACGTGGACTCTCATCATCTTTGTAGCTTCTGCAGGAGGTATGATTGCTTGCAGGCATCTCCCTGTCCCAAATGTAGAGAGTGGCCTCCTGTGCAGTGGGCAAGGCTCCCGAAGAAGAATAAAGAAAGTCGGGGATTCATCGTCGGCAAATTTGGCAAGTCCCAAGCTGATGCCACAGAAACTCTCGAGCCTCTTCATTCCTTTTTCAAATGGAAAACCTGCTGTGCTCTCCTCTTCTTCCTCCGAGGCCGGTCTGGCAGAGGTAAGAAGAGGAAGGGAGTTATCCCCTTCACCTTAGCGAGTTCTTTGAGGGGAACAGTAGTATATCCTTTGACAGTTATATTCTCTCCTCTAGCAAAGATAATACCTCCCTGCCTCTATTGCAAACCACTCATAACATTGTGACTGCTGTAAACAACTCCCGCAAGGACCGAAACCTTGCTTTGCTGTAACCTCTCTGGGGATTGATGTAGAAACTCCTTTATGTTCTAGCAGTTTTCTTTAACTGGTGTTACCTCTACCACTGTGTCACGTGACCCTATGGTAGTAGCGGCTTGAGACATAAAAATATGAGAAACGAGGATAATGACGGATTTTACTCTTTTCTTTTTAAACAAAAGGTAATTCACAAGATTATTGAGCACATAACTAAATCAGTTACGGTAGCACTGAATTTCACTGAAAATGTTAAAAGTCACAATTTACCAAGTTGAATTCAAAATGAAAATCTTCTAAAGTGCTCTTTATTAATACATTAAAGTTACAAAGTTCTAGGGTCCTGTAACGGAGAGCGACACAGCATGGTTTTAGAAAGTTACTGAATAATCTACAATATGAAAATGAGTCGATATCAATAAGACCAGGATCGGCCTCTAGCGGCGGGACGGTACTAGCGATCTCTAAGACATCTGGGCCATGCTTCCTCCTTATGTTTGGCATGAACCCGGTTGGGGTACCATAGGCATACACTTAGGTTAAGGGAGTGGTGGCTGTCCCAAATTCCAACGGTTCTTTGTTGGTGTGGTCGCGCTGCATCCTCTCCATCTCCAGCCCTGTGGGGAAGAGATTTGACTCAGCAATATGACAGATCAGCAAAACATGGGTGCCAACCGCCACAATGCTTGGCTAATGCAGATTGAGCCATTCAGAGCATCGAGGTCATAAAGCAACGTTTATTTGTCTGTATTTGTATTTTTTATTTGTTTTCTTTAGTTAATCTAACTTTACTTCTTATCCCGTGACAGCTGTTCCACCTGCAGAGGAGAACTGTGTGTTGTTCCCCCCACATTGTGTCCTTGACTACTGCTAACTAGGAGTTTCTTTTGCCTACAGCTGAGAGTGCACCTACAGCAAAGAAATCCTAAACTTCAGTGATGGAGAAGCACTTGCACTCATTTTCACCCACCTCTTCACTTGTTCCTGCTCTTTCCTGGTCTGCCTACCCTTCAGAGGAGTTGCCTGCCTTAACTTCAAAAGGCAAGAGAGAAAAAAGCAGCTCAACCTCAGAACAACAATATCCAACTTTTTACTTTACAGAGAATCGACCTGGTACTGTATCCGATCCAGTTAGAGGATATTCCAAAGGGAAGGACAAAGTCTATAATTCTAGTTGAGTTACTCCGCCTTGTGAGAGGTAAGAAGTCTCCATGCAGGGAAGTCCCGTTTACCCCCAATTTGGACTTGCTGCGGCGGAGACTGAAAACCCTGAGATAGAATGCACCTTTTCAAGGTCTTGTCCTTTATTAGGGAGTTAAGCGACCATGGAGAGGCTTCCACAGAACCTATCAGAGGCAGGATATTGACTGATCAACTCCCCTGAAGGGTCAAGGCCTGCCCTTGAGTTTTCATGGTCGGTTCTTACACAGAATGCCTTGCCTTAGTCATGGTAAACTTTACAGGGCTTCGGGCCTAAGAATTCAACAGGTTTTTTAGCTACTCCAGTTTTGCAGTAAATATATGCAACAGAAGAAGTAGTGCCATTGTCTTTCCCAATAGAGCCAGCAACAGTAGTGCTGACGACAGGCACCATTGCGGACAGCTCAAGTATGATGGTACCTCAATCTTGGTCTCTGAGACTACAGCCATGGAAGCTGCAGCTGTGTCCAGCCTGCAAGCTACAAGCTTGATCAACCACTGGTTGAGAGCAGTAACATATTTGGTTTTGTCTCAGGAGACGAAGAAGTACACTGACTTTGTTCTCTTTGGAGTAAAGGCAGTAATCTACCTAGCACATCAGTCGGAGAACTAGGTTCTAAAGAGTGGAGATATAGTCGCAGGCTTGTTTTCCCATCAGGCAGGACAGGATGGCTATAGATATCTCCCTCTAAAACACAGCTGTCTAACGATGCTCTTCTCACAGAAGGACGTCAAGTTCACTGTTGACAAGTAGAGGAAGGGGAATCATGACTGATCCTTAGAGCAGTGACCTTCAAGGAACACATCCCCTCCAAATTAACTGCTCTGGAACTTCTTTATCTGAACCCAGCAGCTGAAGAAACTGATGGCAAAGTCAAGATCGCAATCTGTGACTCCAGAAAGTGTGGGTGCCATGTTTCTTCCGTCACTCCCAACCCGGCTGCACCAAGTAGGGAGATAGAGGTAGAAGGGAAGGAAGGGTCATTAAAATTTGTGATCTCCTCAAGCTGCCATGAATTGTGGTAGGCCGGTTAAGTCATTTGACAACGAATTAGGTATGGGCAATCGTACAGGATGGATACCGCCTACCTTTCACCAACCATTGTCTTCTCCTCACTTTCTCTCCGATGACATTCCTGATGTTTTCTCTGGAATTGCCAAAAGCTCTAGTCCTTGTATCAGATGTGGAAGCAGTGATTGAGAAGTACGCTTTAGAAGTCATCTAAGATGGGTCTCCTGGTTTTTACTAGTCGACTGTTCCTGTTGAAGTCTCGCTACTGTGATCAAATTTTTTCAACAAACTCAGTACAAGATCGAGACAGTTTGTGCAGCCATCATGAAGGACGACTTCATACTTTCTATTAATTTCAAGGACATGTATTTCCTAATACCAATCCATCAGTCAGTCAGAAAGTACCACCACTTAATCTGCAAGGAATTCATGTACCAGTTCAAGGTCCTGTGCTTCAACCTTTTTGCCCCTCCCCAAGTGTTCTCTTGAATGTTCACGCCAGTCTCAGCTTGGGCCCTCTCTAAAGGGATTTTCTACCAGCAATATCTTGATAATTATTTGATCCTGTTGTCCTCGAGGAGACAGTGCTCCAGGATCGAAACAAACTTCTCGCTTTTTGCCATGATCTAGGGATGGTGTTCAATTGGCAGAAGTTCAGTCACGCGCCTGAGAAAGGGATGGAGTATCTAGCGACGTTGATAGACAGGGAGACAGTGAAAGACTTTCCATTGGGCAATCTCATCAACAGGCTCAGAGAGGTAGTGTAACTATTCCTGATTGTTCAACAACTTCAAAATCAGCAGTGGCAATGCCTTTTGGTATACCCTTGTCACTGGTGAAGCTCGTACCTCAACCAAAGATCGCTTCAACGGTATCTGAAGTGACATAGGTCTGCAGCCACCAATTCCCCACACCTAGTGCCAGTGGAAAAAGTAGTAAAAGACAACATACGGTGGTGGCTAGACGTCAAGAACCTTGCCTGTGGAGTCCCACGCAACTCTTCCCTCTGTAGATGCTGCTCTTCAAAGGTGCATCCAAAGAGGGATGGGGCAGAGTGCACACTTGAGGAGCCAGACTTCCTCGGGTATTGTCTGAAGACGAACGAATCCTGTACACGTTTACATTTGTTGTAAGTGCAAGCAGGGCTCTTAGCACTGTAGACTTTCCAACACAGTTTGATGGGGCACTCGGCCTTATTGATTAGCGACAACAGAACTGTAGTCACGTACGTTAACAGGCAAGGAGAAACCATGCCACGGTCCCTATGAGAGTCGGAAAAGCAGGCACATACGTGGGCACTCAATAACACACGGCAGCTGTCTGCTAGGTACACTCTAGGTATGAGAAATGTACTAGCAGATTCACTCAGCTGTCAGGGACAGGTAATAGGTGTGTGATGGGAAGGCTTCTTCTGCTTTGGGTTTCCCCAAAGATCAACTTTTCTGGTATCAGCTGAAAAAGAAATATTCAATGTTCTGTTCTCTTGTTCCAGAGCCGACAGTAGCGACATAGGATACCTTTCAACATCCCTTGGGTTACTTAGACATGTACGTCTTTTTTCCTTTCATCTGATGCATTACGTAATCAACAGACTTCAAATATCAGGCCTACCCTGGTGGTTCCTAAGTTGCCATAAGGCAAGTAGTTTCCAGATATGCTGATGCGCCTTGTTAAGGTACTGGTAGAACTACGCGAATGACGCAATCTCCTCTGTCGGCTCCATATGCAGAGGTACCACAATTCAGTGGCTTCCTTGTCACTTCTCGGGTGGAGACTATCCAGCATCTCCTTTAGACCGAAAGGCTTTTCACAAGATACTTAGCTGGAGGCATCTGGATATCTGCATATATCCTCTACAGCTGTCTAGCAAGGAAAGTGGACTCTCTGTGATTGATGTAATAGACAGAATTCTTCTCCGGTCATAGCCTCGCTGCAATTGATTTCTAGTTTCCTTGTTTACTTTCTCTAGGAAAAGCTCTTCACAGTCTTTAGTGAAAAGTCACCGAGCCTTGAGTCAGGCATCCAGACTGATGGACTATGGACCCTTCCTGTGAGAGTTGTCCATGCTTATCATAAGAGGTTTCGAGCAGTTTTGACCTCACAGAGAACTAAAATCCCTAGCTTGGGATATTATGAGAGTTCTTGGCTCTTTTAATCTTTGGCTGTTTGAATCTTTAATGAGAGCATCAGATATGGATCTGACATAAAACAGTGTCTTCCTTCTAGTCGTAGCCTTGACAAAAAGAGCTGGCGAAATACATGGCATTTCTTATGCCATGTGTCTTTTTGAGGGATGGCAGGTCTTGGTAACCTCCGTTCCAGAATCTGTGGTGAAGACCCAAAACCCTGCTGTTCACGACCCCAGGTTCGAGCCCTTTTCCGTTACCTCTCTCCAAGGCATGACATGCTTCTCTAGCCTGTGTTGCTCCTCAGCACTGGTAGGGTGAAAAAGCTGATCTTCAAGAATACACTTTAGCTTTATGATGCCGTCAAGCATGTGTATGATACTTTAAGTTCTCCAGGAGAACCCATAAGCGGACCATTAAAAGCGCGAGCTCATGGTTTCAGCTCCATCCTAGCCCTCAAGAATAATCTCTCCATGGGGCAAGTGCTGAACACAAGAATCTGGAATCGCCAGACAACTTTCACCGCCCATTACCTACGGGAGTACTGTATGCCCACAAGATCCTGGATACCTTTACCCTTGGACCTTGGGTAGCTGTTCAGCAGATTTTGTAGCTAGCCTGAAGACGAGTTTACACGGTCGAACGGTTCATCAAACACGGTTTGACAGACAAGTGTTTGAAGTAATGTTCGAACATGGGATTGGGGTATTTGGTTGTCGAATAGGTTCGTCAAACGGTTCCAAGAAAGTCTGTCCTCGCCTGACTCTTATGGGCGGAACTTCCTTGTCCACAAACCTTATGCATTTGTGGCTGACTTCACTTCTTCGAGCCTTTTTACAAGCAGGTTCGACGAACCATTCAACCATGTAAACCTCGCTCAACTCCCTCACGGGACAAGAAGAATCTCGTCTTAGCAATCGCGACTTAAATCCAAGAATGAAAGATAAGAATTTCTGGTCAATTTTCCTTTCTTCCCCTCTCTTGGGGTACAGCAGCTGATCCGTCGTGAAGCTGCACCATACATTCGATGCAGATAATCTACTTAACATAGTACCTTTTCTTTACAATGAGCTTTGTATTGAAATATCTCCCCCCATCCTTCGGTTCTAGGGGAAAGATGGATAGAATGTATGCTCACCCATTTCATTCGGGCACTTGTATCTTTAGGGATATAGATTCTTAACCGACCATCTACCAGAGTGTGGCAGAAACCTATCCTTACACCTACATCATCTTTGTTCTCAGGTATTTAGAAGGTTGACAGGAGTCATGACTTTCATTCCTATACAGGACCAAAATACATTTACACTTCCGAGGTCAGTAAACCAACCAGTTTGGTTATAAAGATTTCGGGCTGCCTAAGGATGAGTCTCTTATTAAAGGTCAAATGTTTTTACTTTGTTTAGGAACAAATAAAAAAAAATTCAGTTGGTATTGAATACCAATATTGAAAGGGTTTTTTTTATTTGTTCCTATATGTGATTTTTTTCCCAGCCATACAAACCTGACACTTTCAAGTTGAACTGCCCACGTCAACCACCCTGCAAGTACTAGGTAGAAGAGCAAAAGAAAGGTAGCACTGTTTGTTGGGTTGGCGTGGCCCACCCGCCTCCCAATAGCTGTGTTTAACCCATTAAAAGCTTCACGGTCGTACCAGCTTTGCAGAAGTTATGCTTCTGTTATAGGTTGATGCTTTGTATGTTTAGGAAAAATACAAATGGATTAGAAAATTAGTGATATGTGATTATTGCAGATTTTAAAAAAATATTTCATGTCCGAAACTCGCTGTAAAAGATGTAAATATTCATAGACCATTTTAAACATAAAACTTCCTCTTTATTGTAAAGTATTGATCACACATTAAATTTCCTTTTCATGGTAAAATATTGTTCACACTAAAAAAAGAAGCGATGGTGACTAAATTAGTCTGCATCAATTTTTAGTTTGAAATTCTGGTGTCGCTGTTTTATTGTGTTGCCCCATATTTAACGATCCTCTACTGATATGTTCCTTGTTTATTATGTTTGTAAGAATGACATCATCAACAGTGTGTGATCAAAGCTTCTAATAGTTCTAGGTAATTTACTGATTTTAAAACAAAAAAAAAAAACAATGCTTTTATATTATTTTTGAAATGTGGACTATTGCAGGAATTACATTTCCTGTGATTTTACTCTCATTTCATCTATATAGTTAGATGCCACCATATCTTTGTAAATAATCAAGTCCTGAATTTTTTTATGTGGTTTTATTTTACATATTGGTAATATATCTTGAAGAGAAATGTCAGTTGTATATTTCAGAATTTGTAATCACAAAGTAAAGGTCCCCTTCTAGATATACTATACAGTAAAAGTTGACAATCGAAGAACAAATGGTTGTTGAAAGTAGATAGAACTGTGTTGTATAAAGAGCAAGACTTAATGGTGGTACAAAGATATGTCTGAGGATAATGGGGAATTCAATGGGTGTAGCCTAGCCAGGAGTGTCTTGAGACATGTTCCCTCCCAGAAACTAATAAGTAAAAAATTGAGTTTCTGCTTCTATTTGTTTTACTTTATTTATTTAATGTAATCTGTTATGATTTAGGTGAATCTTAACATGGTAGTCATTATGCTTTAATCATCAAAACCACCAGTTTACCGACCTTTTACAAAATAATTCTACCCCTCTATCATACTAGTCACACTGAGTTAAGTATAACGAGAAGTTATAAATCTCAGAATACATAGAAGAATGAGCTTCTCAGAAATGTCTAGGGTATTGGTTACTTTAGGTAACAGTAAAATGTAGCGTTCAGGCTAGGGATTGTTTCCTAGAGTCAAAGGGAGCCTAATACTGCTTTGGATAGTAGCAGTCTTCCTAGCTAACCTAACCATCTGCAACTCCTAGGCTAATGTCATTTGCTATGCTTAGAGTTTCTGGATTAATATTATTATTATGATTATTGTTAATAGCTAAGCTACAACCTTAGTTGGAAAAGCAGGATGCTATAAGCCCAAGGGCTTAAACAGGGAAATAGCCCAGTGAGGAGAGGAAATAAGGAAACAGAATAGTATGCCTGCGTGTACCCTCGAGCAAGAGAACTCTAACCCAAGACAGTGGAAAACCATGGTACAAAGGATGGCATTACTTAAGACTAGACAACAATGGTTTGACATTGAAGTGTACTCTTAGAAGAGGTGTTTACCATAGCTAGAGTCTCCTCCACTCTTACCAAGAGGACAGTAGCCACTGAATAATTACAATACAGTAGTTAACCCCCCTGACTGAAGAATAGTTTTTCTGTTATCTTAGTGTTGCCTGGTGTATGATGAAAGAGGAGAATGTGTAAAGAGTAGGCCAGACTATTCGGTGCATGTTTAGGCAAAGGAGTCGTAACAGAGAGGGATCCAATGTAGTACTATTTGGGCTGTCAAAGGACCCAATAACACACTAGCGGTATTATCTCAACGGGTGGCTATTTGTAAGGCTTTTAATGGTACACAGCACATTATAGAGTTGATTGATTCTATACAAGCCTTGATATATTTTTTATCCAGAGGCTTCTATAGTGAAATCCTCGCCTTTCTGGAATCGGTGTTTATTCTGAGATAGACAGTTAGGATGTCAGATCCAAATATCTCTCCACCTGCTGGATCAAGTGCAGATAAGCAACCTTGTGGATCTTTCTTTGCAATTGGAGTGTTAGTAGAAGTTGGGTCTCGGTTCAAAATGAAAGTGAAAATAATAATAATTCTTGCCTTGCACTCGATAAAACATCTGAGAGATTTGAAAGTTTCCCTGTAATGAAAATGAAAAATAATAAAATAAAATCTCGTATATTGTACTGTAACCATAATCTTAATTACAATGGTACTTAGGTTTACGAGTTTAATTCATATCTGGGAGCTCGCTCGCAAACTAAGGAATTAAAGGAGAGTAATTTGATGCGTTCCACACTTTCATAAATACACATACTGTATGCACTAGTTTTTAAAGATTTTTTATGCTGAATATGGAACAATTTTTTACCTATAACATCAGAAATGAATACAAGTTATTAATTCACAATGGAATAGAAATATTGACAAATAAATTCTCACTTTACCTTTGAGGAGAGTCTAGGCTAGCATGAGGAGACATGAGGAGGAGGAAGTAGAATGGGGTTACTGCTTGGAGGAAGAAACTACCTTCATGAGAACTGATAAAATATCGGGAGTTCTCTTTCTTGAACTATGTTTGCTGTCACCAACTGAATCACTTGATTTATGCTTTCTGGACACTTTCTCATCTTTTTTATTTCAACTCCAGCATTCAAATTTCACAAGGAACCTATCTAGAGACAACTACTATTGCCTTTTCTATAAAACAGCAGGAATATGTTGCAAAGCACTGTTTATAAATAGATTTGCACCTCACCCTGCCAAAGCCTTACTTGTGTGATGTGTTTCTACAGAATTTTGCAATGTTTCCCACATTTAATTTCACTCTAAGCGAGAGGTTTGTCACTCTCTCCCTTCTCTTCCTTAGGTGAAATCTCCTTCTCCTCCTGCTCCTTATGCAACTACAACAACTCATCAGTCATCAGCGGTTCTCTTTTGTTCCTCAAGAAGATTGTTGATACCATCCTTGTCCACCTCCATCCCCAGTGTCTTTCCCAAGGACACAAATTCATTGTTAATTGGCTCCAGCATGAGTTTGAAACCCTCAAAATTGTAGTCAGCTATGAATTCAGGCCACATGGGAAAATGTTCTGTCCAAAACACTCGGAGGATGAACTTGATCCCTTTGGGGACCTCAAAGAATCACTTGAACATTGCTTTTATGTACAGCTTCTTGAAATTAGAGATCACCTACTGATCCATGTATTGGAGTGGTTTTGGTAGCAGGAACTAGATCCTAATGAATTTAAACTCCTCCATGAAGTTGTCTTTAATGGCTGGAGGATGGGTGGAGACATTGTTCAAGGGAGCTATTGCCAGGTGTTATGCCCCTCATTCTTTTTGTGTTTCGTACTGGAATATAGCGAGTTATGTAATCGCTGTGAAGAATGGGATTGCTTTCTGGTACTGTTATGAAGAGGCATGTTCAGATGGTAGCTGACCATGTTAAGAGTTCCAAATGTAAAAGGAAATTAGAATTTAGTTCAGGGAAAAATCTATAGAAGGCTAAGCTAGTTTATTACAGTGAGGCAGAGAATGATAATGCCTCTCTGCCTATTAACGAGCTTTCAAGATGTAATGGAAATGAGCTTCATAAAATCTTTACTTCCTTACCTTCATATGTTAAATCTAAGAAGACCAGGGAGTGTTTCTGCCTAACTTTCCCTATTTTGAGCCCTTGGCTTTTGCCTCAAGAGCTGCCAAGTGATTTTAGTGCACCAGTTACTAAGGGTTCTAATGATGCATACCACTGACGGAATCAATCGCCTCTACACAAGCTTCGCTCTGGAAGTACTTAAGGTCCATTTATCGTGAAACCTTTGTATTTCCATGATCCAGTCATCTCTTAATGATCACAAAATTCCGAGATAGAAGACCGAGCTGGTAGACTGGATCCTAATATCCCTTTGCCTGCTAAGGGAGGTGCTTATGATCAACCACTTCATACTTATATATGTAGAGTATTAATGGCAGGAAATATCATATGGTTCCTGCAAAACGGGAAAGATTGTTTTCAGATAAGTTTTTTAAAGCTTCAAAGAGATGTAAACAGTTGAATCTTGGTTTGGATGGCAGTAAGCTTGGTCTAATGTAGGCTCGGCCACTAGTACTATTCAAGTTTTTTCTATTATTATTATTATCATTACTAGCTAAGCTACAACCCTAGTTGGAAAAGCAAGATGCTATAAGCCCAAGATCTCCAATAGGAAATATACCCCAGTGAGGAAAGGAAATAAAATAAACTATATGACTAGTAATGAACAATTAAAATAAAATATTTTAAGAACAGTAACAATAAAGATCATTCCACGACTTGGTCACAGCTAGAATAAAACTTCTAGAATACTTTGTGTTATTGAGCCCTATGATGGAGAAGGCATGACTATCAAAATTAACTGCATACTTAGTATTTCATACAGAATGGTACTGTTCAGGAAGATCTGAATGTAAAGGATAGTCAGAATTATAAAAAAAATCTTATGCAACATGCATAACAAACTAATTGAACGATAGTGCCAGAGATTAATATCTAGACCAGGGGTAAAACTTTTAATAGACTGTAAGTTCCTGTTAAAGAAATTAAGATGAGAACTTGTAGTTACTTGTTTAGAGGATTTACCAGGCCAGAAAGACAAAAATTATGACCCAGAGGGAATCCTCTACTGGGGTGAGGTGAGGTAGAGTACTTCATTGTTTAGGAAACTTATATTATTATTATTACTTGTCAAGCTACGACCCTAGTTGGAAAAGCAGGATGCTATAAGCCCAGGGGCTCCAACAGGGAAAATTCTGATACTGCTTATTCTTCTAAGTTCATGTCACGGTGGTTCTCCAAGATGATTTATACACCACAGTTTTCTCATATTTTTTGTGAATAGCATCAATGATTTATTAGCTCAAGTGCAAATAGAATCTTCTCATTCAGTTCTCATGTAGTGTTAAAACATTTATATCACTCAAAGACTATCTGCAATTTATGAAACAAGTTAATTGCCTAATCTTGTTATTAAACCAGATCAAGATAACTCTTTTGAACCCATTATTGATATGAACAAAAGCAAATCTTAAGATATAGGCTTTATGAGGTAAATTACTAGAATAAATTTTTCTCTGTAATAAAGTGGGGAATATTGTTTAGATTCTATATTTTTTAATGGCCTATTGAAGTTTGCATGTCTTCAGGATCTTGATTTTATTATGGATTGACCAATTTGTTTAGATGAAACTATTTCAGATGTATCTTCTGAGGCTGCACCTTCCTTTGTGAATTTTGTGGTTAAACATGAAAAACAAAGTTTGTTCCTCAATTGTTGAGACAGTGCCAAGTACAGAGTAGTACTTTGATTTCTTTTCGTATTTTGGGTCTTTTTCCATAAAGTTTGAATTGATAATGTGGTGATGGGAGTAAATTCCAGGACGCAAAGTAATGCTTTGTAGCTGCTTCCTCAAAAATCCATCCTGAAGCTACTACGTGTACATCTCAAAATTACTTTTTTCATACTTTATTTCTCTGCTCTAGGGACTTCATTTCATAGCAGTTGTAACCAATCGGTATTCCGGCTGAAATGCCTATAGAACGTCGAGCTTATTGGAGATCACTATGATGGTTTTCCCCATTTTATCAGGTATGGGAAAGCCTGCATCCTGAGCTGTATTCAAAAGGGGCTATTGAATACCTGTTCCCTCCAATCTTTCCTTGTCTAAGGAACTAATACCTTTTCCAAATTATGTAATTAATTCAGCAAAGTCTCAAACTGTATTTTGAAAATGGAGCTGCACGACAAATGTATTGTATTGTCTCTTATCTAAAGTTAATAATTTCAGTAACTGTTACAATTATTTTCAGTTTAAAAATGTCTCAGTTGATCCTTGATAATGAGAAGGCATGTGAGAAATGCTGCAGTTCTGTGATTAACACATGACAGTTCAGTCACTGGGATCGTAACCAGAATAAGCAGAGAAATGTATGCAAATGTATCTTCATGGAAACAGTATGCTGCCTATATTTTGGTGAGAAATCTACTTACTCAATTTTTGGGGGTTACACGTATATTATCTTGTTGTGTAGTTGTCACAATTTTATCATGGTGAAGAATATTGTAGATCTTATACACATAGAAATTACCATATGGTACAGCATGTGAAGGCAGCTAGTATATAGCTATGCTGTTTCGAGGAATTGATAGTGTAAAGTAAATTTGTCTTCTATTAAAAGTATTTACTATATATTTTATATGGTACTGTAGGTTATGATTTATAATGTAGAGTGGCTTGAGCATTTATATCCAATTATTTTTTTGCTCATAACCAATTTTTAAATAAGTAGAAAAGACGAGAGCCCCATTCCCCGTAGAGCAGTCAAATCTTTACTATACCACTGAATAAAGCAGATGAGTTCTTGAGAAGTACAGTAGCATACCCCATCGAGTCGAGGCACAGCTGCCCGATAATTAGTTCATGCCCTAGATATCTCGTACTTAACTCATCGTCTGATGAAGTGCAAAAGACAGTTGGTGTTACTGACCGATGTAGTAACCTCCCTGATTGGTGAACGCCAGACTAGGGTTCGCGTCCCGCTCAAACTTATTAGTTTCTTTGTTCGCTGCAACCTCACCATTCTTGTGAGGTAAGGATGGGGAGTTTGGGGGGAGCCTATAGGTCTATCTGCTGAGTCATCAGCAGCCATTGCCTGGCCTTCCTTGGTCCTAGCTCGATGGAGAGGGGACTTGGGTGCTGATTGTTTGTATATATGGTCAGTCTCTATGGTATTGTCCTGCTCGATAGGGCAGTGTCACTGTCCCTTGCCTCTGCCATTTATGAACGGCCTTTAAACCTTTAGAGGATGAGTTAATGACTTGACCCAACACCAGTATAATTTGCCACATGCACCTCTTTGGAGGTTGCACATCAATGCACCTAATGCTACCCTTGATTCTCTCAAAAGGTAGAGGTAGCATAAGCCACTTGTTGTATGCTTCCATTTGTGAAAATAGAGACTGACAGCATTACACCCTCAATACCATTCACTTAAGAATGTACCACTCGAAATGGTTTCCTTGCAACGAAAATATCAAAATTGTCACTTTATAATGAACTCCCCATGAGAGATTAGTTCACCAAACGTTTAACTGGCTTCACAAGGCACTAGGAGAGTTGGAAGACCCAGGCCTACATGGCTGAGAACTGTGAAGCGTGATGTGGGAGATGATGAGCGGAGAAGTATTGAAATAGAACCGCAAGATAGAGACAACTGGCGGAATCTAACCCAGGCCCTTCGCGTCCAAAGGCATAGGAGGAGGTGATGATGATGAAATAATGAGGAGAACTACTGTAGTCATTGATTTATTAAAGGGAACCTTCATTCTCATGATTCCAAGCTTACTTAAGTTCATAATTACAGTGGAATAGTCAGGAATGGAAAGTTGGTGTTGAAATGTACGCTTACATCACTTCATTAATTGAAAAAAGGTTAGCTTTACTTCAGCCTAAGGCTTCAGATAATCACAGAATGTTATAGATCTATTTATAGGATAGATCTATTTAAAAGCATGTGTGGATTATTGCCAGGTTCCTGTGAAGCTTCATTCTCCACTCTGTTCTGTTGAGTTAGATTCTAGTGTCTTAAATCCTAATTAGTCTGGCAACATGAAAGAAATGTGTAATTTTATTATTATTACTTGCTAAGCTACAACCCTAGTTGGAAAAGCAGGATGCTATAAGCCTAAGGGCTCCAACAGGGAAAATATCCCAGTGGGGAGAGGAAATAAGGAAAAACTATAAAAGAAGTTTAAGAACAATAATAATATTAAGATAAATCTTTCATATATAAAAACTTCAGAATAACAATGAGAAGAGAAAAAAGAAGATAGAATATTGTGCCCGAGTGTACCCTCAAGCAAGAGGTCTCTAACCCAAGACAGTGGAAGACCATGGTACAGTGGTTTGATTTTGAAGCGTCCTTCTCCTAGAAGAGCTGCTTACCATAGCTAAAGTCTCTTCTACCCTTGCCAAGAGGAAAGTAGCCTCTGAACAAATACAGTGCAGTAGTTAACCTCTTGAGGGAAGAAGGATTGTTTGGTAATTTCAGTGTTGTTAAGTGTATGAGGAGAGAGGAGAATGTGTAAAGAATAGGCCAGTGTATTCTGTGTATGTGTCAGCAAAGATGAAATGAGCCGTAACCAGATAGAGGGGTCCAATGTAGTACTGTCTGGCCAGTCAAAGGACCCAATAACTCTCTAGTGATAATATCTCAACGGGTGGCTGGTGCCTTGGCCAAACTACTATTTGTAGATAATATCCTTGAATGGCAGTCTTTGGTTTGTGAATGGAAATGGTTCTCTTGATATTCATTTCATAATAAAGTATTATTAACTTTCCAACTTCAAGAATTTATTTTTTTCAAATTACCTGATGAAGATTACTAAAAAATTTTAGCCTTGCTAAAATATATATAGAAAATAATAGGTATTGGTCTTAATGGAATGTCATTTCTACTAAGGTAGTTAAAAGAAAAAAAAAAGATTAGATGCAGTACATAAAAGTTACTAGATTTTATAATTTTCTAAAATGTATGTGAAAATTAGAACATTTTAATCCTTAGTCTGTTAACATGTGAGTTTTGGAGTCAAAATTTGTCAATATGTAATTTTTGTTTGTGAATGGAAATTTTGCACAGACATTGAGGTCTATAGTACTGGCAAGAGTTGCATCCTATGAAAATAGGTAAGACTGCAGCAGTCGTAACAAATCCAAGAGTTTAGTGTCATTAATTATCAAATAAAATAAGTCATCATGTCCATGGAAGGAAAATTGCTAGCAGTAGACCTTCTAAAGCTCGGTTGAACTAGAGTCTTGTCTATAACCTCAACATCCTTGTGAACTAGGGATGCAAGTTTTGGGGGAGCCTGTAAGTCTACCTGCTAATCATCAGCAGCCATTGCTTGGCCCTTACTGGTCCCAGCCTGATGAAGAGGGGCTTGGGCACTGATCATATGTACAGTATATATGATCATTCTCTAGGGCATTGTCACTGTCTCTTTACCTTTGCCATTCATGAGCGACCTTTTATGAATAGCTTTATCAGATATTTGATCTGAACGAGAAGTCAGAAAACCATGTTGTGTAGGGTTAGGGAAAGGCATACTCATTTTGTGTACCGATACGAATGAAAACAAGCAGCTATTATCGAGAGATAATTTGTTCCTTTGATATGGAAAATTTTGATGCATGATGCCCAGTTAGGTGAAGTGAGGCATTTAAAGATTGTATTTAAATCCAGTATAATATTTAGATTAACAGGAGAAAATGGTTTTTCAGTATATAATTTTTTTAAATAATTATTTTTTTCTTTTTTATAAATCTTTGATTAAAAAGAGTGATATTATTCTTTGTGCATTGCTTGTCAGTCTATTTTATTGCATTTTGTTTCCTAAGTACCTCTATTATTATTATTATTATTATTATTATTATTAAAATTATTATTATTAAAATTATTATTATTATTAAAATTATTATTATTATTTTTATTATTATTATTACTATTATTATTAAAATTCTTATTGTGTTAAAGTTTCTTGCTTGAGGGTACACTCAGGCACACTATTCTATTTTATTCCTTATTTTCTTTCCTCACTGGGATATTTTCCTTGTTGGAGCCTTTGGGCTTATAGCATCCTGTTTTTCCAACTAGGGTTGTAGCTTAGCAAGTAATAATAATAATAAACTTTGTTGTTGCAACATAACATGCACTTAATCACATCGTAAGACACCTGGTGCATAGGTATTTTTTTTTTTTTTTTTTTTTTTTTTGTAAAATGGATGAATTTCACTTTCATCAACCATTGTATTGACTGTTTCCCCTATGTATACATGCTAAAAATATATTTAAATCCATAAGTTAAAAAAAATGTTGCATTACTCCCAGACCGATTAGGGGAAGCTGTTTAGAGGCAAATCTACACAATACTTTTTGTTAACAAGAAAATATAAGTTAGACAACTTAGGGGAATCTAAGGCTTAAGCTGTTAGCATATTTGAATTTAATTGTTTTCTGTTGACATGATATTCTACGTTAAAGGTAAAGTATATCGAAAGAAACAAAAGTTTCATAAGAATAAGTTGATTACGATTGTAGGTTCCTCGTTGCTCTTTCAACAACACTCTAATTGTGGGCACACTACTAGAAGAAGCATAGTAGTTGCAAAGTGCTGTAATCTGCAGAAAATTCATTATCATTAGTTACCTCCCACACAGACAGCACATCTTACATACTTTTACTTCTAACTTCAAGGGCCTTTCTAATATACCGGGCAACATCTTTAGTCGGTGTTTCAAAATTCCCTATTTCTATGTCATTTTTTCTAAACAAATGCTCAATAGTATCCTCTGCCTCCCTGCACAACAAATAAAGCCTATCCTTATGATTCCTGTTTCTATCATTTTCTTTTAATGCTATCAGCAGCAATAGCATTATTGGTGCCATCATAAAGGCAACTCACTGAGAATACTACTACGACCCTATTGGAAAAAAAATCTGAAAAGATAGAGAAAACTATCGAAGAAAAGGATAAAAAAAAATGAGATTCATAGAAGGAAATAGCATACAGCCTTCATCAGAGAAATGGATAAGGCAATTCTTTTAATGAGGGGAAGGTTAAACATGATCAAACTAAAAGCAAAGTTTAGGGGGAAAAGCACAGATGATGTATGTGACCTGTGCAAAGAATATCATACAGATAGGAAAGTTGAAAGAACGGGATATAATTGTAGGTATGTTGTAAAATCGTAGCAGGGATCTGGTGGCAGCCTACAGTCTACTTAAGTATTGTCATGAATCTGGCTATCTGAGACGAGAATTTTTAAAATAATTTACCTCAGTAGGTTGTCAAATTCTTGATGGTATTGTACCAACTGATTTCAAGGTAAAATGGGATAACAATAACCTTTTGTATGATGACCGTTGTTTATGATTACAGGAAAAAGGCTAAATTATAGCTCATCTAGGAGAAGGACACTCCAAAATCTAACCATTGTTCTCTGGTCTTGGATAGTGCCATAGCCTCTGTACCATGGTCTGCCACTGTCTCGGGGTAGAGTTCTCTTGCTTGAGGGTACACTTGGGCTCGCTATTCTATCTTATTTCTCTTCCTCTTTTTTTAAAGTTTTTTATAGTTTCTATATGAAATAATTATTCTAATGTTACTGTCCTTAAAATATTTTAATTGTTAATTACTTTTCTTGTAAGTTCCTTATTTCCTTTCCTCACTGGGCTATTTTCCCTGTTGGAACCTTCGGGCTAATAGCATTCTGCTTTTCCACTAGGGTTGTAGCTTAGCAAGTAATAATGATACCAATAATAATAATAATATAAACTTGGAAGCTTTACACCTATCTATTGGGTGATTAAGTGGCCGCAAACTTATTTCGGGAAGTGATCAGTTTTTCGTTTGACTTTTTCTTGAAGTAGGGCTGCATTTTTAGGATTTTCCATTGATTATTTAGTTTTAATTGGCAATTTTAAAATCATAAATTCTAAATTGTAAAGAAATTAATGAAACCCTTTTTTGAGGCTCTTAAAAATATGATCACCGTAGATTTAAAAACAAATTCCAACCTTATCTCTGAAATACTATTTCTCACTAGCCACGCCTCCAGACCGAAATAATAACAACTGACAAGTCTTAACATTACTCAAATTAAGAAAAATAACCCGCAATACTGTAATGATAAAAATGGATAATCTCGATTATTAATTAAAATAAAGTTTCCTTTTTTTCTTTTTCGACGAAGAAATAAACAATGGTTATATGTGGCAATGAATATGGGGCTGTATTTTAAATTGAAGCAAATGTGTTCCTTTTATCATGCAGTGGAGCCTTTTTTAAATCACCTATTCAAATCAAAATAGTTTGATGCATATTTTTGTTTCCGGACGAGTTGTGAATCATATAATAATCTTTCAATTAATTAATTTTATAGGTAGTAGGTTGGCCAGGGTACCAGCCGCCCGTTGAGATACTACCGCTAGGAGTTATGGGGTCCTTCGACTGGCCAGACTACTACATAGGACCCTTATCTCTGGTTACGGTTCTTTCCCTTTGCCTACACAGACACTGAATAGTCTGGCCTATTCTTTACAGATTCTCCTCCGTCCTCATACACCTGACAACACTGAGATTACCAAACAATTCTTCTTCACCAAAGGGGTCAACTACTGTACCGTAACTGTTCAGTGGCTACTTTCCACTTGGTAAGGGTAGGAGAGACACTTAAGCTATGGTAAGCAGCTCTTCTAGGAGAAGGACACTCCAAAATCAAACCATTGTTCTCTAGTCTTGGGTAGTGTCATAGCCTCTGTACCATGGTCTTCCACTGTCTTGGGTTAGAGTTCTCTTGATTGAGGGTACACTCGGGCACACTATTCTATCTAATTTCTCTTCCTCTTGTTTTGTTAAAGTTTTTATGGTTTATATAGGAAATATTTATTTTAATGTTGTTACTATTCTTAAGATATTTTATTTTTCCTTATTTCCTTTCCTCACTGGGCTATTTTCCCTGTTGGGGCCCCTGGGCTTATAGCATTCTGCTTCTCCAACTATGGTTGTAGCTTAGCATTTAATAATAATAATAATAATAATAATAATAATAATCTAGTTTAAAGTTTATTAAAGTAGGTTTCTACTTCAAAACAATGTACTGATCCCAAAAAGAGAAGCTGTTCTGTAACATACGATATCCTCCCATGTAACATGAGATCTAAAACTCCGCTTGAAAGGAAGTATTTTTTTATAGTAATTGTTATTCTCAACGTTTATTTAATAATCGTAGATTCTCTAGTTCACCAAAATCAAGTAGGTCTACAATTTTTGAACAAGCCAAGATACTTTCGTCTGAAATATTAATCTAAGAAAAAAATAAGATATCCTATTTATGAAAAATAGATTTATAGATTGCAGAATATTTAATAGTCAAGTCATTCAAAATTGTATGTAATTTTTATTGGTTTACGTAAAAATTGGGATGATGATTTGTCAAAAAAAAAAAAAAAGTAATTTAATCTGGTTTTGATTGAAATTGTCATTAATACAATAGAAAACGTAGTGACAATTGATACTTCAGTATGATGAATTGACTGTTCCTCTCTCTCTCTCTCTCTCCTCCTCTCTCTCTCTCTCTCATCTCTCTCTCTCTCTCTCCTCTCTCTCTCTCTCTCTTAACGAGTTCAAGAATGAGTTAGACAAGATCATACGAACTCTCCAAATGCTTGAACTAAATCACTATACCAAAGAGCAAATGAAGACATCTAAAATCTCTCTCTCTCTCTCTCTCTCTCTCTCTCTCTCTCTCTCTCTCTCTCTCTCTAACGAGTTCAAGAATGAGTTAGACAAGATCATACGAACTCTCCAAATGCTTGAACTAAATCACTATACCAAAGAGCAAATGAAGACATCTAAAATCTCTCTCTCTCTCTCTCTCTCTCTCTCTCTCTCTCTCTCTCTCTCTCTCTCTCTCTCTCTCTCTCTTAACGAGTTCAAGAATGAGTTAGACAAGATCATACGAACTCTCCAAATGCTTGAACTAAATCACTATACCAAAGAGCAAATGAAGACATCTAAAATCTCTCTCTCTCTCTCTCTCTCTCTCTCTCTCTCTCTCTCTCTCTCTCTCTCTCTCTCTAACGAGTTCAAGAATGAGTTAGACAAGATCATACAAACTCTCCAAATGTTTGAACTAAATCACTATACCAAAGAGCAAATGGAGACTTCTAAAATCTCTCTCTCTCTCTCTCTCTCTCTCTCTCTCTCTCTCTCATAATACAATTATGCAATAACATCTTTTTATATTCTAAAGGACATCAGATTTTCTAATCTCCAACTGTTCTTAAAGTATCCTGTGTAGATTAAAGTTATCCCCCCCCAAAAAAAAAAAAATCAGTAATGAAATAGTATAAAAAAATGTAACAAATATAGTAGACTATTATCGCGACCCGTCAAAAATCATTACTGAATATTTAGAGATATGCACACATACCTGTACACAGTACACCTCTTAAGGTACCCCTCTCACAGGGCATGACCACTCCCCCCCCCCCCCCTTACCCGACAGACGTGGAGAGACTGCCTAGTGCTTTGACAACTCCACACGGGGAAGAAGCTTTGCCCTTTTTAAACCCCCCAAAACTAAAGGGGGTGGGGCGTCATTCGACCGACAAATGACTCACAGGAAACAAACAGTCATCAAAAAATGTCTCGGCTTAGCCGTCGGTCAGACCAAGGTCTATAGACTTGGCGTCAGACCCTCGTGGTCAACTCATCACGTCTGGTTTTTCCTCTTCCATTCGAGATATGACCTGCCAAAATCCTGCATTTTAGGACACACACGATCTTGTGGTGACCTGTTGGTAGCGTCCTTGCCTCGTGATTGCCAGACTGGGGTTCGAGTCCCGCTCAAACTCGTTAGTGCCTGTTGTTGCTGCAACCTCACCATCCTTGTGAGCTAAGGATGGGGGGCTGGGGGGGGGGTTTGGGGAAGCCTTGGAGGAAAAATATTAATCCTCCTAGGGGGAAGCCTATATGTCTATTTGGTGAGTCATCGGCAGCCATTGCCTGGCCCTCCTTGGTCCCAGCTTGGGTGGAGAGGGGGCTTGGGCACTGATCATATGTAATATGGTCAGTCTCTAGGGCATTATCCTGCTTGATAGGGCAATGTCACTGTTACTTGCCTCTGCCATTCATAAGCGGACTTTAAAGCCTTGAATGTAGGTGCGCAAATTGGTTAACGAGTAATAGTAAATAAGAAAGAATTAGGACAAACGATCTTAACTAAATGTAGGTCTGCATATTGGTTAACTATAAATAACAAATGAGAAGGATTTAGGACACAAATGATCTTGACTAAATGTAGGTCCGCAACTTGGTTAACGAGTAATAGCAAATGAGAAGGAATTAGGACACAAATGAACTTAACTAAGTGTAGGTCCGCAACTTGGTTAACGAGTAATAGCAAATGAGAAGGAATTAGGACACAAATGAACTTAACTAAGTGTAGGTCCGCAACTTGGTTAACGAGTAATAGCAAATGAGAAGGAATTAGGACACAAATGAACTTAACTAAGTGTAGGTCCGCAACTTGGTTAACGAGTAATAGCAAATGAGAAGGAATTAGGACACAAATGAACTTAACTAAGTGTAGGTCCGCAACTTGGTTAACGAGTAATAATAAATAAGAAGGAATTGGGACAAATACAATCTTGACTTAATGTAGGCCCCAAATTGGCTGAGTAATAGTAAATACGAAGGAATTAGGACACAAACGCTCTTAACTTAATGAAAGTTTTCAAATTGCTTAACGAATAGTAAATGAGGAATTCAAACCCCAGTTGTTCCCTAAAATCTCACCTGTAACGGGAAAGGGCCGGCTTCTAGGAGTATAAATACTACATTATTTTTCCCCGAAAGCTGTCTTCAACCCCACCTGGAAATGGATAAGGCATTCCACACTTTCTTGGGGAGATTAGCTGGTCAGTTTTGATACCCAAATCTCAGGATCCCTTTTTTTTTTTTTTTTTTTTTTTTTTTTTTTTTTTTTTTTTTTTTTAATCGCGCAGAATATAAGACTGTGAAACGCGAATAGATGATATAAATTTTGCTTTAGTTAAACGGGCTATTTTAGACATTTGTGTATATATTTGGATACTTCAGCATGTGTGTTAAAATGACATCAAAAGGTGTCAATAAAAGTTGACGTCAATTAGAACGAGGTCAGTAAATTTGATTTGTCATTAACAACCTTTTGAAGCATTGAATAAAAAATATAAAAACACTCTCTCTCTCTCTCTCTCTCTCTCTCTCTCTCTCTCTCTCTGGTTTTTGTAAACCTATGTTTTAATTGGTTTCATAATATTTTTTTTTCTGAACACACAATGATTAACCAAATCTATGAACATAATAAAACTCAAATATATGAATATATTAACATCAGTATTATGGAAATAATGAAACTCAAATATATAAACATAAGTCTTGTGCGATGTCCATTTCTCGCTATGAAAACTGTGGTCTTTTGGTTCGAAAATATAACTTTTGTATCTTAAACTGCTGGAGAAGGCCAAGGTATTTTAAGCTTTATCTGTAGATATATAGGTTCTAGATTTCAATTTGGTTTGGAAATCGTAATGAGGTATTCACTACATCTATATATATATATATATATATGTATATATATATATATATATATATATTTATATATATACAGTATATATATATATATATATATACAGTATATATATATATATATATACAGTATATATATATATACAATATATATATATATATATATACAGTATATATATATATACAATATATATATATATAAAGAGAGAGAGAGAGAGAGAGAGAGAGAGAGAAATGGATATACATGATTTTTACTTACGATGATTTTCTTTCATATACAACTAAAAAAATCATATCAATCTCTATATCCGATGATTATGATGAATCTCCTTTTCCGTTTCCTTTGTTCTACAACGAAGAAAATAAACATCCTTTCTCACGTCAAAACATCATTACGTTTTAAACAGGATGGAGAATTATAGCAACGGAAGATGTGGTCGAGAGAGAGAGAGAGAGAGAGAGAGAGAGAGAGAGCAAACAAGGGAGGGAAATCCTGCCGGCATATTTATCAGAAACGAACATTCTAAAAGTTTTATAAATACATTTATTCTCTCTCTCTCTCTCTCTCTCTCTCTCTCTCTCTCTCTCTCTTGCTTGTCAGACTGGTGTTGAAGTATTGTTATGGTTAAGTACAAAATTCCACACTAAGTTATTAATTCTCATAAATATTTTGCCCTATGCAATCATCATTAACTATCACATAGTCAAAATTAATGGAAATATAAGAGAGAATCGAAACAGCAAGTCCTGAACGAAGCCAATTCTAATAAATAGATTTATTATCCCATAGGGGACACTAGAGTATCTGTACCATATCATCATCATCATCATCATCATCATCATCTCACCCCACGTCTATTGACGCAAAGGACCTCGGTTAGATTTCACCAGTCGTCTCTATCTTGAACTTTTAAATCAATATTTCTCTATTCATCATCTCCTACTTCAGGTTTCATAGTCCTCAGCCATGTAGGTCTGGGACTTCCAACTATTCTAGTGCCTTGAGGAGCCCAGTTAAATGTTTGGTGGAGTAATCTCTCTTGGGGAGTGCGAAGAGCATGCCCAAACCATCTCCATCTATACCATTTACAGAAATATAAATATATAGATACACGTTATATGACATTTAATTTGTGAGTTTTCCTGTCCTTTTAGTCATAGGAATATGCTTGTGAGTTTGATTATAAATGTAAGCGTATAACCAGCTTATTATGATTAATTTACTATTGTAATTGCATATTACAGTTCTCTTGCTTGAGAGTACACTAGGGCACACTATTCTATCTTATTTCTCTTCCTCTTGTTTTGTTAAAGTTTTTATAGTTTATATAGGTGATATTTATTGTAGAGTTGTTAATCTTCTTAAGATATTTTATTTTCCCTTGTTTCCTTTCCTCACTTGGCTATTTTCCCTGTTGGAGCCCATGGTCTTATAGCATCTTTATTTTCCAACTAGGGTTGTAGCTTAGCAAGTAATAATAATAATGATAATAATAATAATAATAATAATAATAATAATAATAATAATAACTTACCATATACCTTTAATTTGTCTCCCAGGGATGCAGGACGTGAGATGGCAGCGTGTAAGAGGTGAGTGGCGCAGTGTGTTAAAGTGGTTGGTATAAGTTGCTGGTTATGTGACTGATGCCGTGTAAGTTTAACTCACTTGGGGCTCATCCATGATTCAGCTATTTAAGGTTGTAGTTGTCCTACTTACCAGGGAGGTATAAATTCTCTCTCTCTCTCTCTCTCTCTCTCTCTCTCTCTCTCTCTATATATATATATATATATACACTGTATATATATTTTTTGTGCAATATATATATATATATATATTATATATATATATATATATATTATATATATATATATATATATATATTTATGTACATTTGTATATATATATATATATATATACATTTGTATATATATATATATATATACATTTGTGTATATATATACAAATGTATATATATATATATATATATGTGTGTGGTGTGTGTGTGTGTGTATTATAAAGCAAGGTTTGTCATCTTACTTTCCATTAGTCATTATACTTGATATTAATTAAACGCTATTCCCCCCAAAATACAGTAAAATAATTCCAAATTAAAAGCAAAAACAGAGCACTTGTTAAATAAAAGTAAGAACAAAAATCCCCGTGGATCAAAATTCAAGTTATTTTAGTCGTTTTGAAAGACGCCAAGTTGCAAAAAAGACCTGAATTCTGATAATAAAGATCCGAGTTGTGATGGTGGGTTATGAGGGGGTGGGTAGGCGAGTTGTTGAGTGACGTCACGGCCTCCATTCCCCGTAAAGTGAGTCGCTTGCTCGAACCTGTCTGCTCGCGAAATGTAAGATTGTATTTCACCATGTTTTCAAATATTTAATCAGCTATAATATCTATCAGTTAGAATACATGACATTTGAATAATTTTACACACATTTTTCATAAAGGAACAATCACTGAAATACGAGGAATTTCGTAGAGGCAGAGAACGCGCATAAACAAAATCCGACACTTTTATATTTCTCGTACGATGTTATTGAGGTTGCCAGACGTCACGATAAAATTGTCCTTAATCCTCTATGTCTTCCATGACCTGAATTTAAAAGTTCAATAGAGAATATTATTTGTATGATTGAATACTGCGCTTGCAGAATGGATTCATTTGTTGAGAGAAGTTATGCTTAATTTTGCTTAGGATTTACGTTATTATATATAAAGCAAATAAATATATGCTAACATGAAACTCTTCTTCTTTTATTAACGTGCAAATAATGATAACAGAAATTAATCAAAACATTAGCGTTGGCTTAGACAGCATTAAAAGCAAAAGAAACATCGTAAACTCGTTATAAGAATAGATGATCCACTCAGTTTACACGCCATAGGAGACAAGTCGAACGTCTGTGAATAAGAGGAGCGCGGGAGAAAGACTCAGTTGATTCATTCATTCAATACGATGCCTCAGTCCAGTTTGATTTAAGAACTGCTCTTTTTTTTTCATTGGTTGAAAAGATGAGATTAGTGCTACGATACGTGATATATCTGATGTAATCTTAAGAAATAATGTTTGTCCTTTTTTTTCTGAGGGCTGACAAACCACATTCACACACCGCACACATAAGTAGAAATGAACAAAAATTAAAGCTAGTCTATTTGAGATGTTTTATTTCTTTTAAACTTGTTTTTTCAAGTTTTATAGTCTCTCTCTCTCTCTCTCTCTCTCTCTCTCTCTCTCTCTATATATATATATATATATATATATACTCTGAGTATTTATTTTCTAATTTCTTTTCCTCATTAGGCTATTTTTTACTTGTGGGGGGCCTTTGGGCTCATGGCATCCTGTTTTTCCAACTATTATTATTATTTTTATTATTATTATTATTATTATTATTATTATTATTAGCTAAGCTACAATCCTATTTGGAAAAGCTAGATGCCATAAGCCCAAGGGGCCCAACAATGAAA
>NC_090753.1:51681990-51704490 GCF_036898095.1 Palaemon carinicauda
TTAGCGTTAGAAACGCTTGGCACACATGTCTGAACTTATGCAAGGTTCACCTTTGAAGGAAGGAACAGTCTATATGGGCACTTGGTGCCCTCATTTAGTTTGTAGTACAGTATGTACCTACACACTCACCCTGGACTTAATCGTCCCAATTAAGACCACTGTTCCTCGCAGAGTTAAACAGTAGGGTTAACTACACGACCCACTGCTACCACAGATCTCTTAAGTTCCTCTACTTGCTTCGCATAGTGGCGAAAGAACACCCTGGAAGATTTCCAGCCCGTGTATGAACGGAGATGTTCAAAATCCATACAATTAAAGAAATTTAGGGATGAGGCAACTTTCCTCGGATCGTGACCTGCGGGTGTACTGTCAGGATCCGCTCTGCGAATAAAATATGTCATTTTCGCTCTGAGTTGATTCAGAGATAAATTTGAGCCTGATGTTTCTCCCCTGAATAGTTGACTACCCTTGAAGTCTGAAGTTCTACGAAGATAGACCTTTAGGCATTCTACTGGACATAGAGATGCATCTTCTTTCAGAGGGCAGATTCTCCAGGGACCCCACCTGTTGGTGGGTAACTCATTCTTGGCGAGAAACGTAGGATCCGGAAACAGGTTCAGCTCCCCCCCATCCAGGAACTGAACACGACCTGCCTCTCTCGAGAGGGCTACGATCTCACTAACCCTGGCCCCGGACGCGAGTGCAAATAGGAAAATAACTTTTTGCGTTAAATCCTTTAACGCACATTCTTCATTGCTCAACAGGGAGGCGAAATGAAGAACTTTGTCTAAAGACCATGAAATGGGCTTTGGAGGTGCTGAAGGTCTGAGCCTAGCGCAGGCTTTCGGAACTTTATTAAAGATCTCGTTACCTAGGTCGATCTGGAAGGCAAATAAAATGGGTCTCATCAAAGCCGATTTACATACTGAAATCGTGTTAGCTGCCAATCCTTGGCCATGGAGGTGGATGAAGAAAGATAAGCAGAAGTCTGTTGAGATCTCCTGCGGATTCTTTGCCTTTACAAAGGCCACCCACTTTCTCCAAGATGACTCATATTGCCTTCTAGTCGATTTGCACTTGTATTCCTCTGGGAAGTCTATGCTAGCTCTCGAAATCCCGAAACGCTTTCTCACCGCTAGGGCGAGAAAATCATGAGCTGCAGGGTCTGGGTTTTCTGTAATGAAGCGCAGACAGTCGACTTCTGGACTCGCTGGGTCAGAACTGGATGTGGTAGCGGCACGAACTTCATCTGTAGTTCCAACGCCAAGGGGAACCACATACTGTTCGCCCACTTGTGGGCCACTATTGCCGCTACCCCCTTGAAGGATCTCAGTTTGTTGAGGACCCTCAACAGAAGGTTGTGAGGAGGGAACAGATAAATCCTGGACCACCTGTTCCAGTCGAGGGACATTGCGTCCACTGCTTCCGCTAAGGGGTCCTCGTACGGGGACACGTACAGGGGCAACTTCTTGTTGTCTTTCGTCGCAAAGAGGTCTATTTGCAGTTCTGGGACTTGATTCAGAATGAAGGAAAATGATCCTGCGTCTAAGGACCATTCCGACTCTATCGGTGTGAACCTGGATAGAGCGTCCGCTGTCACATTGCGGACTCCTTGAAGGTGAACTGCCGACAGGTACCACTTCTTCTTTTCTGCCAATCGGAAAATGGCTAACATCACTTGGTTGAGAGGTGGTGACCTCGACCCTTGTCGATTCAGGCATCTCACAACCACCTCGCTGTCTGTCACCAATCTTATGTGGATCGAGTGACGCGGGGAGACTTTCTTTAAGGTAAGGAGCACTGCCATAGCTTCTAGAAAGTTTATATGAAAGGTCCTGAATAGCTTGGACCAAGTCCCCTGGACTTTTTTCCGATGAGAGTGACCTCCCCATCCCTCCTTTGAGGCGTCTGAGTGAATCGTCATCGACGGGGGAGGTGGCTGAAGAAGAACCGACTTCTTTAGATGTCTAGCTTGGGACCAAGGTCTGAGAAGAGTACGTAGCCGAGGCGGCACTGGTCTTCTCAGGTCTCTTCGCGCGTTTGATGCATACCTTCTCCAAACTCCGGTTGCATCCTTTAGCTGTGCTCTTAGCACTGGGTCTGTCACTGAAGCAAACTGGAGAGAGCCTAGTACCCTCTCCTGTTCGCGTCTTGATATCCTTTTGGAATCTAGAAGTCTCTTGACAGAGCCCGCTATCTCCTTCCTTTTCTTCATTGGGATGGAGAAACTGTGTGACAAAAGGTCCCAGTGGATTCCCAGCCACTGGAACTTTTGGGATGGAGAAAGTCGAGACTTTTTCTTGTTGATCTTGAAGCCTAGGTACTCTAGGAACTGGATCACCTGACTGGAAGCTTGTAAGCATTCGGTCTCGGATGCTGCCCACACCAGCCAGTCGTCCAGGTAGGCTACTACCTGAATTCCCTTTAGGCGTAATTGTTTGAGAGCTGCGCTCGCAAGCTTCGTGAAAATCCTTGGGGCTATGTTTAGCCCGAATGGCATGGCTCTGAAGGCGTACAGTTTCCGTTGTAGCCTGAACCCTAGGTAGGGGGAGAGTCGACGGCTGATTGGGATGTGCCAATAGGCGTCTGACAAGTCTATAGAGACTGAGTATGCCCTCTTGGGCAGTAAGGTCCTTATGTGTTGCAGTGTTAGCATCTTGAATTTGCAATTCACTATGAACTTGTTGAGTGGTGACCAGTCCAGAATGACTCTGAGCTTTTCCGAGTCTTTCTTGGGAACACAAAACAGCCTCCCTTGGAATTTGATGGACTTCACCTTTCGGATCACATTTTTCTCCAACAGTTCTTGAACGTACTCCTCCAAAATGGGGGGTGGAGTGTTGGAAAAACCGAAGGCATGGGGGTGGAGTGCTGTACCAGCTCCAACCCAGTCCATTCTTGAGTAGGCTTTGGCCCAGGGATCGAAGGTCCAGCGATCCCAAAATTTCATTAGTCTCCCTCCTACCGGTATCGTTTCACTTGGACTGCCGTCCTGAGGTCTTGCCTCCCTGACCACGACCACCTCTGAATCCCCTTCCCCTTGAGGGGCGCCTAGACGAGCCTCTGGCTGCTCCTCTAGGCTTTGCACGAAAGGAAGAAGACTGTCCTTCGAACGTTGGGGTGAATGTGGTTGACTGACCTGGCACAGCCTGGGGTACCCACTGAAAAGTAGTCGGGGTTTGTGCCACCATCTGGGGCACTGGAGGCAAAGGCAATTGCAGTTGCTGTTGCTGTCTATAAGGCTTGGCTGGCCGAGACGGTAGCCTAGTCCTCATATTCTTCCTCTTTGGTTGAGGACCCTCATCCGGGGAAGATTTTCTTTTGATAGCCAGGCCCCACTTCTGGAGAAGGTTTCTATTCTCCACGGCGGCCTTATCAACAACCTCTTTGACCACATCAGTAGGGAAAAGGTCTTTTCCCCAAATGTTGGAGGATATTAACTTCCTTGGCTCGTGTCTCACCGAAGCCCCGGTGAACACGAACTCCCTGCAAGCTCTCCTTGCCTTGACGAAGCCATAAAGGTCCTTCGTCACTGTGGCTAGGTGAGACTTAGCCACAACCATGAACATTTCATGGACCTTAGGGTCACTTGCCATCGTCTCAAGAGTAGTCTGATGAGACATTGAGGCAGCCAGTCTTTCTTTTGTCTCGAACTCTCTTCGTAAAAGAAATTCGGACAACTTGGGGAGGTCCTCGCCGAATTGCCGTCCGGCAATATCAGCCTCCAACTTTCCCACTGAGAATGTCAGATGGACATCCTTCCAGTCCTTGTGGTCCATAGGCAGAGCCAGCGACAAGGGTTTACACTCCTCCAGGGAGGGGCAAGGCTTGCCGGCCTCGATTGCCTTTAGGACAGCCGCAAACCCTTTTTGTAAAAAGGGGAAGGCTCTATCAGAAGAGGACACAAAAGAAGGGAGCTTCTTGCTCAATGCTGCTACCTTCGAATTCGAGAAGCCCCTCTCTTTCATCGAGGATGAAAGTAGGGCTTGAGCCTTAGCATGGTCCATAATAATGACCTCTTTCGGCTCTGTCTCCTCCCTTGAAGCTGGTTCTTTTCTCAGCCGGACATAGCAGTCCGGATATGATGCCTTGCTGGGCCAGAATTCTACCTCCTCTAGGAGAACTGAACCCAGCTTATCCGAAATGACGATCTTACCAGTCGTCATTGGCATGTGCTCAGCATACCTCCATGGGTTAGCATCTGAGCATATGGGAAGGTCTTTCACATTGAGCCTTTTCCGGGGCCCATGTGATTCTGCTAGGGACTGCATACGCAGTTCCATTGCAGCCGCCTTCTCCTGATTCTCCTTCTGCATTTGTTGGATCATTCCAACAATCGAAGAGAGGGCCTGTCCCAGTTCTACTGGGAGACCAGCGGATGTTGAGGGGATGGGCTCCGGCATCTGAACCGGAGTAGCCGACACCTCGTCGACCCCATCCTCTGCGACATCCGGGGTTTGAACTTGATCCTGACCTTCTGCCAGGAGGTCTTCTTCCAAACCTTCGTCCACATCAGACATCCTGTCACACAACTGGATGTCTTGCATCGCATCTGCGACTTCCTCGTCCACCTGGACTAGGTCTTGGGGGATCTCCTCTTGAGGCTGGGGAATCACTGCTTCAGCTGATGCCTGGGGAAAAAGATACGCCCTCATCTTCTCACTAGGAAGATAAGGGCCAGAGGTGTTCTTCTTGAAGCCCCTTACCCAAGTACGGAGCTTTTCCCTAGCTATATCCCTTGATTCCGCCGTTCTAGGGGAATCAAAAGCCTCAGTAATCAGGTTAGTGCATACAGTACATACCTGAGGGTCCCAATACTGGAGATCATCCTTGGAGACAGCACATGCTGCGTGTCTCCTACAACACTCATGTCCGCAGAGGTTCCTGCTACGGACATTGCAGAAAACATTTCCGCACTTCGGAGGGTCCTCCTGTAAAGAGAAAAAATTTCCATGAGTATCAAGTGAACTATGTATCACTAGATATGCATAGTATAGCATAACAATTCATAAAGGAAAGACACACACTTGTGTTTCCCTCACAACCCATTGTTGCAGCTTTCCAGATAATAAAATCAAAATTGGTTTATCTCTACTAGAGTAACCAATGCAAGGTTTCCAGAGGAAACAGGTGGAGCTCACACCTAGGCAATGATTTTAAAATCCTGGATAATAGACGGGGGAAGAACTCTGCTTCCTGTCTGAGGGCAACAGCAAAGGGCTGTGCAAGAAAACACAATAGTGTTAGAAGATACAGTGCTGTACCTAAACTTTTACTATAGTTTTCTTCTTACTGTATATGCTATACAGAAGAATACTAGTACAGTATAGGAGGATGTGTGCCGGCCTGCCTTTGCCGGCCGGCACACACCACAATTAGCTTTAAAGTATACTACTTAACAGCTATAGGGCGGCAGCCTTCTGGTTCAAATGCCTGTGCCGGCGGCAGTAGCTGCCGGCCAGCAACAGCCAGTGTTGGCCGGCAATGACTGCCGGCCAGTAACTACACAAGGTAGTACCTAGCTGCCGGCCACACTCTTGGTGACCGGCAGACAAGGACTGACATAAGCCGGCCGGCAAAGGTACAAGACCGATGCCAGCCGGCAGCAAAAGAACCAGAAGACTACACCTGCCCGGCTGTCTGCCTCATAGGCCGGCAGCCGGGACAGGTACAGCACTAGAAGAAAATAGAATGGATGCCGGGATAAGAGTGTACACGACCCCCCAAGCCCGGCAACCGAAAGAGTGCATATAAGGAAGGGGAGAAACTTAATTCAGGCTTCCTTGACCAATGCCGTCCGGCTCTGTCGGCAGGCATGGATGAGGGACCAAGAGAGGTCCGGGCAGCACTCGAAAACATAAGACCCTTGCCGGCCAGCATCTCAGCCGGCCGGCAATGGCCTTAGTCAATTCCACATCCCAACCTATACTAGGTCCAGAAGTAGAAATGACGTACAGTACAGTAATACCCCTGCCGGCCAGCTCTGCCGGCCGGCAAGGTACAGTACAGTAATGGCAAGGCCATTACGGAGATAGAGGGGGAAGGGACAAAAGGGTCCTGCCAACCTTGCTTTAGTGACAGATCACCCGCAGCCAAGAACTCTGTCTTAGCCTAAAGGAGATCTAAGGGAAAGGGCCAGCAATACTTGCCAGCTTCCAAAGCACCAAAGCAAGGAAGGCGTTGCTATTCCCAAGGGAAGATTTTATCCTCCCCAAGAACAGCAACAGGACTTAGTCTGGTCGATCACAAAAGGAGGAATCATAACTACAGAAACCTTCGATAGTGACCTAAGGGAGCTAAGCTCCCTTTATAAGTGTTAGGTCAGCGAGGGGAACTCTGCCCCAAGCCAGACAACACGGACTCAGACTAAAAAACTCTGTTGTTCTGTCCCTCTTTGAACCAGACTTTGCTGGAACAGGAAGGTACAGTAACACCCTAGTATAGTTTTATCAAAAATAAATTCGGAAAAAACCACTTAGGGATAAGCCCAAGGCTTAAACAGAGGGAAAGGGATTGCATACCTTCTCCGAAGAAAAGAAAGCAACCGGGGAGAATAATAAAGTATACTAAGGCTCCATAAGCAATTAACCTAGGCACCAAGAGAATCGATTACCTAATTCACCGAAACTCTCACGTATACAATCTTGGAAATATTCCACACAGTCTAAAATGTATAAAATATAGCCTAAAGCTTTAATAAACTTTTAATTACACTCGGAAAAACCAAAATCATGCATTAAGTACTAGGACCAAACGACTAGGCTACATGGCCTAGCGTAGGCCAGAATGGCGAATACTTCGCCAAATAATACTAAGCACGAAAGGAAATCCTATGTAAAGCTAAATAGCTAAAATTTATTAAGCAAAACAACCAGGAATGTCACTCTGACTAACTAATTTATACCTAGCGAGTGACAGTGTCCAGGACACCTCTGGTAGGCTACGGCTCTTGTATCAAAGATTAATCCTATTAATCACTCAAAATTTTACCAAGAGCCTACATTTATACATAACAGACACTATACTCAACTTATCCGAGGCCAACGAAGACGGAGAAGCCATGAAAAGCTGAATAAATCCAAGATTTGCGAGAAAAACAGGAAAAAACACCGAGTTGTTAAGCTACGCAAAAAGGAATACAGATGGCGCCAGGATTGGCGCCAGGCACGCATACGAATCGGGGGATTGGGAAGCCTTGGGAGCGGCTCCCCCCTTTTTCTTTCCCGAATTCGTATCTCGTCAATCTCCCTCCTACGAGACGAATCTCTATTCAGGTAGTAGATTGCCATGTGACGTGTCTAGAATACGTCCTCTGATATGTCGCGATATCCCTTTCACGAGGGATACTCGCTCCAGGAGTTAGAATTCTGGTACCTTCAGGTAAATTCTCTGGGAATATCGCCGTAGTTGTAATATACCCTAGGAAGCTACCCTATAGGAACTTCCATCAGGACGACATGGCTTGAGCCCAAAAATATATATATATATATATATATATATATATATATATATATATATATATATATATATATATATATATATATATATATATATATATATATATATATATATATAGATATAGATATAGATATAGATATAGATATAGATATAGATATATGCAGTTGAACATTAGTTTATTCTTTAACAACTGAATCATAGATATACAACGCAGTATGCCGTGTAACTTCCTAGACCTAAAATCACACACGCACAGATGCACACACAAATACATTATATAATATTAATCCATTGATTAAATATAGAAGGTAAATTCAACGCATCTCTTCCAACATAATTAAAGCAATTAACAAATTGAAATAATTAATCTGATCAAGTTTTAGATATTTAATCCAGAGATAAAACTATCAATAGAGTTCTTCAATTTTCTGCATCTTAAGGCTAGTATTATTTTCATCATAATTTCATTTCCCTTTTCTCTTTTATTAGTTATCGTAAAAAATTGATATTGTAAATATGTCTATTTCCCAAGTTTGATTTCCGAATCAGAAAATTCAAACTATTGTATTCTATTTTCTTTGACAGTTTGACATGAGTCTGTCAACGTCATTTATTTCTTGGTACTATTTATTTTATTTAGACATTTGTTTAAATTGTTCTTCGTTGTTATCTATTTTTTCACTTTCATTTTTTGCCTGTTAGCTTTCCTTTAGGAATAAGCGTTCTGTTTTTGCAAGTGTAGACTTTGTTAGGTTAATAATATGGATAATTATGATGATGGTTATAATGACGGGAAAAAATGTATACAAATGTTTTAGCGTTATGAAAATACGTTTACGTACATTAATGTTTGTATTTAAACATTATTCGTTCGAATGTACAATATTTGTCATAGTAAAAGAGAGAGAGAGAGAGAGAGAGAGAGAGAGAGAGAGAGAGAGAGAGAGAGAGAGAGAGAGAGAGAGAGAGAGAGAGAGAGAGAGAGAGAGAGAGAGAGAGATATCAGTGTTTGTATTTAAAGCTTGTTCATTTGAATACACATTACGGCCCACTGTTGAAGAGTGAACATCAATGTTTGCATTTAAATATTATTAATTTGAATACACGAGATCACTCACTGAAAGAGAGAGAGAGAGAGAGAGAGAGAGAGAGAGAGAGAGAGAGAGAGAGAGAGAGAGAGAGAGACTCCAGGATAAGTTACAGTTGATGGTGTATGATCTACCTCGGCTAATTACCTGCTGGCATAACAATTTTCCTCTCAGCGGGTAACAAACTAACACCATTTCGATCCGGAAAAGACAACAAAAAAAATCTTCATTAACAGAAGCCTAATTGAAAGGCTTTCCGTAAAGGAACATGAAGAAGATTAACTGGCGAATGCGTCTATCAGGGTATAATCGCAATAATGACCTATTCGTATTGACGGATAATGATCCCCATTTGTAATTAGCTCATTAAATCGGGAAACGTTGACGCTAGGGATTATATAGGAAGTCATCGTAACGATTTAACTGATTATAAAGTGATCGTTAATGCCCCAAGGCTCCTGGCTCCGAGAGAAGCTCTGTTAGAGATTCTTGGCTTCGAGAGAGGACAAGTCATGGAATCCTGGCTTCGAGTAAAGACTTGTCCGGAAATCTTGCCGACAAGATAAGACCTGTCAGGGAATCCTGGCTACGGGATGAGACCTGTCAGGGATTCCTGGCTTCAAGAGAAGATCTGTTAGGGAATCTTGGCTTCGAGAAAAGACCAGTTAGGGAATCCTGTATACGAGAGGAGACCTGTCAGGGATGCCTGGCTTCAAGAGAAGATCTGTTAAGGGAATCTTGGCTTCGAGAAGAGACCAGTCAGGGAATCCTGTATACGAGAGGAGACCTGTCAGGGATTCCTGGCTCCAAGAGAAGATCTGTTAGGGAATCTTAGCTACGAGATAAAACCTGTCAGGGATTCCTGGCTCGGAGAGAAGACCTGTCAGACACTCCTGGCTGCAAGAGAAAACCTGTCAAAGACTCCTGGCTGCAAGAGAAGACCTTTCAGAGACTCCTGACTGCAAGATAAGACCTGCCAGAGACTCCTGGCTCCAAGAGAAGACCTGTCAGGGAATTCTTGGTAAGAGAGAAGACCTATCCGGGAATTCTGGCTCCAAGAGAAGACCTGACGGGGAATCCTGGCTCCGAGAGAAAATATATCTGGGAATTCTTGCTCAGAGAGATGATCTGTCATTGAATCCTGGCTCTGAGAGACGACCTGTCAAGGAACCCTGGCTATGAGAGAAGACCTGTCAAGAAATCCTGGTACCAGAAAAATATTTGTTAGGGAATCCTTGCTCTTAGAAAACACCTGTCAGGGAATCCTGGCTAGGAGAGAAGACTTATCTGGGAATCCTGGCTCCGAGAGAAGACCTGACGGGGAATCGATGTATCGGTGAATCCTGGCTCTGAGAGAAGACCTTTCAGGAAATCCTGGCTCTGAGAGAAGACCTTTCAGCAAATCCTGGGTCCAGAAAAAGACCTGTCAGAGAATCCTGGCTCCCAGAGAAAATCTGTCGGGGAATTCTTGCTTCGAGAGAACAGTCGGGGAATCCTGGCTCCGAGAGAAGACTTATCAGGGAATCTGGTTCTGAGAGAAGACTTGGCAGGGAATCCTGGCTCCAAAAAAAGGCCTATCAGGGAATTCTGGCTCCGGAAGAAGACCTGTCAGGGAATCCTGGCTCCAAGAGAAAACCTGTCGTAGAATCGTGGCACCGAGAAAAGATCTTTCAGGGAATCCTGACTCTGAGAGAAGACCTGTCAGAATATCCTGGATCTGAGAGAAGACCTATCAGGGTATTCTGGCTTCGAGAGAAGACCTGTCGGAGAATCCTGGCTCCGAGAGAAAACCTTTAAGGGAATTCTGGCTCTAAGAGGAGAACTATCAGAGAATCCTGGCTGCAAGAGAAGATCTTATAAGAATTTTGGCTCCTAGAAAGGACCTGTCAGAGAATCCCGTCTCCGTGAGAAGACCTGTCAGAGAATCCCGTCTCCGTGAGAAGACCTGTCAGAGAATCCCGTCTCCGTGAGAAGACCTGTCAGGGAATTGTAGCTCCAAGAGAAGACCTGTCAGGGAATTCTGGATCCCAGAGAAGACCTGTCAGGGAATCATGGCTCTGAAAGAAGAACTGTCAGGAAATCCTGACACTGAGAGAAGACCAGTCAGGGAATCCCTGCACCGAGAGAAAACATATGAGGGAATCTTGGCTCTGAGAGAAAACTTTTTTAGGGAATCTCGACTCCGAGAGGAGACATATTAGGGAATCCTGGCTCCGAGAAAAGATATACCAAGGAATCCTGACTCTGAGAGAAGACCTGTCAGAGAATCCTAGTCCCGAAAGAACACCTGTCACAGAATTTTGGCTCCGAGAGTAGGCCTGCCAGGGAATTCTGGCTCTAAGAGAAGACCGGACAGAGAATCTTGGCTTTGAGAGAATATTGTCAGGGAATCCTCTCCTAAAGAGAATACATATTAGAAAATCCTGGCTTCAAGAGGAGACTTGTAAGAGAATCCTGGCTCTGAGAAAAGATCTGTCGGAGAATCCTGGCTCCAAAAGAAGGCCTGAGAAACTATCTTGGCTCCAAGAGGAAACTTGTCAGGGAATCCTTGCTCTGAGAGAAGATCTGTCAGGGAATCTTGACTCCAAGAGAAGATCTGTCAGGGAATCTTGACTCCAAGAGAAGATCTGCCAGGGAATCCTGACTCCAAGAGAAGATCTATCAGGGAATCCTGGCTCCGAGAGAATAACTATCTGGAATCCTGGATCCGAGAGAATACCGTTCAGGGAATCCTGGATCCGAGAGAAGACGTGTCATAGAAACCCGGCTCCAAGAGAAGACCCGTCAGGGTATCTTGGCGCCAAGAGAAGACCTGTTAGGGAATCCTGGCTATGAGAGAAGACCTGTCAGAGAGTCCTGGCTCCGAGAAAAGGCCTCTCATAGAATCTTAGCTCCGAAAGAAGACCTGTCAGAGAGTCTTAGCTCCGAGAGAAGACTGTTAGGGAATCCTGGCTCCGAGAGAAGACCTGTCAAGGAATCCTAGCTCAGAGAGAAGATTTATCAGAGAATCTAGTCCTTGAAAGAAACCTGTAAGGGAATCTTGGCTCTGAGAGAAGATATCAGAAAATCCTGGCTCCTAGGGAAGAGTTGTCAGGGAATCCTTGCTCTAAGAGAAGATCTGTCAGAGAATCATGGCTCCAAGATAAGACCTGTCAGGGAATCCCTACGCTCAGAGAAAATATGTCAGGGAATCCTGGCTCCAAGAAAAGACTTATCAGGGAATCCTAGTACCAAGAGAAAACCTATCCGGTAACTTTGTCTCTTCGAGAAGACCTGTCAGAGAATCCTAGTTCTGAGAGTAGACTTATCAGGAATTCCAAGCTCCGAGAGAAGACTTATAAGGGAATCTTGACTCAGAGAGAAGACCTGTCAGGGAATCTTGTCACTGGGAAAAGACTTGTCAGGGAATTCATGACTACGAGAGAAGGACTGTCAGGGAATTCTGGCTCTGAGGGAAGAACTGTCAGGGAATCCTGGCTCCGAGAGAAGACTAGTCAGAGAATCCTGGCTCCAAGAGAAGACCTGTCAGGGAACCCTGGCTCCGAGAGAAGACCTGTCAGTGAATCTTGGCTCCGAGGGAAGGCTGTCAGGGACTCCTGGCTATGAGAGAATACCAGTCAGAGAATCCTGGCTCCGAGAGAAGACCAGTCAGAGAATCCTGGCTCCGAGAGAAGACCAGTCAGAGAATCCTGGCTCCGAGAGAAGACCAGTCAGAGAATCCTGGCTCCGAGAGAAGACCAGTCAGAGAATCCTGGCTCCGAGAGAAGACTCATCAGGGATTCTTGGCTCCGAGAGAAGACTCATCAGGGATTCTTGGCTCCGAGATAACAACTATCACGGAACCTAGTCTCTTAGAGAAGGCCTTTCAGGGAATTATGGTTCCCAGAGAAGATCGGTTAGAAAACCCTGGCTCCGAGATAACACCAATCAGGGAATCCTTGCTCCATGAGAAGATCTGTCAGGGATTGCTCGCTGCTAGAGATAACCTATCAGGGAGCCCCAAGAGGAAAAATTCCAAATTGCAATATGGAGAAGTTAAGAGGTAGAAAAAAAGTTATGTGGAAGAGAGTTAACGTAGAAGGGTATAAAGTTTGTGCAGCTAATTACGCAAGTGGAGCTTCAAAGAGCCTTGAGTAATGTTTACAGCGTACCACGTGAGCACCGTGCAATTTTCGTGACTCTATTCTTCAAACGTGAATTAAGATTTATGAAGACATAGCCTCTATAAAAGGCAATAAAAAATATTCTTTCATAATGTATAAAGGTTTGTGGTTGCATCTAATTTTAGGGAATGGAATAAAAACAAGATTTTCATTAACTTTTTTTATAAAGCTGTATTAATATTTAGGAATACATTTCATATATAACATCGACGACGAACAAGCTGAATCCTACAAGTCTATAGAAAGAAGAAAAATAAACTATGAATAGCACAGTATTACAAAAGGACGATAAACCAGAAAGTGATTCGATGAAAGACCTGTAAATACGTTGATGACTCGTGTAATGATGTTTCCTAGATCGGCCATTCATGGGTTCAGAGTTTCCTTGAAATATTACATTTGAAGCAAATTATATCTTCTTGAAATAAACGATTAATTGTAACTATATTACTTCAGAGGCTCAAACTTGCAGCGGATTATTTTTTTGTTTTATCTTGAAGAGGCTGTAATAAGTCTCTTCATGGTTTACATTATCTATTTTAACGTTGTAGAGAGTAGGTTAACAAGAGCACCAGCCACCCATTGAGATACTACCATTGGACTTATTGGGTCCTTTAACTTGCCAAACAGTACTACATTGGATAACACTCTCTGGTTACGGCTCATTTTCTCTTTACCTACACATGCACCGAATAGTCTGATCTATTCTTACCCCAGTCTCCTCTGTTCTCATATACCTAACAACACTGAGATTATCAAACAATTCTACATCACTCAAGGGGTTAACTACTGTAGTAAGGGTAGAAGAGACTCTTTAGCTATGGTAAGCCGCTCTTCTAGTAAAAGGACACTCCAAAATCAAACCATTGGTCTCTGGTCTTGGGTAGTGTCATAACCTCTGTACAATGGTCTTCCACTGTCTTGAGTTAGAGTTCTCTTGCTTGGGGGTACACTCGGAGATGCTGTTCTATTTTATTTCTCTTCTTCATATTTTTTTAAGTTTTTATAGTTTATAAGTGAAGTATCTGATTTAATATTGCTACCGTTCATGAAATATTTTATTTTGATTGTTTATTTCCTTGTAGTTTGTTTATTTTTTTCCTTATTGGGCTATTTTTTCCTGTTGGAGCCCTTGGGCTAATAGCATCTTTCTTTAACAATTAGGGTTATAGCTTATCTTGAAATAATAATAATAATAATAATAATAATAATGAGGATGATGATGAGGATGCTGATATTTAATGTTTTTTATTCATTGCTTTTAATATATTTTATGGTTCCTTATTTCCTTTCCTTGCAGGGCTATTTTTCCCTGTTGCAGCCCTTGGATTTATAGTATCCTGCTTTTCCAACAAGAGTTCTAGCTTAGCTAAGAATAATTAGTAATAATCATCATCATCGTTATCATCATCATCATCATCATCATTATCATCATCATTCGCGATACTGAAATTAGTAGCAAATCTAAACAATAAATAGATTTAAACAATAAATTTTTAATATATGTGAATATATTTCGTACGAATAAAGAGGAAATTTGAACCTTGAAAAAATATAGCCAATGAGTAAAATTGAAATTTATTTCTACTACAACATAGTAAAGAAACAACTCAAACGAGCCAACCATGGCTTTTTATTTTTATTAAAGCTTTGTCACTCTTAATACTATGGATAGTTGATAGTTGATGTATATCTTTAAAGTAACAATCTTTATTACCCTGGGATGTTCTACAACAGACAAAAAATATTTGATTTACAACACAGGAATACGATTCGTTGACACACAAGCTAGGTTTATGAATTATCAATGGGACGCCAAATACAAACAGGTATTGAAATGATGAATTCTTCTGCCTTAATATATATATATATATATATATATATATATATATATATATATATATATATATATATATATATATATAAATCCAGACACATACTCTTTATTATATAGGGGAGATATTTGTAATCACACATTACAAATATAACTTCAATGGACAATAATGACGACCATGTTTACTTTTTTACACAATTAAAATAATTGTAAATGAAGGCAATAATTGGCAATCCATAAAATCCTAATTACGCACAAACACTCGATAAAAGCTGTAAACAACAACAAAATTAGAGACTTGGCCCTCCCCTCATGCAAAGAGTCCGGTCACCCATCTATTTTAATTTCCCGGAAGCCCCTTCAGGGCTCACGCCATCACAATTCATGCATCCATCAAAAGAGGAAGGCAATTAGGAATGGAAATTCCCACTCTGCTCATTTTCAGAATGAGCTGGACTCTTAATATAGTCAGAAGAAGAAGAAGAAAAAGAATGAGGAGAAGTGAGAGATGAATGGAATGGGGGCGGGGCTACGATACGGGTCTGACCTCGTAGGCCAGTAGTGGAGGGGGAGGGAGGAGTGTGGAGGAGCCAGTCACCCGACTGACTTCGAGTGTGTAGGTTGTTGCTTTGACCGAGAAGGATTGGACCCGGGAGACTGTCTCCCCCACGATTTATATAAGAAGAAGAGCAGACATATTGTACCCCTGATGGCCACTTGCCTTCGACTCTTGTCAGATATTTCTCTCTTTCGCCTGCCAGCATATATTTTGGTTGACAAAGAAAGTCAAGGGATAGCAGTAACGGATGCCTTCCTCCGGACAAGTAGGTAACTCGTGAAGGGAATAATATTTATTTCATTCTATATCTATAACAAATTATCACTAAGGAAAGTGATAAATTTGTATAATATTTACTTATGGGTGGTTTATTTGTATATATAACATAAAGCTAAGATAAATTTGACATTGCATACATTGCAAATATGTTTATAAGATGAAACATTCATAATTCACATTACCATTTTCCTGGACCAGGTTTCGATTTCCAGCAGGTCAGAAGCTATTGTCTTTGAGTGGTTCCACCTCTGAATTCTGATCCTGAGGTCGATGAGAGAATCCAGACATAAAGGTATTAAAATATAGGGATTATTTGAATATGAAAAACATGTCTAAATGTGCAAAATTTATCAAATATAATATATATATGTATATATATACATATATATATATAATATGTATACAGTATATACTGTATATATATATATATATATATATATATATATATATATATATATATATATATATATATATATATATATTTATATATATATATATGTATATATATTTATATATATATATATATATATATATATATATATATACATATATATATATATATATATATATATATGTAAATATTTATATATATATATTCATATATATATTTATATATATATATATTCATATATATATATATATATATATATATATATATATATATATATATATATATATATATATCATATATATATATATATATATATATATATATATATATATATATATATATATGCATATATATATATATATATATATATATATATATATATATGTATATATATTTATATATATATATATATATATATATATATATATATATATATATATATATATATTCATATATATATATATATATATATATATATATATATATATATATATATATATATATATTTATATATATATATATATATATATATATATATATATATATATATATTCATATATATACATTCATATATATATATATATATATTTATATATATATATAATCTCTTATCCATAGGTACTCGGGCATTGGTGGTGATAGAAAATTCCTAGAAATGTTGAGGTTCATATGTTATTTCCAGTCATTTTGGGAAGATTTTTAGCTGAGTTAAATCTTTATAATGATTTTTACGTCAATTGGGCAAGAATGTATTTTTTTTTTTTTTTTCGTCTTTAATAGTTATGGTAAACAGAATTTAATCACGACTCAATGCGCTGGATAACTGAAGTTCTGTAGTCATTATAGAATCAGTTTAAACGATATTTCCGTGATTTGCGGTATAGTATAAACAACGAAACTTAAAAAACCAGAATTGAAAATATTTGAAAAGAAATAGTTCCATCTTATTTATACTCGATTTTCATTCAGTCCCGTTGTGGTGGCCGATGTGGTAACGTTCCTGACTTGTGAACGCCAGAAGGGGGTTCTAGTCAGGCTCAAGCCCGTTAGTTCCTTTGGTCACTGCAACCTCACCATCCTTATGAGCTAAGGATCGGGGGTTTGGGATAGTCTATAGGTCCATCTGCTGAGTCATCAGCAGCCATTGCCTGGCCCTCCTTGGTCCTAGTTTGCGTGGAGAGAGGGCTTTGGCGCTGATCATGTGTATACATGGTCAGTCTCAAGGGCATTTTCCTGCTTGATAGGGAATGTCACTGTCTCTTGCCTCTGCCACTCATAAGCGGCCTTTAAACCTTTAAACTTTTATTCACTTTCACCTTCCAAAGACGATTAATCTTCCATATTGTCTCCTTAACAGAAAGCTATTTTAACTTCAAAAAGGTCTGTGGTAGCCGATTGGATACGCCCCTGCCTGGTGATGTGTGTGTGTGTGTGTGTGTGTGTGTACACGCACGCACGCACGCATGAGTGTGTGTGTGTGTGTATAAAGCCTTCACCTGCTATCACAAACAAAGGGAAAATCCAAGTACAAGCTTTGTGAAACCTACTTCAATAGGGAGTGTATTTCCCGTAGATTATACTAACCGCCACTGTATCAAAATAACAGATATCTATCCTCTTTTCATTGAAAGAAAAATACACAATGTTGAAAACTAAAGCCATTTCTCAAATTAAGTTTTTAAAATTAGGACAATAAAGGTACATTCAAAGGCAGATAAAAGAACGTATAAAAAGAGAAATGTAACAATGAATAACTGCATCAATTGCAATATTTGTATATTTGTTAAAAGCAGTACAAAATATGTACTCTTAGGAAGGTATCACTCTCTCCATCTCATGTAAATTGTGCCATTTCAGAAATATAACAACCTTGGCGTGATTAATTATTATTATTATTGTTATTATTATTATTATTATTATTATTATTGTTATTATTATTATTATTATTATAGTTGTAGTTGTTTTAGTTGTTATTATTATTATTATTATTATCATTATTATTGTTGTTGTTGGTTTTGTTGTTTTTGTTGTGGTTGTTGTTGTTGCAGTTGCTGTTAGTTATTATTGTTGTTATTGTTATTATTATTACCTAGGATACAACCCTAGTTGGAAAAGCATGATACTATAAGCCCAAGTATGCCTGGGTGTACCCTCAAACAAGAGAACCCTAATCAAGCAGGGCATAACTACGGTACAGAGGTTATGGCACTACCCAAAACTAGATAACTATGGTCTGACTTTTGATTGGCCTTCTCCTAGAAGAGCTGCTGACCATAGCTAAAGAGCCTCTTTTACTCTCACCAAATTGAAAGTAGCCACTGAAAAATTATAGTGCAGTGCGTATCTCCTTGAGTGAGGAAGATTTTTTTCGGTTATCTTAGAGTTGTTAGGTGTATGAGGAAAGAGGAGAATGTATAAATGTATAGGCTAGAGGGCTAGACTATTCGGTGTAAATGTAAGCAAAAGGAAAATCAGTCGTAAGCAGAAAGAAGGGTTCAATGTAGTACGGTTTGTCCAGTCAAAGAACCCAATAACTCTCTAGCGGTAGTATGTATATATATATATATATATATATATATATATATATATATATATATATATATATATATATATATATATATATATATAATTTAGCCATAACCAGGGAGGGATCCAATGTAGTATTATCGAACCAGTCAAAAAAACCAATAACTCTCTAGCTGGTAGTATCTCAACAGGTGGCTGGTACCTTGGATTAAATCAACAAATTTGAACTATTAGACCAGGTCTTAGGGCCTGGGAGGCCATTCAGAGTCCATGTGCCACTGGAAAAAACCCAGTACAGTCACAGGATGAAGGAAAAGCATATGGAAGGAAGGAAGGGGGAACGATGGTTTAGAAGTACATAAAGTAACCGAATGTATTCTGCTGACCTTCAAATAAAGTCTATAATTGATATATCAATTATAGACGTTATTTGAAGGTCTGTTAAAAAAAAAATAAAGAAAAAAAAATTAATTTAAATCGGAATTTCTCCGTAAAAAAAATATATTATTTCTCACTATTTCAGTGAAATTCAAGCGACCGTAATTTTTACCCTACTTTGTTATTATCTATTACGGGTTAGTGGCCGTAATATCACTCCTTTGAGTCAATATATCCGTTTTTAAAACGATAAATTCCTGGAAACATTTATTCCAGGATTTTTATCGTTTTTAATGGAAATTTTTGACTCTACATTGCATTTATTGAGGTGAACACTTAACCCTCTACTTGGAGGGGAGTAAATTTATCAAATATTAATAGTCAAATGTTAAGGGTGTCTGGTTTCAGTTCTAATTTCATTAGAATAGATACTCACGAGAACGTCAGCCGGGCAAGCCCAACCCCACAATGTGGTGCCCAACCACAGCAGTGGCCTCCCCAGTAAACAGCGTAAACTCGCGGTCCAAGCTGGGATAGATCTGCTGCCATGTGAATGCTAGGCGAACATATTACCACTGTAATAGTCAAAGATCACATATCTTTGGGATTGAAGTCTTTCATAACCAAATCTATATTCGTTATAATCTCCATATTGAATAATTATATGAGTTCCATAACAAATTAATTAATGAAAAAAATTACTTATAGATCAATGTCAAAGATTTTCTGCTCTTGATAGCATCACATTTGTTGCATCATTGTCATATTTCCAATCAATAACAAAATTCCTTATAGTTATGTCTTAAATAATTTGACCCTTGAAGGTCAAACAAAAAGGTCACTCCTTTTCTCCTTTTTATCAATTTGAATGTTTCATATACGGCTGTTTATTCATATTGTAAGTCTTCTTAGAGTGCTCGTTTTCTATTAGTTCTCCTCCGTAAGGGTGACTTAACTTAGTAGCAACTTGAGCGTAAACGTGTTTTTAAAATCCCATCTTCAGAGTTATTTTTTCTTGTTATTAATGAAATTCCTCGCTAGAACTTCTGCCTATAATAATGTTCGTCAATTAAGCACCTATTTTTCTTTCTTTTGTGTGTGTGTGTGTATGTTTGTGTGTGTGTGTGTGTGTGTCTTCATCTACTTGTTTTTCACATATAATTTGAGAAATTTTTCTCTTATTTTCATGGCACTAGCCACCCTTTGAGATACTACCACTAGAGAGTTATTGGGTCTTTTTACTGCCCAGATTGCATTACATTGGATCCCTCTCTCTCGTTACAGCTCATTTATTTCCTTTTCCTACACATACAGCGAATAGTCTGGCCTATTCTTTATTTATTCTCCTCTGTCCTCATACACCTGACAACACTGAAATTACCAAACAATTCCTCTTCGCTGAAGGGATTAACTACTGCAATATAATTGTTCAATGGCTACTTTCCTCTTGGTATGGGTAGAAGTGAGACTCAAGTTATGGTAACAGTTCTTCTAGGAGAAGAACACTTTAAAATACAACCATTGATCTCTAGTCTTGGGTAGTGCCATAGCCTCTGTACCATGGTCTTCAACTGTCTTGGTATAGAGTTCTCTTGCTTGAGGGTACAATCGGCCACACTATTACTGTTCCCTATTATCATATTTCTCTTCCTCTTGTTTTTTTTTTTTTTTAATTTTTTTTATAGTTTATACATGAAATATCTCTTAATGCTGTTATTGTTCTTAAAGTATTTTATCTTAATTATTCATTATTCTCTTTTCATTTATTCATTTCCTTATTTCCTTTCCTCACTGGGCTATTGTTTCCTGTTAGAGCTCTTGGACCAAAAGCATCCTGCTTTTCCAACGGGTGTTGTAGCTTAGCTAATAATAATAATAACAATAATAATAATAATAATAATGATTATATTATATGAAATAACAAACTACCAAGTATAAGGTGGCAAACGTATTCCTATAAATATTGATTATTTACTCGCATTCCTTTCGCGTATATACGCACATTCACTTTGATAATCCTACTTCATCCAAACTAAGTAAAAAAAAAAAATCTTGTTTTTCTTCTCCACATGCATCCGAGTAATGTTTTTATTTCTAACAAGGAAACTTCCCGAAAATGTGGGGGGTTTGGGGGGGGGGCTGGAGGGCTCCCATGTTGGTGGGTGGGAAGGATGTAGAAACGCCAAGCTAGTAACCGCCAGCCCTGAGGAAACAGTCGGAAATATTCGAGGGAAAGTACAATATATATCTCGACAGTTCTGCTTTGGCCCCCTGAAGGCGTTCGGGTCTCAGGAAAAATAACAACATAAATTGAAAAAGAAAAACTTATAAAATGTTCCGTTTTCGTCGAAGGGTCTTTGTTTTTTTATTCATTTTATTTTTTTTTTTTTGTCTTTTAATGTATATATATATAGAGATTATTATAAAGATTTATTTTAGCATATGGTATTGGATTTATTGTTGCATTTTACACATGTGCAACGGTGTTAGTTTTTTATTTATTTCTTTTAAGGTATATAGAGATCGTGTATAAAGATTTATTTTAGCAAATGGTATTGGATTCTTTGTTGCATTTTATATAAGTGCAAGGGTCTTTTTTAAGGTGCTTATATAGAGATTGTGTATAAAGATTTATTTTAGCATATGGTATTGGATTCATTGTTGCATTGTATTTATGTGCAAAGGTCTGTTTTTAAGGTGTATATATAGATATTGTGTATAAAGATTTATTTTAGCAAATGGTATTGGATTCATTGTTGCATTTTATATAAGTACAAGGGTCTTTTTTAAGGTGTATACATAGAGATTGTTTATGAAAGATTTATTTTACCAGATGGTATTGGATTCATTGTTGCATTTTATATATGGGCTGTTTTTAAATATTGTCGTGTTTTCTAGTCTAACAAGTATGTTTGATTAACAGTCTTACTCTTTTTGCCATATGTATTATTATCAGTAACAAAGCCCTACATTATTATTGTTGTTATTATTTTGATATAATCTACTACTACTACTACTACTACTACTACTACTACTACTACTACTACTACTACTACTACTACTACTACTTTTATTGTTATTATTATTATTTTTCCTACTACTACTACTACTACTACTACTACTACTACTACTACTACTATTATTATTATTATTATTATTATTATTATTATTATTATTATTATTATTATTATTATTATTATTATTATTATTATTATTATTATTATTTATTATTATTATTATTCAAAGATTTAATCTTCTGGCTTTAAAAATAATATTAACAAACGAACCTTTAAATCTTGAGTTCTGCATGCATTATTTGTTTGCTAAACTGTCTAAGTCTTGTTTTGCAGAAACCATACATTCAACATTATAGTTGGTACGGACAAATAAAAGAATTAATCACATATATAGATGTACAAACGCTCTAATGTTAAATATATAAATTACTCAAAATAAGATTTATGCAGTTTAGGAAAAAAATTGTATATATGTGTGTGTTTGTGTATATATATATATATATATATATATATATATATATATATATATATATATATATATATATGTGTGTGTGTGTGTGTGTGTATATATACAGTATATGTGTGTATATATATATATATATATATATATATATATATATATATATATATATATATATATATATATATATATATATATATATATATTTATGTGTGTGGATATGTATATACATATATATATGATTATATATATCTATATATATATATATATATATATATATATATATATATATATATATATATATATATATTTATGTGTGTGTATATGTATATACATATATATATATA
>NC_090753.1:51709490-51714490 GCF_036898095.1 Palaemon carinicauda
ATCGCATATACTGGATATATAATAATATTCTTGGCTCTCTCTCTCTCTCTCTCTCTCTCTCTCTCTCTCTCTCTCTCTCTCTCTCTCTCTCTCTCTCTCTCATCTTTAAACTCATGCTCTATCTAACCCCATAACTCTACGACCTTTTTCCTAACCTCTGACTGTTGTAGTGTGCATTATTCAATGACCTTTGCAACAGGAAAACATGACCTGACCTCTGACAAGGTTTTATTTTCAGTGTAAACGAAACGAACAGAATCATATTTGACTATTCCGTGCCGTAACAAAGAACAGGTAATTGTACCATTCCAAGAGTATTGGATATAACCTATTCAGAAATCCAGTCATTTCAGGAGTATTGGATATAACCTCTCCAAGATTCCAATCATTCTAAGAGTATTTAATATAACCTATTCGTGAATCTAATCATTCCAAGAATTATTGGATATAACCAATTCATGAATCTAATCATTCCAAGAGTATTGGATCCATCGCATTCAGGAATCCAATCATTCCGAGAATATTGTATATAACCTATTCTGGAATCCAATCATTTCAAGAGTTTTAGATATAGGAATCCAATCATTCCGAGAATATTGTATATAACCTATTCTGGAATCCAATCATTTCAAGAGTTTTAGATATAGGAATCCAATCATTCCGAGTGTATGGGATATAACCTATTCAGGATCCAATCATTCCCAGAATATTGGATATAACCTATTCAGGAATCCAATCATCCCAAGAGTACTGGATATAACCTATTCAGGAATCCAATCATTCCAAAAGTACTGGATATAGCCTATTCAGGAATCCAATAATTCCCAGAATAATGGATATAACCTTTTCAGGAATCCAATCATTCCGAGATAATGGGATATAACCTATTTAGGAACCCAATCATTCCAAGATTATTGGATATAACCTATTCAGGAATCCAATCATTCCAAGATTATTGGATATACCCTATTCAGGAATCCAATCATTCCAAGAATACTGGATATAACCTATTTAGGAAGCCAATCATTCCAAGAGTATTGGATCTATCGCATTCAGGAATCTAATCATTCCAAGATTATGGGATATAACCTATTCAGGAATCCAATCATTCCCAGAATAATGGATATAACCTATTAAGGAATCCAGTCATTCCAAGATAATGGGATATAACCTATTTAAGAATCCAATCATTCCAAGATTATTGGATATAACCTATTCAGGAATCCAATCCTTCCAAGAGTATTGGATATAACCTATTCAGGAATCAATTCATTCCAAGACTGTTGGATAAAACCTATTCAGGAATCAAATCATTCCAAGAGTATTGGATATAAGCTATTCAGGAATCCAATCCTTCCAAGAGTATTGGATATAACCTATTCAGGAATCCAATCCTTCCAAGAGTATTGGATATAACCTATTCAGGAATCCAATCATTCCAATATTATTGGATATAACCTATTCGGGAATCAATTCATTCCAAGACTGTGGGATATAACCTATTCAGGAATCCAATCCTTCCAAGAGTATTGGATATAACCTATCAAAAAATCCAATCATTCCAACAGTATTGGATATAACCTATTCAGGAATCATATCATTCCAAGATTATTGGATATAACCTAATCAGGAATCAATTCATTCCAAGACTGTTGGATAAAACCTATTCAGGAATCAAATCATTCCAAGAATATTGAATATAACCTATTCAGGAATCCAATCATTCTAAGATTATTGGATATAACCTAATCAGGAATCAATTCATTCCAAGACTGTTGGATAAAACCTATTCAGGAATCCAATCCTTCCAAGAGTATTGGATATAACCTATTCAGGAATCCAATCATTCCAAGATTATTGGGTATAACCTATTTAGGAATCCAATCATTCCAAGATTATTGGATATAACCTATTCAGGAATCCAATTATTCCAAGATTATTGGATATAACCTATTCAGGAATCCAATCATTCCAAGATTATTTATATAACCTATTTAGGAATCTAATCATTCCAAGAGTATTGGATATAACCTATTCAGGAATCCAATCATTCCAAGAGTACTGAATATAACCTATTCAGGAATCCAATCATTCCAAGATTGTTGGATATAACCTATTCAGGAATCCAATCATTCAAAGATTATTGGATATAACCTATTCAGGAATCCAATCGTTCCAAGATTATTAGATATAACCTATTCAGGAATCCAATCTTCCAAGATTATTGGATATAACCTATTCAGGAATCCTATCATTCCAAGAGTATTGGATATAACCTATTCAGGAATCCAATCATTCCAAGAGTATTGGATATAAGCTATTCAGGAATCCAATCATTCCTAGACCATTGGATATAACCTATTCAGGAATCAAATCCTTCCAAGAGTATTGGATGTAACCTATTCAGGAATCCAATCATTCCAAGACTATTAGATATAACCTATTCAGGAATCCAATCATTCCAATGGTATTGGATATATCCTATTCAGGAATCCAATCATTCTAAGAGTATTGATATAACCTATTCAGGAATCCAATCATTCCAAGAGTATTGGATATAACTATTTCGGAATCCAATCATTCCAAGAGCATGTGATATATCCTATTCAGGAATCCAATCCTTCCAAGAGTATTGTATATAACGTATTCAGGAATCCAATCATTCCAAGAGAATTGGAAATAACCTATTCAGGAATCCAATCATTCCAAGGCTATTAGATATAACTTATTCAGGAATCCAATCATTCCAAGGCTATTAGATATAACTTATTCAGGAATCCAATCATTCCAAGAGTATCGATATAACCTATTCAGCAATCCAATCATTCCAAGAGTTTTGGATATAACTATTTAGGAATCCAGTCATTCCAAGAGTATTGGATATATCCTATTCAGGAATCCAATCCTTCCAAGAGTATTATATATAACGTATTCAGGAATCCAATCGTTCCAAGAGTATTGGATATAACCTATTTAGGAATCCAATCATTCCAAGAGTATTGTATATAACCTATTCAGGAATCCAATCATTCCAAGAGTATTGGATACATCCTATTCAGGAATCCAATCATTCCAAGAGTATTGGATACATCCTATTCAGGAATCCAATCCATCTAAGAGTATTGGATATAACAAATTCAGGTATCCAATTATTCCAAGACTATTGGGTTTAACCTATTCGGGAATCCAATCATTCCAAAACTATTAGATATAACCTATTCAGGAATCCAATCATTCCAATAGTATTGGATATATCCTATTCAGGAATCCAATCCTTCCAAGAGTATTGGATATAATGTATTCAGGACTCTTAATTAGTAAGAATTACCCATTAATAAATTTGCTATTCAAACTTGCAGCCAATGTTTTTACATTGAATATTATTAAGATCATCAACAGCGTTAGAACAGTTATGATGAGACTTATGTCAAACTGCTCAACAAAATAGAATTTGCAACAAGTTCGAACTTCTTACCAATTTAACCACTGGATTAGGAAGATCATTCCACATTCTAAAACTTCTAGAAAACTGTGTAGTATTGGGCCTTGCGATGAAGGCAAGATTGTTAAAATTAACTCAGGATTCAGTAACCTGGGGTGAACATTCTTAAGATGGAATTTAAGTAAAGAGAGTAGCATCATATGCATACAGTATGTAAAAAGCTAATTTTTTACTAGAGTCTTCCGTATATGTGAAATGCTAACTGTTTTTAAATAGCATCATCTGCATATGAAAAAAAGCTAGTCTATTTTAGGTCAAACCATACTATATCGTGCGTATATAGTATAGAATTAATGGACCGAAAACACTGCCCTAAGGAACGGTAGATATTACATTCCTATAAAGGTTTAAAGGCCACTCATGAAGGGCAGAAGCAAGGGATAGTGACAATGCCCATACTAGTAGGATAATGCCCTAGAGACTGACCATATATACATATTATCAGCGCCCAAGCCTCTCTTCACACAAGGTAGGACCATGGAGTGCCAGCCAATGGTTGCTGAAGACTCAGCAGGTAGACCTATAGGCTCCCCTACCATCCCCCACCCATCCTTAGCTCACAAGGATGGTTAGGTTGCAGACGCTACAAGAAGCTATAGAGCTAGAGTGGGACTCGACCCCCAGTCCAGCGATCGCCAGGCATGGACGTTTCCAATAGTACTCATATACAAATATTTTAGGAAAGGAATGTTGAACAAACGCCACCTGTGAGTATTTGGATACATTAGATTTGTAGTCCATTTGCCTTTCCTTTATTTCCGCGACTCATGGGAGGGACGTTTGATGTCCCTGGGGATCAGCAGAGAAGGGAGGGATGAAGAAGAGAAAGGGAATTAAGAAGGTAAAGGAAGTAGAAAGAGGATGAGAGGAAGAGGGATAGTGATAGGGGAATAGGAATGAGAATAATGGAAGGGGTGCCACAGGAGACATCATACATCAAATGAATTTATGGAGATAAATGCGATTACCTTAGTAGATAGATGGTAGATAGATGGAAGCTTCAGAGAAGTTAACAAATGTTAAGAAATAAAAAGAAACAAAAAAAAATAAGACAAGAAAGATGATGTAAAAGGCATTTAATAAATGCTATCGTGATTAATGTAAACATTGAGAAAAAAGGACATCAAATATATTTTGTATAACTCTCTAAAGATATTTGTACCAATGTAGGACAGGAGAAATATCCCATTTTACCATAAATACGCAAGGCTCGTATACTCACGAGGAACAAGGATGAATCTCTCTCTCTCTCTCTCTCTCTCTCTCTCTCTCTCTCTCTCTCTCTCTCTCTCTCTCTCTCCTTCGAAATCATTATTGTCTTCCCCTGTCTCTTGAGTTAGAGTTCTATTGTTTAAGGGCACAATCGAGCTTACTATTCTGCATAATTTCTCTTCCTCTTGTTTTGTTAAAGTTTTTATAGTTTATATAAGAAATTTTTATTTTAATGTTGTTACTGTTCTTAAAATATTTCATTTTTCCTTGTTTCCTTTCCTCGCTG
>NC_090753.1:51719490-51836990 GCF_036898095.1 Palaemon carinicauda
ATGAAACAGTTGAGGATGGGGAAGAAGGAATGAACTGGATTGGTAATAGAAAATTAACAGACATAGAGTATGCTGATGACGCTATTCTTATTAGCAGAACACCACAGGATTTGCAATGCTTGCTTACCAGAATGCATGAAATATCACACGAGTTTAAGCTCAACATAGAAGAAAGCCAAAAGGAAAAAGGATTAATGAGGTAGAATCATTTAAATATTTGGGAACAAGGGTCTCTGATACAGGGTCTTTAGAATTTTACTTTAATGAAAGATTGAAAAAAGCAAATCAGACAATGAGTAGGTTAAGAAAAATTTGGAAATCAAATCTCGCGAAAATACCTATAAAAATCAGCTTATATATCAGTTTAGTGAAATCAGTGTTACAGTAGGGACATGAGTCATGGTATGACAATGAAACTATCTCCAATAGATTTTGTAGTTTTCAGAACAAATCCGTCAGAAGAATATTACGAGTTAAATGGCAGCTAGGACAGGATTAGAAATGAATCTATGAAAGAGATTACTCGAGTGCCATATGTGGATGAGATTATAGTGAGGGGTAGATGGAGATGGTTGGGGCATGCTCTCCGCACTCCCCAAGAGAAATTAGGTCACCAAACGTTTTGCCGGGGTCCAGAAGCCGCTAGAAGAATTAGAAGACCAGGTCTACATAGCTGAGGACTATGAAGCCCGAAGTAAATGATGATGAATGGAGAAGTATTGAAATAAAAGCGCAAGATAGAGACAACTGGCGAAATCTTACCTAGGCCCTTTGTATATATATATATATATATATATATATATATATATATATATATATATATATATATATATATATATATATATATATATATATATATATATTCAAATGCCTACTTTTTATTCTATGGGTAGATTATTCATGAGAGATAGATAAAAAGTCTTAGAGCCAAGCAAGAGAACGTCAAATTAAAGACCGTTTTATCATTCAATCATCAGGCTCAAATCTGATGGTTCCTAAGCAGGACTATTTATTGCAGTGGAAGAACTGTTTGCCGAAGAATAGCGGAATTAGAACCTGGCTCTAGCTGGGATTAGAGAACGAGACAGGTTGGCTGTGTCAAATGATTTCCATGCAAAAATAGGTGATGGAGACTGTAAAAAGTAGGAGTAATTAGTTCTTTTAGACTAATATATATATATATATATATATATATATATATATATATATATATATATATATATATATATATATATATATATATATATATATATATTTTTTTTTTTTTTTTTTTTTTTTTTTTTTTTTGGGCTCAAGCCATGTCGTCCTGATGGAAGTTCCTATAGGGTAGCTTCCTAGGGTATATTACAACTACGGCGATATTCCCAGAGAATTTACCTTAAGGTACCCAGAATTCTAACTCCTGGAGCGAATATCCCTAATGAAAGGGATATCGCGACATATCAGAGGACGTATTCTTGACACGCCACATGGCAATCTGCACCCCGAACAGAGATAACACATCGAAGGGGTCAATTGGCAAGAAAACGAAAACGAGAAAGAAAAAGGGGAGCCGTTCCCAAGGCTCTCTCTTTTCCCGTTTCGTAAGCGTGTATTGCGCCAATCCTGGCGCCATCTGTATTCCTTTTCGCGTAGCTTAACAACTCGGTGTTTTTTTCCTGTGTTTCTTGCAAAATCTTGGATTTAATCATCTTTTCATGGCTTCTCCAACTTCGTCTGCCTCTGATAAGTTGAGTACCATTTCTTTTATGTATAAATGTAGGCTCTTGGTAAATTTTACAGTGATTAATAGTAATAATCTTTGTTACAAGAGCCGTTGCCTACCGGAGGCGTCCTGGACGCTGTCGCTCGCTAGGTATGAGTTTTAGTTAGCCAGAGCGACATTCCCGGTTGTTTTGCTTTAATAAATTTTAGCTATTTAGCGTTACATAGGATTTCCTTTCTCGTGCTTTTAGTATTATTTATTTTGGCGAAGTATTCGCCAACTCTGGCCTACGCTAGGCCATGTAGCCTAGTCGTTTGGTCCTAGTACTTTCCTGCATGATTTTGGATTTCCAAGTGTTTTAAAATCTTATTGAAGCTTTAGGCAGTTTTTCATTCATTTAAGTTTATGTTGATTATTTCCAAGATAGTATACGAGTGAGTTTCGGTGATTTAGGTAATCGATTCTCTTGGTGCCTAGGCTAAGTTGCTTATGGAGCCTTAGTATACTTTCTCTTACTCCCCGGTTGCTTTCTTTTCTTCGGAGAAGGTATGCAATCCCTTTCCCTCTGTTTAAGCCTTGGGCTTAACCCTAGTGGTTTATCTGAATTAACTTTCGATACAACTATACTGGGGTGTTACTGTACCTTCCTGTTCCAGTAAGTCTGGCTTCAGAGAGGGACAGAACATCAGAGTTTTTAGTCTGAGTCTGTGTTTGTCTGGCTTGGGGTAGAGTCTCCCTCGCCAGCCTGACGCAGACATAGGAGGCTTAGCCTCCTTAGGTCACTGCCCAAGGTTTTTGTACGAGATGATTCCTTCTTTTGTGATCTAGCAGACTAGTCCTTGTTGCTGTTCTCGGTGGGAGGATAAGATCCTTTCCCTGGGAGTAGCAACACCTTCCTTGCTTTGGTTCAGTGGGGGTTGGCAAGTATTGCTGGCGTCCCTCCTTGGATCTCCCTTAGGCTAAGATGAGTTTTCTTGGCTGCGGGTGATTCTTCACTAAAGCAAGGTTGGTAGGACCCTCTTTTGTCCCTTCCCCCTCTATCTCTGTAATGGCCTAGCCATTACAGTACTGTACGTCATTCTACATCTGGACCTAAGATAGGTTAGGATGTGGAATTGACTCAGTCCCTTGCCGGCCGGCAGAGTGTGCCGGCCGGCGAAGGTCTTCTGCTTTGAGTGCTGCCCGGACCTCCCTTGGTCCCTCATCCATGTCTGCCTGTAGAGCCAGACGGCATTGGTCAGGAAGCCTGAAATAGATTCTCCCCTTCCTTATATGCACTCTTAAGGATTGCCGGGCTTGGAGGTAGTTTACGCTCTTATCCCGGCATCCATTCTGTTTTCTTCTAGTCATAGGCCGGCAGCCGGGCAGTCGTAGTCCTCTGGTTCTTTTGCTGCTGGCCGGCATCAGTTGTTTACCTTTACCGGCCGGCTATTGTCAAGCCCTTGTCTGCCGGTCGCTATGAGCAGTGGCCGGCAGCCGGGTGCTAACTTGTGTAGTTACCGGCCGGCAGTCATTGCCGGCCGGCAGTTACTGCCGGCCGGCACATGCATTTGAACCAGCGTTCTGCCACCTTATAGCTGTTAAGTAGTATACTTTAAAGCTAGTTATGGTGTGTGCCGGCCGGCACATTACCTTCTATACTGTACCAGTATTCTTCAGTATAACATATACTGTAGGAAGAAAACTATAGTATAGTATTGGTACAACACTGTGTGTTCTAACACTTTTGTGTTTTCTTGCACAGCCCTTTGGTGTTGCCTTACAGATAAGAAAGTGAGTTCTTTCTTGTCTATTATCCGGTATTTTAAAATCATACCTTAGGTGTGACCTGTTTCCTCTGGAAACTTTTCATTGGTTACTCTAGGACAGATTAACCATACGATTTTATTATCTGGAAGGCTGCAACAATTGGTTGTGCGGGAAACACAAGTGTGTGTCTTTCCTTTCTGATTTGTTATGCTAAACTGTGCATATCCAGTGATACGTAGTTCACTTGATACTCATGGAAATTTCTTCTCTTTACAGGAGGACCATCCGAAGTGCGGAAGTGTTTTCTGCAATGTCCGCAGTAAGAACCTCTGCGGACATGAGTTATGTAGGAGGCACGCAGCATGCGCTGTCTCCAAGGGTGATCTCCAGTATTGGGACCCTCAGGTATGTACCGTGTGCTCTAACCTGATTACTGAGGCTTTTGATTCCCCTAGGACGGCGGAATCAAGGGATATAGCAAGGGAGAAGCTTCGTACCTGGGTAAGGGGCTTCCAGAAGAACACCTCTGGATCTTATCTTCCAAGTGAGAAGATGAGGGTTTACCTATTCCCTAGGGCATCAGCTGATGCAGTGATTCCCCAGCCTCAAGAGGAGATCCCCCAAGTTCAGATCCAGGTGGATGCTGAAGTCGCGGTCGCCTTGCAAGACATCCAGTTTTACGACAGGATGTCAGACGTGTCCGAGCGTCTGGAGGAAGACCTCCTGGCAGGAGCCCAGGATGAAGTTCAAGCCCCAGACATTGTAGAGGAAGAGGTCGACGAGGTGTCGGCTGCTCCGGTTCAGTTCCCTGAACCTATTCCCTCAACATCGTCCGCTCTCCCAGTAGAGCTGGGACAGGCCCTCTCCTCCATTGTTGGAATGATCCAACAAATGCAGAAGGAGAATAATGAGAAGGTGGCTGCAATGGAACTGCAGATGCAGAGGCTTGCAGCATCACATGGGCCCCAGAAAAGGCTTAGTGTGAAAGACCTTCCCTTGTGCTCAGATACTAACCCGTGGAGATATGCTGAGCACATGCCGATGACGACTGGAAAGATCGTCATGTCGGATAAGTTGGGTTCAGTTCCCCTAGAGGAGGTGGAATTCTGGCCCAGCAAGGGGTCATATCCGGACTGTTATGTCCGGTTGAGGAAGGAACCAGCTTCAAAGGAGGAGACAGAGCCGAAGGAGGTCATAGTGATGGACCATGCTAAGGCTCAAGCTTTGCTTTCATCTTCGATGAAAGAGAGGGGCTTCATGAACTCAAAGGTAGCTGCATTGAGTAAGAAGCTCCCTTCCCTTCCTTTGTGTCCTCTCCTGCTAGAACCTTCCCCTTTTTACAGAAAGGGTTTGCGGCTGTATTAAAAGCAGTCGAGGCCGGCAAGCCTTGCCCCTCCCTGGAGGAGTGTAAACCCTTGTCGCTAGCCCTACCTATGGACCACAAGGACTGGAAGGACGTCCATCTTACCTTCTCAGTCGGGAAGTTGGAGGCTGATATTGCCGGACGTCAGTTCGGTGAGAACCTCCCTAAGCTGTCTGACTTTCTTTTGTGGAGAGAGCTCAAGACAAAAGAAAGACTGGCTGCCTCAATGTCTCTTCAGACCACTCTTGAGACTATGGCAAGTGACCCCAAGGTCCATGAAATGTTCATGGTAGTGGCCAAGACTCATCTGGCCACAGTGACGAAGAATCTTTATAGCTTCGTCAGGGCGAGGAGAGCTTGTAGGGAGTTCGTGTTCACCTCAGCTACGGTGAGGCACGAGCCAAGGAAACAAATCTCCTCCAACATTTGGGGCAAAGACCTTTTCTCTAGCGAATTGGTCAAAGAAGTTGTTGATAAGGCCGCCACAGCAAATAGAAACCTTCTCCAGAAGTGGGGCCTGGCTATCAAGAGAAAGTCTTCCCCGGATGAGGGTCCTTAACCAAAGAGGAAGACTATGAGGACTAGGCTACCGTCTCGGTCAGCCAAGCAACTTAGACAGCAACAGCAACAGCAATTGCCATTGCCTTCAGTGCCCCAGATGGTGGCACAAACCTCGACCACATTCCAGTGGGTACCCCAGGCCGTGTCGACACAGTCCACGGTATTCAACCCAACGTTCGAAGGGCAGTCAACTTCCTTTCGAGCAAAGCCTAGAGGAGCAGCCAGAGGCTCGTCTAGGCGCCCCTCAAGGGGAAGGGGATTCAGGGGTGGTCGCGGTCAGGGAGGCAAGACCTCAGGACGGCAGTCCAAGTGAGATGATGCCGGTAGGAGAGAGACTTCAGAATTTTCGGGATCGGTGGACCTTCGATCCCTGGGCCCACAGCCTACTCAAGAATGGACTGGGCTGGAGCTGGTACAGCACTCCACCCCCGTGCCTTCGGTTTTTCCAACACTCCACCCCCGTTCTGGAGGAGTACATCCAAGAACTGTTGGAGAAAAAAGTGATCCGAAGGGTAAAATCCATCAAATTCCAAGGGAGGCTGTTTTGTGTTCCCAAGAAAGACTCGGAAAAGCTCAGAGTCATTCTGGACTTGTCGCCACTCAACAAGTCCATAGTGAACTGCAAGTTCAAGAGGCTAACACTGCAACACATAAGGACCTTACTGCCCAAGAGGGCATATACCGTCTCCATAGACTTGTCAGACGCCTATTGGCACGTTCCAATCAACCGTCAACTCTCCCCCTACCTAGGGTTCAAGCTACAATGAAGACTATACGCCTTCAGAGCCATGCCATTCGGGCTAAATATAGCCCCAAGGATCTTCACGAAGCTTGCGAGCGTAGCTCTCAAACAATTACGCCTAAAGGGAATTCAGGTAGTAGCCTACCTGGACGACTGGCTGGTGTGGGCAGCATCCAAGACAGAATGCTTGCAAGCTTCCATTCAAGTGATCCAGTTCCTAGAGTATCTAGGCTTCAAGATCAACAGAAAAAAATCTCGACTTTCTCCATCTCAAAAGTTCCAGTGGCTGGGAATCCACTGGGACCTAATGTCACACCGTTTCTCCATCCCGGCGAAGAAAAGGAAGGAGATAGCGGGTTCTGTCAAGAGACTTCTAGATTCCGAAAGGATATCAAGACGCGAACAGGAGAAAGTACTGGGTTCTCTCCAGTTTGCTTCGGTGACAGACCCGGTGCTAAGAGCACAGCTAAAGGATGCAACCGGAGTTTGGAGAAGTTATGCATCAAACGCACGAAGAGATCTGAGAAGACCAGTTCCGCTTCATCTAAGTACTCTTCTCAGGCCTTGGTCCCAAGCCAGACATCTAAAGAAGTCGGTTCTTCTTCAGCCACCTCCCCCGTCGGTGACAATTCACTCAGACGCCTCGAAGGAGGGATGGGGAGGTCACTCTCATCAGAAAGAAGTCCAGGGGACTTGATCCAAGCTATTCAAGACCTTTCACATAAACTTTCTAGAAGCTATGGCAGTGCTCCTTACCTTAAAGAAAGTCTTCCCGCATCACTCGATCCACATAAGGTTGGTGCTGGACAGCGAGGTAGTTGTGAGATGCTTGAATCGACAAGGATCGAGGTCACCACCTCTCAACCAGGTGATGTTGGCCATCTTCCGGTTGGCGGAAAAGAAGAAGTGGTACCTGTCGGCAGTTCACCTTCAAGGAGTCCGCATTGTGACAGCGGACGCTATATCCAGGTTCACACCAATAGAGTCGGAATGGTCCCTAGACGCAGGATCATTCTCCTTCATCTTGATTCAAGTCCCAGAACTGCAGATAGACCTCTTTGCGACGAAAGACAACAAGAAGTTGCCCCTGTACGTGTCCCCGTACGAGGACCCCCTAGCGGAAGCAGTGGACGCGATGTCCCTAAACTGGAACAGATGGTCCAGGATTTATCTGTTCCCTCCTCACAACCTTCTGTTGAGGGTCCTCAACAAACTGAGATCCTTCAAGGGAGTAGCGGCAATAGGGCCCCACAAGTGGCCGAACAGCGTGTGGTTCCCCCTGGCATTGGAACTACGGTTGAATCTTCTACCGCTACCAGATCCAGTTCTGACCCAGCAAGTCCAGAAGTCGACTGTCTGCGCTTCATTATAGAAAACCCGGACCCTGCAGCTCATGATTTTCTCTCCCTAGCGGTGAGAAAGCGTTTCGGGATTTCGAAAGCCAGCATAGACTTCCTAGAGGAATATAAGTGCAAATCTACTAGAAGGCAATATGAGTCATCTTGGAGAAAATGGGTGGCCTTTGTCAAGGCAAAGAATCCGCAGGAGATCTCGACGGACTTCTGCTTATCTTTCTTCATCCACCTCCATGGCCAAGGGTTGGCAGCTAACACGATTTCGGCGTGTAGGTCTGCTTTGACAAGACCCATTCTATATGCCTTCCAGGTCGACCTCGCTAACGAGATCTTTAATAAAGTTCCGAAAGCCTGCGCTAGGCTCAGACCTTCAGCTCCTCCAAAGCCCATTTCATGGTCTTTAGACAAAGTTCTTCATTTCACTTCTCTGTTGAGCAATGAGGAGTGTGCGCTAAAGGATTTGACCCAAAAAGTTATTTTCCTATTTGCACTCGCGTCCAGGGCCAGGGTTAGTGAGATTGTAGCCCTCTCAAGAGAGGGAGGTCATGTTCAGTTCCTAGATGGGGGAGAACTGAACCTGTTTCCGGATCCTACGTTTCTCGCCATGAATGAGTTACCCACCAACAGGTGGGGTCCCTGGAGAATCTGCCCTCTGAAAGAAGATGCATCTCTATGTCCAGTAGAATGCCTAAAGGTCTATCTTCGTAGAACTTCAGACTTCAAGGGTGGTCAACTATTCAGGGGAGAAATATCATGCTCAAATTTATCTCTGAATCAACTCAGAGCGAAAATCACATATTTTATTTGCAGAGCGGATCCTGACAGTACACCCACAGGTCACGATCCGAGGAAAGTTGCCTCATCCTTAAATTTCTTTAATTGTATGGATTTTGAACATCTTCTTTCATACACTAGCTGGAAGTCTTCCAGAGTGTTCTTTCGCCACTATGCGAAGCAAGTGGAGCAACTAAAGAGATCTGTGGTAGCAGTGGGTCGCGTCGTTAACCCTGCTGTTTAACTCTGCGAGGAACAGTGGTTTTAATTGGGACGATTAATTCCAGGGTGAGTGTGTAGTTACATACTGTGCTACAAACTAAGTGAGGGCACTGAGTTGCCCACGTTGACTGTTCCATTTCCAAAGGTGAACCTAGCATAAGTGCAGACATGTGTGCCGAGCGTTTCTAACGCTAATGTGACTGATTAGTAATACAGACTTTTATGACTTTGATACCTCGGTATGTTAAAAGTGGCAATAGTGGTTTTTCTATCAGATAAACAAGTTCTGTTTACTATCATACTTATGCTTAAAATTTTGGTTATCCTCTTCTTATATATATATATATATATATATATATATATATATATATATATATATATATATATATATATATATATATATATATATATATATATATATATATATATATATATATATATATATAATTGTTGTTAACCTGTCTATTTATTGTCTGTCAATAAACTTGTTCTTGAGAACCTTGCGTCTCCTTCACCTATGTCAATTTATTGGTATAATTGAGCATTCATCCTATGTATTTTTATCTGGGATAATTCTAATAGATTGTTCCTTTGTGCAAGCTAATGTTGCATTGTTTTATGCTTTCCCTTAGCAGGAGGACTCCATCCCATAAGAGGACGGTGGCGGATTTACAAGTTTCCTCCTATGCGGATATAAACCTTTGTCCAATACAAATATTGAGCGGAGAACTGGTCGATATTTCATATTGACGCAGTGGTTCTTTACAAACTATGCTTTACTTAATATAGGGTGAGACCACTATATTGGCTTGCCTGGTATTCATACATAGGTATATGTACTCTTCGAGATTTTTCCAGAGTCTAGTAGGACTCTTCCCTGTAGGGGGCAGGAAGCTCTAACATGGTTTATGGTTAGTTGAAAAGATGTATAACGGTAACATCTTAGGTCTCTAGGTCTAGTCGACCGGGGAAATACCTCCGGGGAGTACGGCACGTTCTGAGAATCCACAGATACAGTAATGCTCTGGTATACTTCCATCAGGACGACATGGCTTGAGCCCAAAAAACGGATTTTGAGCGAAGCGAAAAATCTATTTTTGGGTGAGATGGCCATGTCGTCCTGATGGACCCGCCCTTCCCTTTCTATGAAAGGGTTGTAGGACCCCTCCCTACATACAGTATCTGTAGCACCTCGTGTATCGCTACAAGGAATACAGATGGCGCCAGGATTGGCGCAATGCACGCTTACGAAACGGGAAAAGAGAGAGCCTTGGGAACGGCTCCCCTTTTTCTTTCTCGTTTTCGTTTTCTTGCCAATTGACCCCTTCGATGTGTTATCTCTGTTCGGGGTGCAGATTGCCATGTGGCGTGTCAAGAATACGTCCTCTGATATGTCGCGATATCCCTTTCATTAGGGATATTTGCTCCAGGAGTTAGAATTCTGGGTACCTTAAGGTAAATTCTCTGGGAATATCGCCGTAGTTGTAATATACCCTAGGAAGCTACCCTATAGGAACTTCCATCAGGACGACATGGCCATCTCACCCAAAAATAGATTTTTCACTTCGCTCAAAATCCGTTATATGATTCCGAACAATGGAAAGTCTTGTAAAGCCAAAATTTATATGTAAGATATGTTGAAAGTGGTTTATACAATGGATTTCGTAGAATAAAGGTCGAGAACAAAAATTCGTTTGGAGATAGAGAATACCTTAAGTAAATTTTCCATAAATTAGGTTCAAACATAGTAGCCTACGTTATTTGTGTTTTTTTTTTTATGTTCTGTGAATATACCAAGTTTCATGGTAAACTGAAAATATCTCTAACTTTCTAATCCAGAGTGCAACATATATTATGTTTTGCTTTTGATTAACTATACCAACATACTTTCACAAAATTGTGAAAGAAAATGCAGTTATAAGAATGGGTGGTTACCTGTTTTAAAACTTAGTAGTTTATCCTAGAATATAATCCACAGAAAACGTTTAACATGACAGAAAACGAAATTAAACCAACGTTAATGATAACCTCCAGCCGCATTAAAAATTATGAGATTCTTCTTTGTCTTATTTTTATGTCATTGATTATTTTCACAGTGGGATCATATACCAAAGTTACTATTTTCACCGACTGGTTAAAGTGACCGATGACAGAGACTATTCTCACAGTTGTTTTGCATAATAGCATATTACGATTCAGAAAAAAATAATGATTTTAAACAACCTAAAGTTATCAATGATCCCTAAATTTCAAACTATTTACCCTAAACATGTTTTGTAGAGAGAGAGAGAGAGAGAGAGAGAGAGAGAGAGAGAGAGAGAGAGAGAGAGAGAGAGAGAGAGAGGCGGGGCCTGATTAGGTCCAGCCCAAGTAATATTACCAGGTTTGGCTTAAGGAAGATGTGGTCAAGGCATCTAAGTAACAATTAGAGAGTAAAACTTTAAGCCGGTGCCAGTTTGGATAATCCCCAGTAATCCAAGGCTGGGCGTTGTAATGCCCACTTTATGACCTGAGAGAGAGAGAGAGAGAGAGAGAGAGAGAGAGAGAGAGAGAGAGAGAGAGAGAGAGAGAGAAAGGAAGGCTGTCTCTTAACTTACTGTTATTAAGTAATGAGTAATTTTGGGTGGAGGTATTTCTTGGCTTCCTTTGTTGTTGTTGTTGTTGTTGCTGTTGTTTTCGTCTTGGTAGGACCCAAGCTGGGCTATTTTTCTTCTCTGGAAATTCCATTATTATTATTATTATTATTATTATTATTATTATTATTATTATTATTATTATTATTATTAAAAGTAGCAGTAGTAGTAGTAGTAGTAGTAGTAGTAGTAGTGTTATTATCATTATCATTGCCATTGCTGTTACTGTTATTGTTATTGTTGTTGTTGTTGTTATTGTTATTGTTGTTTTCGTCTTATTAGGACCCAAACTGGGCTATATTCTATTTATGGAAATTCAATCATTAATTATTATTATTATTATTATTATTATTATTATTATTATTATTATTATTATTATTATTATTATTATTATTATTATTATTATTCGAAAAATTAATAACTACTTTTCAATATTACAACATATATTTATCTCAATATATTCTAATCTTGCTTCTCAACAATTACGTCTTCCCTTTGACATTCAGCCAATCCTTTAGAAATTTGAAAATTATATCACCGTTAGCCTATTCATAAAGAGGCATTACCTCTGCCAACGAAGTTGGAAGGAGGTTATGTGTTTGCCCCTGTTTCTGTGTTTGTTTGTGTGTGTGTTTGTTTGTGAACAGCCTCCTGGGTACAATTTTAATTATATAATAATGAAACTTGCAGGGATTATCTATTATGTAAAAAGCTGGAAACAATTAAATTTTAGAAGGTCAAGGTCAAAGGTCAAAGTCACAGTCAAGCAAAAGGTCCAATTCACGTAATCCTCCTTAAGTTTGGACACCATTGTCACAAAAATTTCAAATTTGGTTCATATTTGAATGTATGGGGATCCACGCCAATTAATACAAGGTCAAAGGTCAAGGTCAAAGTCGAATAAAAGATCGAGAAATAAGCTGCCACAGCGGAGATGTGCCCTCTACTGAGTGCCCTTCTAGTTTATACATACATACATATACCAAAGGCACTTCCCCCAATTTTGGGGGGTAGCCGACATCAACAAATGAAACAAAACAAAAAAGGGGACCTCTACTCTCTACGTTCCTCCAGCCTAACCAGGGACTCAACCGAGTTCAGCTGGTACTGCTAGGGTGCCACAGCCCAACCTCCCACATTATCCACCACAGATGAAGCTTCATAGTGCTGAATCCCCTACTGCTGCTACTTCCGCGGTCATCTAAGGCACCGGAGGAAGCAGCAGGGGCCTACCGGAAATGCGTCACAATCGCTCGCCATTCATTCCTATTTCTAGCACGCTCTCTTGCCTCTCTCACATCTATCCTCCTATCACCCAGAGCTTTCTTCACACCATCCATCCACCCAAACCTTGGCCTTCCTCTTGTACTTCTCCATCAACTCTTGCATTCATCACCTTCTTTAGCAGACAGCCATTTTCCATTCTCTCAACATGGCCAAACCACCTCAACATATTCATATCCACTCTAGCTGCTAACTCATTTCTTACACCCGTTCTCACCCTCACCACTTCGTTCCTAACCCTATCTACTCGAGATACACCAGCCATACTCCTTAGACACTTCATCTCAAACACATTCAATTTCTGTCTCTCCATCACTTTCATTCCCCACAACTTCGATCCATGCATCACAGTTGGTACAATCACTTTCTCATATAGAACTCTCTTTACATTCATGCCCAAGCCTCTATTTTTTACTACTCCCTTAACTTCCCCCCAACACTTTGCAACCTTCATTCACTCACTGACGTACATCTGCTTCCACTCCACCATTTGCTGCAACAACAGACCCCAGGTACTTAAACTGATCCACCTCCACAAGTAACTCTCCATTCAACATGACATTCAACCTTGCACCACCTTCCCTTCTCGTACATCTCATAACCTTACTCTTACCCACATTAACTCTCAACTCCCTTCTCTCACATACCCTTCCAAATTCTGTCACTAGTCGGTCAAGCTTCTCTTCTGTGTCTGCTACCAGTACAGTATCATCCGCAAACAACAATTGATTTACCTCCCATTCATGGTCATTCTCGCCTACCAGTTTTAATCCTCGTCCAAGCACTCGAGCATTCACCTCTCTCACCACTCCATCAACATACAAGTTAAACAACCACGGCGACATCACACATCCCTGTCTCAGCCCCACTCTCACCGGAAACCAATCACTCACTTCATTTCCTATTCTAACACATGCTTTACTACCTTTGTAGAAACTTTTCACTGCTTACAACAACCTTCCACCAACTCCATATAACCTTATCACATTCCACATTACTTCCCTATCAACTCTATCATAGGCTTTCTCCAGATCCATAAACGCAACATACACCTCCTTACCTTTTGCTAAATATTTCTCGCATATCTGCCTAACTGTAAAAATCTGATTCATACAACCCCTGCTTCTTCTAAAACCACCCTGTACTTCCAAGATTGCAGTCTCTGTTTTATCCTTAATCCTATTAATCATTACTCTACCATACATTTTTCCAACTACACACAACAAACTAATACCTCTTGAATTACAACATTCATGCACATCTCCCTTACCCTTATATAGTGGTACAATACATGCACAAACCCAATCTGCTGGTACCATTGACAACACAAAACACATATTAAGCAATCTCACCAACCATTCAAGTACAGTCACACCCCCTTCCTTCAACATCTCAGCTTTCACACCATCCATACCAGATGTTTTTCCTACTCTCGTTTCATCTAGTGCTCTCCTCACTTCCTCTATTGTAATCTCTCTCTCATTCTCATCTCCCATCACTGGCACCTCAACACCTGGAACAGCAATTATATCTGCCTCCCTATTATCCTCAACATTCAGCAAACTTTCAAAATATTCCGGCCATCTTTTCCTTGCCTCCTCTCCTTTTAACAACCTTCCATTTCCATCTTTCACTGTCTCTTCAATTCTTGCGCCAGCTTTCCTTACTCTCTTCACTTCTTTCCAAAACTTCTTTTTATTCTCTTCATATGACTGACCCAATCCCTGACCCCACCTCAGGTCAGCTGCCCTCTTTGCCTCACGTACCTTGCGCTTTACTTCCACATTTTTCTCTCTATATTTTTCATACTTCTCTATACTATTACTCTGCAGCCATTCTTCAAAAGCCCTCTTTTTCTCTTCCACTTTTACCTTCACTCCTTCATTCCACCATTCACTGCCCTTCCTCATGCTGCCTCCAACAACCTTCTTGCCACATACATCACTTGCAATCCCAACAATCCCTAAAATTAAGAGGAAAAAATAACAATATTCCTTACGAAAATAAAAGAAAGGCTCTCCCTGGGTTTTCAAGATCTATGAGGCATAATTGTGACTTGATATTATAGAAATAATCCTCGTTTGGAAGCTTTATGAAACTGAGTCAATTGAAAGTGAATGTAAGTAAATGTGTTTTGAGAGTAAACAAAAACCAACAATGCAGAGGAATAGTAAAATAGTTAGTATATGCAATGATTGATGAAATGAATCCCAGAATAGTTTTAAACTAGGAAAGGGGAGATAGCAGGAGCTATGCAAAAGCTTTGGAATAGAAGAGCAATGTTTCCGGAGGGCTAAAAGTGAACGTATTTTATTATTATTATTATTATTATTATTATTATTATTATTATTATTATTATTATTATTATTATTATTATTACATCTTCTACTTGCTAAACTGCAACCTTAGTTGGAGAAGCAGGTTGCTTATAAGCCCTAGAGCTACAACAGAGAAAATATCCCAGTGAGAAAGGAAATACGAAAATAAACTGCAAGAGATGTTCAAGAATAATAATATCGAAATAAATCTTTCATATACAAACTATAAAAACTTCAAAATAACAAGAAGAAGATAAATAGGATAGAAAAGTGTGCCCGAGTGTACCCTCAAGCAAGAGAACTCTACCCCAAGACAGTGGAAGACCCTGATACAAAGGCTATGGCACTACCCAAGACTAGAGAACAATGTCTACCATAGCTAAAGTCTCTCTTCTACCCTTACCAAGAGGGAAATAGCCACGGATATATTACATTGTAGTAATTAACCCTTTGAGAAAGAAGAATTGTTTGGTAATCTCAGTCTTGTTGTATGAAAGTATTGTTGAGCCAACTCTCCATTATGAAAATCAAATGTGAGTTTCTATTGTTTAATTTAACTTTTCATAACAGAATATGCAATGGACGATGAAATATCATTGGTGGAGAAAGGATTAAATGGAGTGGAATCATCTAAATCTTTAGGAATTGTGATCTTCAAAACAAGATCTTTAAAATTAGTTTAGTGAAAGATGGAAGAAAGCAAATCAGATATTGACTAAGTAAAGGAAAATTTGGAAATCAAATCGTCTGAAATTACATATAAAAATTAGGCTATATATCAGTTGTGTGAGATCTGTGTTACTCTATGGACGTGAGTCATGGTATGACAATGAAACAATCTCCAACAGTCTTAGTATATTTAAGAACAAAGCCTTCAGAAGAATATTGGGAGTTAAATGGCAGGGCAGGAATATAAATGATACTATAAGAGAGATTACTCGAGTGCCATAAGTGGATGAGATCATGGTGAGGGGTAGATGGAGATGGTTTGGGCATGCTCTTTGCACTCCCCGAGAGAGATTAGTTCACCAAACGTGTAACTGGACCCCCAAGGGCACTAGAAGTGTTGGAAGACCCATGCCGACATGGTTGAGAACTATGAAGCGTGAAGTAGGAGATAATGAATGGAGAAGTAATGAATTAAAAGCTCAAGATAGAGACGACTGGCAAAATATAACCGATGCCCTTTGCCTCAATAAACGTAAGAGGATAATATATATATATACATATATATATATATATATATATATATATATATATATATATATATATATATATATATATATATATATATATATATATATATATATATACATATACATATATATATATATATATATATATATATATATATATATATATATATATATATATATATATATATATATATATATATATATATCATCATCATCATCATCATCATAATACTCCACTGCAGAAAAAAGGCCTCAGACATGTCCTTTTGTACACATCCGTTAATACTCTTTTTATATTTACCATTTCATATCTGCATACTTTCTTAATTCGTCAATTCCTCGTCTTCTCTCCATTCCCCTGTTTCGTTTACAATCTCTAGGGATCCATTCTGTTATTCTTAATACCCATCTATTGTATGACATCCTCTACTTTAGTTTCCTCTCTTATGCATGTTGCTCTTCATCTGTCTTAGCGTTATTCCCATTGTTATTCTTTGATTGCTCTTCCACTTGTATCGTAGCTGATGTTCTAAGGCTTTTATAAGGCTTCAAGTTTCTGATGCATAAGTTAATACTGGTAGGTACATCTCCAGATTATATACATACACACACACACACACACACACACACACACACACACACATATATATATATATATATATATATATATATATATATATATATATATATATATATATATATATATATATATATATATATATATATATATATATATATATATTGCTTTGCCCTTGTTCATTCTGGGGCAGTTCCATTCCTCTTTTTCTGTCTCTCCCCACTATAAAGTAGTTTAATAAGCTCTGGCCACCCGTTGAGATACTACCGCTAGAGTTATGGGGTCCTTTGACTGGCCAGGCAGTACTACATTGGATCTTTCTCTCTAGTTTAAAGGTTTAAAGGCCACTCATGAATGGCAGAGACAAGGGACAGTGCCATTGCCCTATCAAGCAGGACAATGCCCTAGAGACTGACCATATATACATATGATCAGCACCCAAGCTCCCTCTTCATCCAAGCTAGGACCAAGGAGGGCCAGCCAATGGCTGCTGATGATTCAGCACATAGACCTATATGCTCCCCAAAACCCCCTCCCCCCCCCCATCCTTAGCTCACAAGGATGGTGCGGTTTCAGCGACTAAAGAAACTATCGAGTTTGAGCGTGACTCGAACCCCAGTCTGGCGTTCACCAGTCAGGGACGTTACCACATCGGCCACCACCACGGTTTATTTTCCCTTTGCCTACACATACACTGAATAGTCTGGCATATTCTTTACACATTCTCCTCTGTCCTCATACACCTGACAACACTGAGATTACCAAACAAAATTCTTCTTCACCCAAGGGGTTAACTACTTCACTGCAATTGTTCAGTGGCCACTTTCTTCTTGGTAAGGGTAGAAGAGACTCTTTAGCTATGGTAAGCAGCTCTTCTAGGAGAAGGACACTTCAAAGTCAAACCATTGTTCTCTAGTCTTGCGTATTGCCATAAGCTCTGTACCATGGTCCTCCACTGCCTTGGGTTAGAGTTCTCTTGCTTAAGGGTACACTCTGGCGCACTATTCTATCTAATTTCTCTTCCTCTTGTATTGTAAGTTTTTATGGTTTATATAGGAAATATTTATTTTAATGTTACTGTTCTTAAAATATTTTATTTTTCCTTGTTTCCTTTCCTCACCAGGCTATTTTCTCTGTTATGGCCCCCAGGCTTGTAGCATCCTGTTTTTCCGACTAGGGTTGTAGCTTAGCAAGAAATAATAATAATAATAATAATAATAATAATAATAATAATAATAATAATAATAATAATAATAATATTTTTTTATTTATTACCTGACCGATTCTTGTTGTCATTGTTTGCCTTTTCCACCTCTCTCTCTCTCTCTCTCTCTCTCTCTCTCTCTCTCTCTCTCTCTCTCTCTCTCTCTCTCTCTCTCTCTCTCTCTCTCTCTCTCTCCTTTAATTAATATATAGAAATGAACGATATTATTTTTAAGAAGTACTAAATGTCTGTCTATACTTCATTTTGTATTCCTTTGTATAACCTTCATTATATACTGTAGATGTAAACAATATTGTTTTAATATGTACTTAAATATCTGTATATACTTTTTCATATTCTTTTGGAATAACTTGATTACAATATAGATGTAAACAATATTACTGTGTTATGTACTCAAATGTCTGACGTTAATGGGCGCAATAAACTGATTAAAACAAATCTCTCTCTCTCTCTCTCTCTCTCTCTCTCTCTCTTTTGACCTCAGTGTGGAACTGTGAAAACGCACGAAGTCTCGGAATCGTGAAAACGCGTTCTCAGTTGCCAGCGTTTGTTTTTCTTTGTGTATTAAGTCAAACTGGTTGAAGAAGGCAGTCAAGCCGATACGAGCATTTCTGTAAAATTGAAGGTATATCTTATAATTTATTCTTATTTTGATGCCTCGTGGAACATTTAAAGACGTAGAAACATCTGTTTTCATTTCCATTTAATATTTGCTGTACCTGTTGTCACTAGTGATCATAGTAGAAGTGGATAGTCCAGAGTAGGTGGACCAAGATGAAAAAGCGACTATTGCTTATCCAATTTCAAAGCAGAAAGGTGTCGCTATAAATGTATAATTTATTCATAAATAACTTGAGCTGTTGTGAAATCGAATATAGATATGGCTTAGCCAAGCCCTGGGGTTACCGCACAAGAATGCTTCTCATTAAACCTTGCGCAATCATTAGCCTTCTGATGAATTTTTACTTCGACCATAAACTACACACATTTTATATTTTGTTTTATTTTATATTTTCACTTACCCTATTTCACCATGCTCCCCTCTTGGGGTGTATGTATGATGGCGGCCACCTGTATGTATTATTATGGCTAACTAAGAATACGGCAGTGTAAGGGGAGCCTCAGGCAGGTGATATTTCCCCCCCCCCCTCTAGGTAAATAGGTAAGGACACGGCTTTAAGGTTAGGGGGGAAAGTTTGGGTCAGTTAATGTCCATTTTTAATCCACACAGGACAAACTGGCCTTTGATATACAAAGGCTCCAACCTCTTCTCTAACAGTTGTTTCAAGTCTCCTTGAGAGGTTCCCCCTCCCCAATGACCTACCCTGCGAAGGTCTACGCACTATGACTCGGATTCCATAATTTACATCCATTTTATTATAGAACCGTGCAATATTAGTCATGAAATTGGAGCTCGCACAGTTGAATAGATCTTTGCACATACACTATTGTGAGTCCTGTATACCATGCTACTGTCTGAAACTACTATCAACAAAGTTGATGATCTTTAGGTAGTAGGTTGGCCAGGGCACCAGCCACCCGTTGAGATACTACCGCTAGAGAGTTATGGGGTCTTTTGACTGGCCAGACAGTACTACATTGGATCTTCCTCTCTGGTTACGGTTCATTTTCCCTTTGCCTACATACACACTGAATAGTCTGGCATATTCTTTACATATTCTCTATCCTCATACACCTGACAACACAGATTACCAAACAATTCTTCATCACCCAAGGGGTTACTGCACTGTACTTGTTCAGTGCCACTTTCCTCTTGGTAAGGGTAGAAGAGACTCTTTAGCTATGGTAAGCAGCTCTTCTAGGAGAAGGACACTCCAAAATCAAACCACTGTTCTCTAGTCTTGGGTAGTGCCATAGCCTCTGTACCATGGCCTTTCACTGTCTTGGGTTAGAGTTCTCTTGCTTGAGGGTACACTCGAGCACACTCTCCTATCTTATTTCTCTTCCTCTTGTTTTGTTAAAGTTTTTATAGTTTATATAGGAGATATTTATTGTTGTTACTCTTCTTGGAATATTTATTTTCCTTTTTTCCTTTCCGCACTGAGCTATTTTCCCTGTTGGAGCCCCTGGGCTTATAGCATACTGCTTTTCCAACTAGGGTTGTAGCTTAGTAAGTAATAATAATAATAATAATAATATGCCTATTGATGCAAAGGCCCTTAACAAAATTACAGATTTTAATAAGAAAATCTCGTTTTCCTCTATCATCATCTTAACTTATCCTTGGAACCTCCTCCCTCCAGACAGTTCAGACAAACTGTAGGTGGTGTGTCATAAGTTACTTGTTGGAATAGAATAAAGGTTCCGTTTTTTATTATAAACCCTTTCGTTATATGTTTACAATATCACAGTATACAATTTAATCAAAGCTCCTATTTTATTTAGCATGTTAATAATGATAGGTTATTGTAGAAGCAGGTGTTTGATATGTTTAGTGCGATAATAAGAAACTGAAGCCAAATCCAATGTTTGAACAAATGTTAAAGTGTAAAGCTACAACTCGCCCTTTTGTTAAGGTTGCATATCAGTGTGTTTATTCAGTCAATTATACAATGTTTTAAATATTACGATATAAATGGGATTTATTTTGTTTTGTCATTTCTTAAGTCGAGCAAGATTAAATTAGGGACGTGAATTAAAGTCAAAACTTTATAATAAAATGTTATAAACTGCTATAAAGACTAGCACACGGGACTAACAGTTATGGTGAAACATATTTTGCTTGCCAGAATGTGGGAACAATGAGATAATGTTAAATTCCTAGAGCAGCGACCTACGGTGAAGCAAAAGACAATTGAACCAGGTGATAAATTCGTCATTAAAATAACATAAGAATACTAGCCTATAGCGCTAAAACTTTTAGTCAAACATGTTTCGTTTGGTATAAAATAGGAACTATGATCTTCTATTAATGTGGATTTTCCCCATTTGTATGGGGTAAGCAAGGTTGCCTTCTCTTTGAAGGACTTTGGTTTGCTTTAAGGATAGACCTTAGTCCCGATCGGCTTCCCTGCCTGACATCGTCTAAACCTCAGTAACGTATGTTCGTGTGTTGTACCAGTCACCAGCGTGGAGTCTTATGATATAATGTTAAATTGTGAACGTCATGGTAGTTAACCCACCATAACTCAAAAACTGGATAAAAGTCTTATTTTCTACAAACCATTTATTGCACTATTCTATAACTTTACCTTTATCCTTGCACCATTCATATACTGTATACAATTCCATAGCAATTTTTTTAATAACCTTTAATTTGTTCCGTAACTGACATCCAAACCATGCTATTTAATAGGGGTATTACTTTCGGCGTAGCTGAAATGACGAGCCATTAAAATTTAACGAGGGTTTACTACCCACACCGCTAGTTAGCGGGGGTAGGGGAGGGTAGCTTGCTACCCGCCCTCACACACACCTGTGCTTGAGCTCCCTTTGCTCTCGGCTCGGATGGTAGACGGACGTGTCCTCTCTCATCCTCGCCTCTCTTGGCAGCCATTAATGCTTTTTTGCTTTTTCTTTATCAAGTTTGTGTGTGAAGTTGGCCTCTGCGATTATGCGCACCTGTCCTGGAATACCCGACCGCCCCTGCGGAACATTTATGTCGGCGGTCGAGACAGAGCCTCACACCCTTTGCCCTTACTGTAGAAGTCAACGGTGTGATTAGTAATAATAAGTGCGGTGAGTGTAGGGAGTGGTCTACCTCTCAGTGGGAGAGGTTTTCTCGGCGACGTAAGAAGAAGTCCAGACGGGATATTTCTCCTTCGAAGGTTTCTTTGAAAAGAGAAAAACCCAAGGACTCTTCTTCTGTTGCTCAAACCTCCTCCAAAGCTCCCACTCGATCGGTCTCTTTCGAAAGACCGTCGAGTGGTAGCGTACACCATGGTTCTGTTTTCCAAGCTCGGGGTTCGAGAGATGGCGTTGCCTCCCCTAGCGAGGCAGCTCCACCTCTTCCCCCGGGGGAGGATTTGTCATTAACAAATCTTTTTCAGCTTTGGTCTTCCTTGGGGCTCGAGGGTTCGCCCTCCAAGTAAGCACTTCTTGACTACATCCGATTGGGTGCCGCTGTCAAGCAATCGCCGGCTTTGGCAGAGGTTGATCCTCTGTCAATTGTTGACGTTGTGGTGTCAGAGGTATCCAATGCGGTATCTCCTAATACCTCTGCCTCTTCACATCCCACAGTAGCTGAAGGCTTAGTTTCTCCCGTGTCTGCTCAACCTACGAGGGAGAAACTAAGTCCAACAGTCTCTCCTGCTGGTGTTTCTTCCCCTCTGGGGAGTTCACTTACAGAGACTCCTCTTCGGAGGACTGCAGAAGGTCAGCTTGCTGACCCAACGGCCCCCAGAGGGCACATCCGTCGCAAGGCTCGCCTTCCTCTTCGCCAGAGAGCCCTTCCTTCACCTGCGGTGAGGAGGCGCCTCTTTGGTTCATCATCATCGTTGCAGTCCGCCGCAGAGGAGCCTCGTCAGCGTTCACCAACTGTTCCTGCTATGGTCTTGGACCTCTCAGCGGATTGTTCGCGATCCCCTTTGGTGGAAGGTCGTCCTTTCAAAATGCACGCTGACCTTCCACCCAACAGATCTGCTGACCTGCCATCGCCGTTCCTGGAAGCTGATGCGCTTTACGCGCCCACGAAACCTGACTACCATGCTCGTCAGGCATCGATCCGTATTACGGGGCATCAAGGGCGTATGCGCCATCGCGAGCATACGTCCCTTACGCGCCATGATGGGCATGCGCACCATCAACCTCCTGCGCGCCAGCAACCTCCTATGCATCAGCGCTCTCCTGCATGCCAACGCTCTCCTACGCGTCAGCGATCTCCCGCGCACCAGCGCCCACGTACAGCTATCTCTCCTGCGCGCCCACGATCGGATCTGGGAGCTGTAGGGAAGTGAAAGACTTCGCCTACACACCAGCGCTTGCCAACGCGCCGACTGCTGTCTCCAGCGCGCCATCCCTCACCATCGCGCAATCGCGCGCATTCACCTGCTCGCGCTCAAGAGGATATGCGCGCGCACCCATTCTCTCCTACAGTTACGCGCCACCATACTGACGCGCGCCATCCCTCACCATCGCGCAATCGCGCGCATTCACCTGCTCGCGCCCAACAGGATATGTGCGCGCGCCCATTCTCTCCTACAGTTACGCGCCACCATACTGACGCGCGCACAGGCTCTGACTGCGCGCCCGCGCGCCAGGGGTATCTCTCTTGCACGCGCTCCCTACGTCATCTTCTTGGGCGCGCAAACTCTCGCCCTCACCCCCATGTGTCCAACGACCATTCACTCGCGCGCACGCACTCAGTCTCCTGCGCACACAACCAGTCTCCTGCGCACTCTCCTGTGAGCCCACAGTCTCCCGCGCGCGCTCCTACGTGCCATTACTCGCCTGCGCGCCCTTGCAATCGCCTGCGCGTGCGCACATCAGCAGTCTCCCGCGCGTGACTCCGGGTATTCCCCTTCGCGCGAGCACCATCACGCGCCCCTGCGCGAGCGTCGATACCCTCCCGCGCGCGAGGCTGCTGGACAACGCACGGCAAGGTCGCCATCGCTGCATTCCCCTCCCCGCAAGCGCAGAACAGTGCGCACTGCGGTGGAAGGAAAGCATCCAGAAGGTCCTTTATCTTCTTTCCAGGTGAACCCCCCATGGAAACTCCTCCCAGGGATCCGTCGATCCTTGTCCCTCCAGAGGCACTGCGCTGTCAGTCAACAGCCATGGTTCGGTGCACTAATCAGAGCGGTTATACAGGCTTGAAAGCCTATTCTCTCTGAGTTGGGCCAAATATCCTTGGCTGCGTCTACCCCTCTGAAGAGAAAAATAGGAGTTTCGGACGCGATGACTTCTCCAAGAGCTAAGCTGTCTCCTCGTAAGCCTTCAAGGCAGGTTCCTTCACCCCCCCCAGACTTTTTCTCCCTCCCTGTCGGACGAGGATTTCCTGTCCTCAGGGGAGTCACGTGAGGTGAGACATTCCCCCATCGCACCATTGAGGGAAACCTCACCTCGCGTTGAAAAGTCTTCCCCGGGTGGGGGCGGAGAAGAACTTGCCTCCGTCTATGTTAGAGTCCTACATCCTTCCCAGGAAGGAGTCGAAGGACTCAAAGACAGTGCCAAAATCCTTGACGAGACTTAGGACGGAGCCAGCTAGCCACTCGGAGAACGTCCGCTAATCTCCCCAAGAAGGGCCTTTGGGGACAGGAGACTTCGCTGCAAGTCCGACATCCGGAGGAGAACTAAAAGAGTCAGAGCATGCATTTTGGCAGGTCATGACTCTTACGAAGGCTCTCAATGGGTTTGCTGACCCAGATATTCCTCCTCGAGAGGGCAAAGACACAGTCTTGGACCGCGTATTTGGCACTGAAAAACCTTCTAAGGCCAGTGCGGCTCTGCCCTGGTCTCAGGGGGTTAAGAGTACCAGGGACAAGATTGCTGTCCAGCTCTCTGAGTTGGCCTCCTCCAACCGTTCCAGTGCCGGCAACAAGCTTCTCCCACCTCCTCGCATACAGCAGAGGAGGTACTTCGAGATCTTGGAGGAGCCTTGTTTAGCTCTTCCTCTCCACCATTCTTTGGAAGAGCCTACCAGGGGAGTCCCTCTTGAGAGACACTCCATCCGGCAGGTCTCATTCTCGGCAACAGAGATCCTTAACCAGGAGAAGGTTGCGAAGTGCGCTATGCAAGCCACTTCGTGGCTGGATATCTGGTTAGGAACCTTAGGTATCCTGATATGCTCTGAGGACTTCTCCAAAGAACGTACCAGGAAAGCTATGGAGACGTTCCCCCTCTTCAGGCACTCGCACGATCGAGTTTCTGGCCCACCAAGTCTCGAACTTGTGGGCAAACACCATCCTGAAACGTCGGGATGCAGTGGCTGAGAGGTTCCATCAGAAGGTCCCCAACACCGAGATAAACAGGCTCAGGCATTCTTCCTTGGAAGGAACGAACCTGTTTGAGCCTTAGGATGTGGAAAAGGCTGCTGAGAGGTGGAGGAAGTCCCACCAAGACTCCCTCCTGCATAGGGCTTTGACATCCAAGCCCTATAAGCCTTCAGCACCCCAACAGTCCTGTCCTACCAAGACCACGAAACCGACGGTAGCAGCAAAGACAGTGGTGTCTAAGCTCTTTCCTGTCAAGGACAGGAAAGGCAAAATGTCTTCCAGGGGAGGTAAGAATCCTAGGGGGAGCAGCCGAGGCCGCAAACGCTAGGATTGGCTGCCCCCCTGCATGTCCACCAGTGGGGGGATGCCTACAAAGTTGCGCAGACAGGTGGCAGCAACTCGGGGCCGATTCCTGGATGATTTTCATAATCAGTCAGGGATATCACGTCCCATTCACAACATCTCTACTACTTCCCCTGACGACGAATCCAGTGTCGTTGAGCTCCCTTGCCATGGGATCAGCAAGGGGGCAAGCCCTTCGGGCAGAGGTGCAGACCCTGTTGAAGAAGGCGCTCTCCAAGAGGTCGTCAACGGGTCCCCAGGCTTTTTGAGTCGACTCTTTCTTGTAAAGAAGGCGTCTGGAGGCTGGAAACCAGTCATCGACCTGTCGGCTCTGAACAAGTTTGTCAAACAAACTCCGTTCAGCATGGAGACCGCAGACACAGTCAGACTTACAGTGAGACTGCAAGACTTCATGTGTACACTGGATCTGAAGGACGCGTACTTCCAGATCCCAGTCCATCCGTCTTCAAGTAAGTACTTAAGATTCAGCCTAGACAACAAGGAGTTCCAGTTCAAGGTGCTGTGTTTTGGTCTCTCCACAGCACCACAGGTTTTCACCAGAGTGTTTACCCTAATATCTTCGGGGCCACACAGGATCGGCATCCGTCTCCTCCATTATCTGGACGACTAGCTGATCCTAGCAGACTCGGTGTCATCCCTTCTTCAACACTGGGACAAACTTCTGGGACTTTGCCAGGATCTGGGGATCATGGTAAATCTCGAGAAGTCCTCTCTGCTTCCCACTCAAAGACTGGTATACCTAGGCATGATTATAGACACCAATCTCCACAAAGCCTTCCCATCAGACGACAGGATAGCAAGGCTGAGGAAGGTCGCAAACCCTTTTCTCAAACGAGAAGAACTTCCAGCCCAATCGTGGTTACGTCTCCTCGGTCACCTTTCATCTTTGGCTTGTCTAATTCCCAACGTTTTTTTTCAGGATGAGATCCCTCCAGTGGGGACTCAAGTCCCGGTGGAATCAAGGCTACGATTCCCCGAACGTCATGATCCCTGTGGGACCTGCGGAACGGACGGACCTCCAGTGGTGGGTGACAGACGAGAACCTACTAAGAGGAGTGGATCTTCTCGCCTTCCCCCCGGATTTGATGCTGTTTTCGGACACCTCAAAGAAAGGGTGGGGGCCCATGTACTGCACCACACGACCTAAGGCCTGTGGTCAGAATTAGAAAAGTGCCTCCATATAAATATTCTAGAGATGAAGGCCATCTTTTTGGCCCTTCAACAGTTCCAACAATACCTGGCGGGTCACTCTGTGGTGGTGATGAGCGACAACACCACAGTAGTGGCTTACATCAACAAACAAGGAGGTACCTTTTCGAAGCAGCTATCCCATCTTGCAGTAGAGATACTGAGATGGACCGAAGTCCACTCGATTCCGCTATCGGCACGTTTCATTCCAGGCAAGAGGAATGTGCTCGCCGACAATCTGAGCAGAGCGTCTCAGATAGTGAGTACCGAGTGGTCTTTGGATCATCTAGTAGCCAACAAAGTCCTGACTTTGTGGTGTTCTCCGACTGTGGATCTGTTCGCAACAGCTCTGAACTTCAAGCTTCCGCTGTACTGCTCCCCAGTCCCGGATCCAAAGGCTCTCTGGGAAGATGCCTTCCAACAACGGTGGGACAACATCGACGTGTACGCCTTTCCCCCGTTCTGTCTGATGAGAAGGGTGCTCAACAAGACCAGAACATCGGTCAATCTTTCGATGACCCTCATAGCTCCGCTATGGCATCACGCGTAATGGTTTCCGGACCTTCTGCAACTCCTAACGGAGCTACCGAGAGAGCTCCCTCCACGACACAATCTACTCAGACAACCACATACCAACATCCTCCACGAAAGCTACGCCTGGAGACTATTCAGCATCTCCTCGCTGAGAGAGGATTTTTGCAACAAGTTGCGGTCAGGATGTCTGGACATCTGTGAAAGTCATCCGCAGCTGTCTACCAGGCAAAGAGGAAAGTCTTCTGTGGTTGGTGTCGTGGAAGGGGTATCTCTCCACTCGATGCCACTATTCCAACAATAGCGGAGTTCCTCGTGTACTTGCGGGAAGAAACGCGCCTTTCAGTCTCGGCAGTGAAAGGCTATCGCTCAGCATTAAGTCTAGCCTTCAGGTTAAAAGGAATGGACATTTCTTCTTCGCTGGAACTATCCCTACTCATACGAAGTTATGAACTTACCTGCCCTCAGTCGGAAGTGAGACCTCCTCCATGGAACGTGGTTCGAGTTCTCAGGTCTCTTAAGAGACCTCCCTATGAACCATTACGCCAGGCTTCAGATCGCCACCTAACTTGAAAGACGGTGTTCCTACTAGCTTTGGCTTCGGCCAAGCGTGTTAGCAAACTTCATGGTCTCTCGTATGACATCGCCCATTCAAGGGGATGGGGGAAGGTAACGTTCAGATTTGTTAGTTTATTGCTAAGACTCAAAATCCGGGAGTAGCGGACCCTCGGTTCGACTCCCTCTAGATTTCTAGTTTCCGTTTTGTAACAGATGACCCAGACCATCTCCTACTATGCCCAGTAAGGAGTTTGAGGCTATATCTTAAAAGAACGGCTGCAGTCCGTCCTCATGTGCCAGCGTTATTTGTTAGCACAGGGAGGACTAAGAGGAGGGTCACCAAGAACACCATCTCTGCATGGATTCGTAGGGTAATTCATCTGTCCCTGAATCCAGACCCTCCTCCGTCATGTCGCCCTAGAGCACATGAAGTCAGGGGCGTAGCTACGTCTCTGGCCTTCAAAAAGAATTTTTCAGTGACGCAGGTCCTTCAAGCTGGGGTGTGGAAGCGTCAGACAACCTTCACAGCCCACTACCTGCAAGACGTGACCCACAGGAGGCTTGATACGTTCTCTATCGGCCCTGTGGTGGCTGCACAACAGCTGGTTTAAAACCTCAAGCTCCTTATTGGACAAGTAGCAGAAGGTTGAGGGTATTGTTACCCGGTTTTAGTCTCCATGAATGAAAAGGTTTGTCTGTCCCTTATTCTTTTCATCATCATCCCCTTTCTTGAGGAAAGCAGCATCCTGAGTTCTCTGCACAGCTGACCTCAAACCACTGCAGGTAAACCATGTTTCCTTGTGTTCTTAGTATTAAGTTAATACAGTGGAACCTCTACATACGAATTTAATCCGTTCCAGAACCAACTTCGGATGTAGAAATTGTTCGGATGTAGAAACGAATTTTCCCATAAGAATACTGTACATTGAAATAGGATTAATCCGTGGTTGAGCCCAAAAACCTATGATAACTTCTTAATAAACTACTACACATAACTTTCCCATGAGAATAATGAACACTAAATTAGATAATAGACATGTAAATAAGAAGAATAGACATGTAAATAAGAAGAATTAGCAAAAAATGATAAATAAGAAACGGGTTTTTAGCGTCACTTTACCTTAGAAACTCCAGCGCAGGTGTTGTTCGTCTTCGCTACGCAGAGAGGAGACAGGAGACGGACGGACGGCGAGGAGGTAGAGAGGTTAACTACGATAAACGTAACACTACCGTAACTTATTCTAACTTACACTAAGTGAACTTTAACATAACTTAGCTTATTTTTTTTTTTATTTTTATATTTTATATTTTTTTTACATTTTCTTTTTTTCTTTTTGATGATTACGTAATTTTAATCACTATCACTCACATTTAAAATTGACTGAATTTCTTTTGCTTCACTCTTTTCCGTTTTCTGTGTTTCACTTTCTTCCTCTTCACTCTTTGCCGTTTTCTTCGGTTCACTTACATCCTCTTCATCGCGAGTTCGCTTCGCAGTTTTTTTAAAGAAAGCATCGATAGATACTGTAATTGCTTCGTACGGCTTTTCAGAATGTTTTGAAAGTGCGTTAGGCAAACATCATCGAATTGAGAAACTACACGACAAACCTGCAATTTCTTTGGATGGTATTTGTCGATGAAGTCGACCACGTCTTGATATTTTCCTAACACCTCTTTTATTTGCGCTGAACCTAACACATGTTCTACCTCCTCGCTCTCTTCCTCGTCATCACTCATGTGCTCCGACATAGCATGGAGTTCCTTGAGCTCATCCGTCGTCAGTTCGTCGTGATGTTCGGTGACGAGTTCCGTAACGTCATCTGCGTTGACCTCCAGACCCATGGACTTGCCAAGGGAGACTATTTCCTCTACGGCTTCCGCTGCACCGACCACGGGATCAGGTTCGGGGTCAAAACCCTCGAAATCTCGGGGAGAAACTGCATCAGGCCACAGCTTCTTCCATGCAGAATTGAGGGTCCGTCGAGTTAATCCCACCCAAGCCTGATCAATGATCTTTAAGCAGTGCACGATATTGAAGTGGCCCCTCCAAAATTCACGCAAAGTTAAGTTGGTGCTTTGCGTGACATTAAAGCACTGCTTGAATAAGTGCTTGGTGTACAGCTTCTTAAAATTAGAGATGACTTGCTGGTCCATGGGCTGGAGGATAGAGGTGGTATTTGGTGGAAGATACAGCACCTTTATGAACTTGAATTCATCGAAGATATCATCTTCAAGTCCGGGGGGGTGAGCGGGTGCATTGTCAAGGCATAGCAGGCACTTTAAAGGCAATTTCTGCTCATGAAGATACTTCTTCACAGAAGGACCGAAAACTTGGTTTACCCATTGCACAAAGAATTGCCTAGTGACCCAGGCCTTCGAGTTGGATAGCCAGAAAACATGAAGCTGATCCTTATCGACGTTGTGCGCTTTAAAGGCCCTAGGGTTCTCCGAATGGTAAACAAGCAAGGGCTTGACTTTAAAGTCCCCGCTAGCGTTGGCACATACAGCAAGAGTCAACCGATCCTTCATTGGCTTATGCCCAGGCAATTTCTTCTCTTCAGCAGTGATGTAGGTTCGACTCGGCATCTTCTTCCAAAAACAGCCCGGTTTCATCACAATTGAACACCTGCTGCTCTACGTAGCCTTCTTCCTTTACGATATTTTCGAATTTCTTAACAAAGTCAGTTGCAGCCTTTGTGTCCGCACTAGCAGCCTCTCCGTGGCGAACAACTGAATGAATCCCGGACCGTTTCTTAAATTTCTCGAACCAGCCACGAGATGCCTTGAAATCATCTGAGGAAGGCTCGGTTGAACTCTCCCCAGCATCACCCCCAGAGCTCTCCTCCTTCAAGTCCGTAAAGATGGCGTGCGCCTTCTCGCAGATAACGGTTTCGGTGATGGTGTCGCCAACGATCTCTCTATCCTTAATCCACACTAGTAGAAGTCGTTCCATCTCTTCTATGATAGGGGTACGGCGTTTGGAAATTATAGTGATCCCCTTAGAAGGTTTCACTGCTTTAATAGCTTCCTTCTGTTTAAGGATTGTCGAGATCGTCGACATATTACGGCCATACTGTTTAGCAAGTTCACTCACGCGGATGCCACGCTCATGTTTTTCAATAATTTCCTGCTTAATTTCTATAGAAAGCATTTCCTTCTTCCTTTTCTCACCACTACCACTACCACTGGCAAAACTAAGCCTTTTTGGACCCATGATTTAAGTAAATTATCGTTAATGGATGCACATAAAAAATCACGATTAATTCACAGTTAATATCAGAACGCAAAGAGCACAACCGCAAGAAGCCGACGAGAACAGAGGAGTGACCCAAGCCGCGCTAATTGAGCGTCCCTCCGAGGTCGATGTGCTGCCTTCTATCGGCGGAAATAAAAAACACTTCAGGCGCTATGAGCACCGACTACGCGTACGAGTATTGTTTACTTCGGGTGTCGAAAAAAACATTCGGGTGTAGAGTCGGAACGTGTTCGAATTGTACTTCGCGTGTCGAAAAATTCGGATACAACCGGTACGACGAAAATTGCTACTTCGTGTGTCGAAATAAAATTCGGGTGTAGAGTCAAAAATTTGCTCGAATTTTACTTCGGATGTTGGAAAATTCGGATGTAGATACGTTCGTGTGTAGAGGTTCCACTGTACTGTCACATCCCCATACCCTGACAAGATGGTATTGGGAGAGTCCTAGTCTAAAGTTTCCATCTAAAGAACTTCAGATCAACTTCCTAGGATGAGTCACACTTTGTTATACCTTCACACACTGCTTGCGTAGGTCGCAGTCCTTGCGTAGCAAGGTTCTAGCGAGGTGCAGGGACTCCTTATTTCTTGGGTGCTGACACACTCAAATAATGAGCCCCCGGGCAAAGCTAAAAAGCCAGTACTGGCTGGGTCGTCCACCCTTCCTAATGGGTGAGTCACCCCTATTAAATAGCATGGTTTGTATGTCAGTTACGGAACAAATGACAAATTCGTAGATAATTTGTATTTTTCTTAACTATACAAACCTTAGCTATTTAATCAAACTTGCCCGCCAGCCCTATCCCCTTGAAGTCCTACATCCAAGCAAAGTGAGCTCAAGCACAGGTGTGTGAAGGGGGTGGGGGAGGGGTAGCAAGCTACCCTCCCCTACCCCACCCCCCCTAACTAGCGGTGTGGGTAGTAAACCCTCGTTAAATTTTAATGGCTCGTCATTTCAGCTACACCGAAAGTAATACCCCTATTAAATAGCTAAGGTTTGTATAGTTAGGAAAAATACAAATTATCTACGAATTTGTTATCTTTCTGTATGAATTTCATCTATGCAAGTTTTGCAGGACATGCAGCGTTTACATTTAGAAATTTAATTTCTTTTCTTATTATATCCTTATTAGTAGAATCCGACATCAGTGTGCAACCTCTTCTACACATAAAGACATTTGTTTAGGCACTATATATATACAAACCCATACGCTCTTCTCAGTGATGTGTTTCGGCGATAGCAAAAACTAGCCCTTTAGTTTTTTGTGAGGTGTAGCTACAGTGAACCCTCGCTACTTCGCGGTTCGACCATCGCGGATTCACCACTTCGCGGATTTTTTTCATAACCCATGTTTATACATATATCGCGGATTTTCCAGAAATATCGAAAATACCGCGAAGTGACCGATGGTGCGAGATTGGAGAAAGTAAGGAAAATTGAATCGTGATTGATTTTCAATATAAATGAAACTTTGAGGAGCAACAAAGATATCATTTGTTAGAGAGATAGAGAGAGGTAAGGAATGGGAGGTAGTGAAAAGTAGCCCACAGAGAGAGAGAGAGAGAGAGAGTGAGAGAGAGAGAGAGAGAGAGAGAGAGAGAGAGAGAGAGAGAGAGAGAGAGAGAGAGAGAGAGAGAGAGAGAGAGAGAGAGAGAGAGAGAGAGGGGGTTTAAATGTAATAAACAAAAAAATTTGATAGGTTATAACACATTGGTGCTTATGTAATATCAACTGTATACTGTAGACGGTTTGAATAAGTTAAGAAATGGTATAAATGATACTTTGTTAGTGTATTCGTACACACTCAAGAGCGGCAGCTAGATGACAGCTGATCTAATCACAGCCAAAAGTAAAAAAAAAAGAAGTCAACAATACTCGATTTTTAAAACAAACCCGAAATTTAAAAACAAAAGTACACGCTTTCTTAATGTGCAATTAACTATTTAAAGAGTGGCAATTTTCTAGAATAAAATGATATTTCCCAAAAAATAGTGGTTTGCTGATGAAATCGGATGCCGTATTTTTAGCTATGATTGAAATGGATGTAGACTCGGCCTAATTATTTCGTTTCGTATTTAATTGACACTAAGAAAACTAATTTTAGCTTCTTCATCTAAATGTAAGTATTGTATAACACGAAGAGAGAGAGAGAGAGAGAAAAAAAAAAATCAGCTGTTGTACTCAAATGGCGTGTTTTTGTTTCGTGAGAATTTCATCGCCACGACTTTTACAACAGCATACTGTACTGAACTTTACAGTATTATACAGACTACTGTAATATGATAAAGTAAAATATTTGTAATCTATTTTATATGAAATGGGACTATTTTTTTTTTTTTTAAATTTACATTTATGTATGTAAAACAACTCTCTCTCTCTCTCTCTCTCTCTCTCTCTCTCTCTCTCTCTCTCTCTCTCTCTCTCTCTCTCTCTCTCTCTCGTAGATTGTTTTCCTGCTTTGCTACGTATGTATGATTTTATATAGATACGGTAAATAATATTTGTAATAACATATTTTATTGAAGCTTTTACTGTAATATCATTATTTATCACTTTCATCATGCGCGTTAAATGCCTTAGTTTGTTTACTGAGCGTACTTTATGACGCCGTCGTTTCAGGCGGCGTCATAAAGAAAAGCATTTCATTTGGAAGTCCTAAGAAAAAGTAAGTAAAACATTAGTAATAACCAAATCAACATACTGTACTGAATAATCAATATAATCGATGCAGAAACTAACCTATACACAGATGTGTAAATGCGTTTGTTTCTTCATTATAATCAGAGATAAACGTAAACAAAACATTGGTTGCCATTTTTTATCGTGCTTTTTGGCGTGTTTAGGAAACGCATGATATAAAGTCGCCCTTAATATTTGTGCCTGTTTTAGTTTAGGGTACGTTAGTACGTACATGCATTAAGTGTTCTGTACATTAAAGGGTAGTTTGTTAACAGTACTACGTACAAGGGAAGGTTTTAAAAGTCTGAATATACATGTTAAATAAATAGGTAAATATGCTGTCACTACTTCGCGGATTTTCACCTATCGCGGCCGGGTCTGGAACCTATCTACCGTGATAAACGAGGGTTCACTGTACAGACTAGCCACCCCGCTCACACCCGCACTGGTAAGAGACAATCACCTTTTGTTTCAGCTTGGTAGAGTACAGATGTTGTCTTGGTCTCCCGTTAAAAGCCTCTTAAGCCAATTCAATTCAAGAGCAACTGTCTTAAAAGCTAAAAATTTTCCATTTCTTTTTCTTTTTCAGGTGTGTCTGGCCGTGGGGATCGAAAACCATACAACATTGAAGGGCACCGTTGTGGCACCTTCATGTTGGTTGTGGAAATCGATCCTCACGGTCTCCGTTCTGCTTGTAAATGTCACTCTTGCATGCAGGAGTCTCCTTATAACGAGTACAGTATAGGGAGTGTTCTTCGTCCCAGTGGATGAGGTTTGGTATGCGACGGAAGAAGGCAAAGAGAGGCTCTTCCCCTTCGAGTTCATCCTCGATCAGGAAGAAACCTTGCTATTGAACCTGGTCGTTTCTACCTCGCCATTCTAACTCTGATCAATCGGCTTCCCCTTGGAGTCGGTCAAGCACTAGTGGCGCTAATCTGACTCCTGGACAACCCTGCGCTCCGGGGGCGTCTGTTACTTTTCGCAGCAAAGCAGTGCTGGCCACTGTCATAAGGAAGTTACTCATCGCTGACACGGTACATCAGCTGTGGCCTTCCTTGGGGCTCGTGAGTTCTCCATTTCATGGAAAGTTTCTCAAGGTCTTGCCGTTGGGTACGCAGTTGGAGCGTACAGCCTCCCCGTGGGTTGATTTCCATCTTTGCCCTCAAGACTCCATAGGTCTTCCTCTGAAAGAGTCTCTTGTGTAGCACAGCACCTGCATGCCACAATGTTTGTTCTGCTTTGGCAGGCGAACGTAAGCAGTTGCTGACAAGTACTCCTCTGAGTTATTTGTCAAGGGATCCCTCCGGGGTGAACCCAGGAACTAGCTTTGGCTATGTTCCAAGGGCAGTTCATCATGTGAAACATCTGCCTGGGTTTGCTCAGCCAGGGGGAAAGCAGATTGGGCTGTCTGGAGGTCTGCCTCCAGGTGTTGGGCTACCTTTCTTCAGGTGTTTATTGTCCTTCCCGGTCTTCGCCTGTGTGGTCTCCTCCTGGGGATTCCACCAAAGGGTATTGGACTTGTCTAGGCCCCATTCTAGCTCTTCAAAGCATAGCTTTTCTGAGCTGGACGATGATGGAGTTAGGTGATTACTTACAATACCTGCTCCTCGCCCTCATGCCCATAGGACGCAACGTAGCACTCGGCACTTTGCGAGGCCAAGCTCTCAGAAGCTTGCGCCCATGATTTATGCCTCTCACGAGTTAGAACTTGTTTCACTGCCTGCACGCAAGTGTTCAGCAGTTGCCCGTCCTTCCTCTCCCTCGCAGGATCGGAAGGTTGCATGCCTTTCCCCTTCAGAGGAAAAGGCGAGCAGGAGAGAGTTTCTTGCCATGACGCACTAGTGGGGAAGTGCGCTAACCTCAGTCTCGCGGACAAGTATAGGTTGGTGGAAGGGTGAGCTCTTCTGCCTGATGAGGGTGTGCATGCTGCCTCTACTACCCTCACTGTTCACCATGGCAAGTTGTACCATCATGACTTGCGAGCGCAAGAATTGTTGGCTGTGTGCGCTCAGGTGGGCTACCCTTCTAGTGCACTAAGCACAAATGGCAAGGCAAGCGTAGGTATACATCTTACCTGTGCATACTGATGACGGTGCACGCTAGCACACCTTATCACCCTTTGCCTCGCCATTGCTCACCGCACCATCAGTCTGCCTTCCAAGGCGAACAGCAAATTCCCTTGCAGGATAAGGGGGCTTTGCCTTCATCTTCTGTTTGCCCTGGTAGTCACGCAGACAGCACTCCTTCAGCACTCCTTTCCCCATGGAAGCTGAGCTTAGGGAAGAGCATGAGGCGTCATCCTATTGTGGTCTACCGTTCTTTAATATTCCAGCCAAGCAAAGGACACGACATGTATCCTGGATCTGGTTCAGTCAGTGAAGCAGGCGGTTGCTGGACCGACCAACGTTCGTCCGGCAATTCTACCTTCGTACACTCTTACTACCATCCTACTGAAGGTTTTGAGTTCCTCCATGAAAAGTGGAAGTCCTACTGACCTAAGGCGTTGCAGCTCCGCTTGGCAGGTTCTTCCTCTTGCTATCCCCAGATTTCCTTCCCTCCAGAAATCTTCTAGGTATCAGAAGTATATTTACTACCAAGGCCTCATCCATCAACCAGGATCCTATCTATGAGAAGTTGGAGGTTATTCCCATCGTTCCGTAGAAGAGGAAACGGGGTCGTATCATAGCCACTCCTCTTGGAGATTCAGTTCATCCAAGAACCAGGAGAGGATTGAGATCTCCCTGGGAGGTCTCATTCACGGACAACTATAGGCTGTCGTCTGTAAAGATAGACCGACCAGAGCATTCCTCTGCAGTATCAGAGGCTTCTCTACCACCTCCTGCTTCTCTGAAGGTGCAGGGCCTAAGGAGACAGGGAGGAAATAGAGTTCCTCCATTCTCGCAAATTTCAACATCTGCCCACAGGAAAGGAAAGACACGAAGACCATCCCCAAGATTGACATTCAAGGCCTGAGTAACTAATTCAAGGGGAAGGTCTGTCAGCCTTGGCATCCATCTCCAGAAGACCAGAACACAGCGGCTTCCCTCTAAAGGCTCGTTCCATTCACAAAAAGGACCTCGGTTGACAACTAGGCCCTTCTCGGGCTGCTATGGGTACGAGCTGGAGGAGGAAGAACCTTTTGACATTGATTACTGTTTGAGGATCAGTGGGCTTTCTCGTGAAGAACAAAGATTTCTGCACTTACCCAGAGAATTGAGGCTATGTCGGCCTTCCTCCTCTCAGGTGCCGGGACTTTTAGAGTTCCTGATAAAGAACATCGTCAACCTGTGGATCAACTGGATTTTTAGAAGGTGTAATACTGTCATTTCATAATTTTAGTGGCAGGTGCCAAGGAGAGAGGCGATTAAGTTGCACAACTCTTCAATGGATGGTCCTTCCCTCTTTAACTTTGAGGCAGTGGAAGACGAGCCAGGACTCCCTCCTCCATAGGGCTATGACTTTAAGTCCTTACGCCGCAGTACCACTACTGCAGAGATTGTCCCTAACAAAGCGCATCTGCCCGCATAAAAGGAAAGACACGAAGACCATCCCCAAGCATTGTCATTCAAGGCCTGAGTGACCAGTTCAAGGGAAAGGTCTGTCAGCCTCGGCATCTATCTCCAGAAGACCGAAACATAGTGGCTTCCCTGTAAAGGCTCGTTCCATTCGCGAAAAGGACCTCGGTTGACAACTAGACTCTTCTCGGGCTGCTATGGGTGCGAGATTGGAGGAGGAAGAACCTTTTGACATTGGATCAGAACACACTGATACTAATCGGATGCTACCTGCTTTCGCCAGCCCCTGGATTTCTCCCTTGGAACAGAAAGATGCAGACCCTGCCTTACTGCAAGTCCTCTCTTGCATCAGGAAGATTAATGCCTTGCGGAAACCAGATTGAGTTCTAGCGAAGGGCAAGGATACTGTCCTAGACCTCTTCTATGACACTCCAAGGTCCACCAAGACTAGAGTAGCTTTGCCCTAGTCAAGGGGGGTTGAAGGCGGCAAAAAAGAGAGCTCACGCCCAGGTGTCAGGACCATCACAGTCCCTCCAATCTGTGAACTCGTCTAGTGTACTTCCTCCGTTGTACATATGTCAGAGGAGTATTGCGAGATAGTGAAAGACAATCATTCTCCACTACCCTTGGATCTGGCTATTCAGGCACTAGCACAGAATACTTCCCTGGACAAAGTGGCAACTTTGCCAGTGAACTTCTCTTCATCGGATGCTGCCAACGTGGACCAGGTAGTAGAATGTGCTCTGCAATTCATTTCATGGCTTGATTACTGTTTGGGGGGGAGCGGTCAGTGGACTTTCTCGTCAAGAACAAAGATTTCTGCACTGACCAGAAGACGGAGGCTATGTCGGCCTTCCTCCTCTTAGATGCTGGAACTTCAAGAGTTCCTGATAAAGAACATCGTCAACCAGTGGATCAACTGGATTTTTAGAAGGTGCGATACTGTTATTTCAAAATTTTAGAGGCAGGTGCCAAAGAGAGAGGTGATTAAGTTGCACAGCTCTTCAGTGGATTGTCCTTCCTTCTTTAACATTGAGGGCATTGAGGCAGTTAAAGACAGATGGAGGAAAGCGAGCCAGGACTCCCTTCTCCATAGGGCTATGACTTAAAGCCCTCACACCGCAGTACCACCACTGCAGAGATTGTCCCTAACAAAGCACCAGTGTTCCAAGAAAGGTTCTCAGTCGCAGAAACAGTAGCACAACCACAAGGTCCCAAGCAGCCCTTTCGACCTACGGGCTCCAGGAGGGACAGATGCAGCAAGAGAGGAAAACATGGACTTGCCTGCTAGGGAGGGCATTTCCCTTACCAATCCACCGGTGAGGGGGATGACTGCAAAGCAATTGGCAGAGGTGGATGCTCCATGGGGACAAACCTTGGTCGATCTCCATGCTTAGAGAGGAATACATCATTCTGTTCACGTTCTCTCGTCCTCCTCTGACTCTCCATCCAACGATGTCAAATTCCTACGCGATGGGATCCACAAAGGAACAGGTCCTTCAGGCAAAAGTCTAAGCCATGCAAAAGGAGAACGCTCTTCCGAGGTCCTGGACGGGTCCCCAGGCTTTCTTGTAGAAAAGACGTCTGGAGGCTTGAAACCAGTCATCAACCTCTTGGGCCTAAACGAGTTTGTCCAATCTTGGTTGTACAGTACTGTACTATAATAAAATAGCTTGAAAAAAAGGTAAGTTCTCTATTGATGTACCACCAATGAATATTAATTGTATTACCGAACAATAAAGTAGTTACAGTTAAAAATATGCCGATTTGAAGAAAAATATTTGGTTATGAATGATAGAAAACGTATCTTACTACAGTAAGGGTAACAATGATAAACTACATTATGTACGGTACAGTACTATAAAATTTGTACTGTAAATGTATAGTACTGTATGTATTGTATTACTTTTCCATTTGTAATTGCATTATGTTCTAATAACTACTTCATTTACAGGTATTAACAGTTAGGTTAGGTATGTTGAATGATTCAAATGTATTTTGCTGTATTTCATTCTTGATATAGCTTCATAGATTTTTAATATGGTGGTTTTTAGGGCTTGGAACGTATGTGGTGATTTACATATAAAACTGCCCTCATTATACGAAAGCCACTCTGGGGCGAATTAATTTCGTATCTAGAGGTATTACTGTACTTTTACCCAGATTGATTGATTTGGAATTTTCTTACATATATCTTAACAAGAACCCACCAATTTTGTTGCTCCGTTTGAAAGTTGGGTAGCTAACCAAGTCCAAACTCGGTAAGGATACTCGGTATTCATGTGAGAGATCAGAATCACATTTAACTTTCATAATTTATTTTACTTTGCTTTGAAAGATTTTTAGCATTATAATAATTCTGTACGAAAGCATCTTCTGGACAGGTAAATTACGTGAAATACCATAGAATTGAAAAAAAACCTTCAATATAAAATTTGGCTGCATACTAATGAGCCACTGTAAATTGTCTTACTTTAAATATTACCTTCATAAATGAAATATAAAGAGATTGATTCCTATATTTGTTCGTATGGGAGTATGATTTCAGTGAAGCTGGAACTTGGCGAATAGGATTTAGAAGGAGGTGTCAGTAGTTACTGGCTGGTGGCAGGGAAGCCCTGCCCCCTGCCATCATACTAAGTAGCCATTTTGACTTCAGCCACTGAGCAGCACAGACGTACAATAGTGTATTCACGGTGCTAACAAAACTTGGTTGTCTCTTTTAATGAAATCTTTTTCCCTTTTCTGAATGATTGCACTTGACTGACCATGTACGATATGTGTAGCCATGTGAGCTTGCCCAGTTGTCTGCAGTAAGCTCTTGTGCAGGACAGGTGGATCCCCATTCTTGGTGCCCTTTTTGCAGAGGCATGACTGTATGCAATCATACCCATGTAATAAGTGTAGGGAGTGGCCTGTTTTGCAGTTGTCAGTTGGAATAGGAGGAGGAAGAAAAAGTCAATGCGGGATTCTTCTTCTCTTCGAAAAGGAAAATGCCTGCTGGCTTTCATATCTTGCCCCCTCATTCTCAGCCTTTTGCTGCTTCTCCATCTTCCTCAGGCAGCACTTTATAAAGGATGATGACTGACCTACCCATGGGACAAGCTGTAGGTAAGGCAGACTTATCACTTAACCCCCAGTGATGGACCTTGTATTAAGCCTGCCTTGGTAATCGCTGAAGATGATGCTTCTAAGGACCGGACCTTAAGGACTTTATGGCCCTCCTTGGGATTGGAGGGCATTCCGTCAACAGAGAAGCTGCCACCAGCCCCCTCTACTGCTGTGTTGTCTTCCTCTGCCATCCTTGCATAAAAAAAACTCCTGCTATGACCTCCTCCATCCAGGCCCAGCCTACTGAAGGTGTAGTTGATTGTCGATATTCGCCTTCTGTACCCTCATTGCCTTTGGCAAAGAAATCCTTGTCTAATGATTCTGGAAAGGGTAGGAAATGACCTTGACCTCCCTCTCCTCCAAACCCAATCCCTTCAGCTTTGTCTTCTATCACAGAGTCTCCTGTGACCACCCATCTCTCAATGGCACAGAAGAGAGAAAGTCTTATGTATGCCCAGTCTGCTCCTGCCTCCCCTTCATGTAATTGTGTCAGATGGCGCTGTCTCTCCTAGGAAGACAATTACCTCTGCTCCAGTTTCAGCCAAACGACATTCTTTCCCTTTGCCAGGTGATGAGACTTCAGGACTACTCAGTGAAAAGGGACAAGAGCGACCTTCCAACCACTATGACCAGAATGCCAATGCTAAATCTTCACACTCACGTGTACCTGTATGAAAAAAATCCCTTTGGGAGTATTTTCCACATGCATAATCTTCCAAGGACAGCTCTACATGTGCACAATTATCTCGTCAGCCTTATATGTCTTCATGCGTAAGGTCTCTTCCATATATACGATCTCCTTCATGCCTAGTCACCCCTACACTCACAATCTCCCGTGAGTGGGTACAGTACGATCACTTTAGAAAGACTGGAGACTTTTTCTTATGAGCATTCCCTAACAGCAAGGTCTCCATGTGCAGAGCTCCTGCAAACAGTAAATCCACACCTTAAGTCTCCATACATAGCTCCATCACGAGCTAGAGCTCCATGCTCAAGAAATTCACACACAGATCCCTCTTACTTTAAGACTCTAGGCCCACAAGCATAGGGAGGTCATCATGTGCTTACACACTATTAGATAGGTCAGGTTCACACCCTCCACGTTCTAGGTCTAACTAGACAGGGTCCACTAAGTTATGCACATGATCCTCCGTCTTATACTAGGATTTCTTGTGATTGGTCCTCATGATCATCCCACACGGGAACATTCGACAGTGAGAACCTCCTATGGTCATTTGGCATAAGACAGGGCTCATAGCACAAGAAGCGTTAAGGATTGGACTCCTTTGTCTTGTACCCCTAGGTACACGTCAGGTAGGAGAGATCAGCACCAAACAGTACTCCAACATTCCAGTTACAGGATGCCTGTCTCCCCAACACCCATCCCTGGCAAGGAAGAGAGATTTGTCCTCATAGTTGGAAAAGGCAAGTAGAAGGTCCCATTGAGCCCGTCTTCAAGACTCTTCAACCTCTTTAGACAGATGACCCAAGGATAAGTTGATCCACAGGCCTTTCCAGCATTATTCTGTGAGTCCTTCAGTGATACAGGCCTTTGCCCTGTCACCTAAGACTTGTTGGAGAACAAAGGGTATTTTTAGTGATAAGGGAGAAGCAATCCCTTTGGCAATTGTATCAACTTCTTCAGTATATTGTCCAGGTTTGGTCTAAGGACTGGGGAAGAAACAAGGGAAACGCTGAGACCACCCTTCAGAACGAATCTAGTCCTCTCCCCCCCTCAATCGAAGAGGAGTTCTAGGACTAACTAAACGCTTCAGCTCCTGAATCAGGATCTGCACAAGTGAAGGCAGAAAATATAGAAACAAAATCAAACTTCATTAAGGTAAGGTTTTATCTCTCGTCAAAGAATCTAACAACCTACGGGAGGCAACCAGACCTCCAGTCAAGTTCAGGACGACCTCCATTGATCAACGCTTTGGCACCTCTCAGGGTTCGAGCCCTGGCCTGGAACTACCCTAGTCTGAACTGGGCCTGGAAGCAATAGACAGTGTGGATGCGCACGTCTCCGAGTGAAGCAACTCCTTACGTTTGAATTTCTTGAAAAAATCCTACCTCCTGCACTCTCCCATCAGGAGGGTTTATATCCCAGAGGAGGCCATTTGTTTCCTTCTAAAAGTCAATGCGATAATGACAGCGTTAACATTAGGGATGTCGGTAGAAAGACTCTGAAGTGAGTCAATAGTTTTCTCAGTATTCGAGTACTTAAAAAGAACCTTTTTGGCAAGTCTTCAGGCGAACACCTAGTTGAACCACTAATCAAGGACAAGGGTTTACTTTGCAGCCTCTCAGTATCTAGCATCTAGCAAATCCTGAGAACAAGATAAAGTTCACAGATGTAATTCTGTCAGGTGAGGGCGATTACTTAATTAGCTTATCAATCGGCCAACCAGTGGACCAACTGAGTGCTCAAGTGGAGGGACTGTAGCGGCTAGATTTACGAGGAAAATTGGGCAATGGAAGGCACCAACATTCTGGAACTCCTTAATTTGATATAACTTAGCCAAGTTCCAGCTTTGCTAAAATTCTATTTCTATTAAAGGACACAGTTTTGTATAGTTAAGGAAAACACAAATTGCCATTAAAATTTAAAATTTTATAAATGTTTGGTTGATATATACTGTACATATTTTACTGAGATTTACTTCTTGCCATCATCTGAAACTTTAAAACAACCTTAGTTTCTACTTGCAAAAGACTAAAGATGATTTGTTCCGTAACCGAAATACAAACCACGCTTTTTACATCGGGTTTACCTTTTAGCGCAGCAGAAATGGCGAGCCATTAGAATTTAACGAGGGTGTATTACCCCCCGCGCTAGTTAGCGGGGGGGGGGGGGGAGTGGTAGCTAGCTACCCCTCCCCCCCTCACACAGATGAATGCTCACTTTCACTTTTGGCTCGGACTGTGACAGACGTCTCTGTCTTGGTCCTCTCTTGGCAGCCATTGTTTGTTTTGTCTTTACTTAATTGCTTACTTTTCTTTTACTCAATATATATGCAAACATGTTTTCATGTTTGTATATATATATTTGAGTATAGAAATCAGTAAGTTTCCTTTTCAGAGTTGTGTGTGTAGTGTACGATATCTACGTGGAGTCCTCGGCAGTTAGGCCACCACGGCGTAATTTTATGGGTGGCGATCGAGTTTGACTTCGGTCTTTCTCTCTCTCTCTCTCTCTCTCTCTCTTGAGGTCGTTCACCCTTTTACTACGTGTTACTACGCCCTTGTAGCTTCCTTTCCGTGTGGGGGGGTTGCTACGCCATACGTTTGTCTCAATTAGTTTATGAATCTAATTGTAGTTGTAAATTTTTCAGCTTGTAGAACGATTCCTTTCGAGGTTTTCGTGATTCCTTTCGAGGTTTTCGTTCTTTCTTTAGTGTTCATTCATTTTTAAATTACATAATTACATAGTTTCATGATTATAATTGTTATAATTCTGTTTTGATTACAGCTCTCCTTCCGTGAGTGTAGGCTAAGTGGTTGTGAGGGCACGTGCCTGTTGTGTAATTCTTGTTTCCTTTCCCTCGGGATTCCTCTTCAGAGCCTTCCCGGGGGAATGAATGTGTACTGATGATTTTGTTTTATTATTTTACAGTTACCGATCTAGTTCGTTTCTGTAATATAGCAACGGTGTGAGCTGTCTTGTTGAGGCCTGGGGATTCGGCTGTTGCTGCCTCCCCCCTTGTATTTTCGTCAGGGGCGTGTCTTCTTCTATTGGAAGTACTCTTGTGACGACTGACAGCTCTCCAGTTCATTTTAGAACTCTCAGGAGGCTCGCCTCCTTGGGCGGGTAACTTTCCTTCCGAGGGAAGTTTTTCCTGTCCAGGCTTGAGTTTTTCCCCTTTTGGGGGGTTCTTCTCTTGCCTTTTTTTCGTGCGACTATGCTCTTGGTGCTGAGCGGTCACACCTGCAGTTTTGCTCAAGGGGCTGGGCAACTGCAGGAGCCCCTCTTCGGAGGATTTCTCCTTTTAGGCCACTGGCTGGCCAGTCTCTTCTACGAAGTGTTTCTCTTTCGTTCGCGAGAGAGTACACTCATAGAAACTCCTCTTTGGAGGATTCTTCTGCTGCTGATGCTGTTGGCCTCCTTCACCGTAAGGCCCACCGTCCGCCTCGTCGTAAGGGCCTCTCATCTCCCTATAAGGGTGCTAAGAGGCGCCTTTTTGAATCTCCGTTTGCAGCCTACAACTCCTTCTTCTTGATCTTCCGCCTTGGTGCAGATGGACAGCAGTGTGATCTCGTCTTCCGACGGGCAACGGTCTTCCCGACGGACAACGGACATAAGTCTCCCGGCGGACAGGCAACGGTCTTCCGATGGACATCTGTCTCCCGACGGACAACGTTCCCTTCGGGGCAAAGGGTCACCTCCCACGGGGGTTCTTCCCTTGCGTGTCAGGGTTCCCCTGCGCGCCCTTCTGCTGTGTTCTCTCCTGCTCCTGCTCAGTGTTAGCGCACAGGCGCTCTCCTGCTCATCAGCGCTTCCTGATCGCTAGCGCTCTCCTTTCGCCAGCGCTCTCCTGTTCGTCAGCGCTCTCATGATGATCATCCCAGCTGTTCCTGTTGGTTTCTGTTACGCGCCCACGCTCGCCCTCGCGATCTAGAACTTCGGTTCAGGTCTGGGTCAAGGACTCTTCTTCTATGCGCAGGCTTCCACGCGTTGCCTTCTGCTCATCAGCAATCATCAGCTCGCCAGAGATCATCAGCTCGCCAGCGATCACCTGCTCGCCAGCGTTCACCTGCTCGCCAGCGCGCACAGGCGATTTTAGTATTGCCTATTCAACAGCGTTCTACACGTCGGCGATCACCTGTCTCTCGGCGATCTCCGGATTGCCCGCGTGTGTTACAACCGGCACGCCAACGTTCTACAATGCTTCTGAAGGAACATGGTTTGCCAGCTACTAGCTCGCCATCGCCCACCTGCGCATGCTGCTCGCCATCGCGCGATCGCCCACCTGCGCATGCTGCTCGCCATCGCGCGATCGCCCACCTGCGGATGCTGCTCGCCATCGCGCGATCGCCCACCTGCGGATGCTGCTCGCCATCGCGCGATCGCCCACCTGCGGATGCTGCTCGCCATCGCGCGATCGCCCACCTGCGGATGCTGCTCGCCATCGCGCGATCGCCCACCTGCGGATGCTGCTCGCCATCGCGCGATCGCCCACCTGCGGATGCTGCTCACCATCGCGCGATCGCCCACCTGCGCATGCTGCTCGCCAATGCGTCGACATGCCACAACGCGCCATCGCCAACCTGCGCGTTAGCGCTCACCAGCTCACCACCGATCGCCTGTTGATCCATATCGCCAGCGGTCTTCCTCGCCCACGCGGCAGCGCGTTTCCTCGCCATCTCGCTAACGCTTGCGTTCGCCGCCTCGGACTCGCGCTCATTCACCTGCCCACCCTCGCGACCGCACGCCTGCGCGCCCGCGCGATCATTCGCCTGTGCGCCCACACGCCCACGTGCCTGCACGTCTACGCTCATGCGCGTCCGCGCACGTCTACGCTCATGCGCGTCCGCGCACGTCTACGCTCATGCGCGTCCGCGCACATGCTCTCCAATGTTCGCCCGGGCGCGAACCAACGGTATTCCATCGCGCGGACGGACGGTCGGTGTTCCGTCGCGCGAACCGACGGTGTTCCGTCACGTGAACCGACGGTGTTCCATCGCTCGAACCTACAGGATCTGCACAAGTGAAGGCAGAAAATATAGAAACAAAATCAAACTTCATTAAGGTAAGGTTTTATCTCTCGTCAAAGAATCTAACAACCTAGGGGAGGCAACCAGACCTCCAGTCAAGTTCAGGACGACCTACATTGATCAACGCTTTGGCACCTCTCAGGGTTCGAGCCCTGGCCTGGAACTACCCTAGTCTGAACTGGGCCTGGAAGCAATAGACAGTGTGGATGCGCACGTCTCCGAGTGAAGCAACTCCTTACGTTTGAATTTCTTGAAAAAATCCTACCTCCTGCACTCTCCCATCAGGAGGGTTTATATCCCAGAGGAGGCCATTTGTTTCCTTCTAAAAGTCAATGCGATAATGACAGCGTTAACATTAGGGATGTCGGTAGAAAGACTCTGAAGTGAGTCAATAGTTTTCTCAGTATTCGAGTACTTAAAAAGAACCTTTTTGGCAAGTCTTCAGGCGAACACCTAGTTGAACCACTAATCAAGGACAAGGGTTTACTTTGCAGCCTCTCAGTATCTAGCATCTAGCAAATCCTGAGAACAAGATAAAGTTCACAGATGTAATTCTGTCAGGTGAGGGCGATTACTTAATTAGCTTATCAATCGGCCAACCAGTGGACCAACTGAGTGCTCAAGTGGAGGGACTGTAGCGGCTAGATTTACGAGGAAAATTGGGCAATGGAAGGCACCAACATTCTGGAACTCCTTAATTTGATATAACTTAGCCAAGTTCCAGCTTTGCTAAAATTCTATTTCTATTAAAGGACACAGTTTTGTATAGTTAAGGAAAACACAAATTGCCATTAAAATTTAAAATTTTATAAATGTTTGGTTGATATATACTGTACATATTTTACTGAGATTTACTTCTTGCCATCATCTGAAACTTTAAAACAACCTTAGTTTCTACTTGCAAAAGACTAAAGATGATTTGTTCCGTAACCGAAATACAAACCACGCTTTTTACATCGGGTTTACCTTTTAGCGCAGCAGAAATGGCGAGCCATTAGAATTTAACGAGGGTGTATTACCCCCCGCGCTAGTTAGCGGGGGGGGGGGGGGGGGGGGGGGGGGGGAGTGGTAGCTAGCTACCCCTCCCCCCCTCACACAGATGAATGCTCACTTTCACTTTTGGCTCGGACTGTGACAGACGTCTCTGTCTTGGTCCTCTCTTGGCAGCCATTGTTTGTTTTGTCTTTACTTAATTGCTTACTTTTCTTTTACTCAATATATATGCAAACATGTTTTCATGTTTGTATATATATTTGAGTATAGAAATCAGTAAGTTTCCTTTTCAGAGTTGTGTGTGTAGTGTACGATATCTACGTGGAGTCCTCGGCAGTTAGGCCACCACGGTGTAATTTTATGGGTGGCGATCGAGTTTGACTTCGGTCTTTCTCTCTCTCTCTCTCTCTCTCTCTCTCTTGAGGTCGTTCACCCTTTTACTACGTGTTACTACGCCCTTGTAGCTTCCTTTCCGTGTGGGGGGGTTGCTACGCCATACGTTTGTCTCAATTAGTTTATGAATCTAATTGTAGTTGTAAATTTTTCAGCTTGTAGAACGATTCCTTTCGAGGTTTTCGTTCTTTCTTTAGTGTTCATTCATTTTTAAATTACATAATTACATAGTTTCATGATTATAATTGTTATAATTCTGTTTTGGTTACAGCTCTCCTTCCGTGAGTGTAGGCTAAGTGGTTGTGAGGGCACGTGCCTGTTGTGTAATTCTTGTTTCCTTTCCCTCGGGATTCCTCTTCAGAGCCTTCCCGGGGGAATGAATGTGTACTGATGATTTTGTTTTATTATTTTACAGTTACCGATCTAGTTCGTTTCTGTAATATAGCAACGGTGTGAGCTGTCTTGTTGAGGCCTGGGGATTCGGCTGTTGCTGCCTCCCCCCTTGTATTTTCGTCAGGGGCGTGTCTTCTTCTATTGGAAGTACTCCTGTGACGACTGACAGCTCTCCAGTTCATTTTAGAACTCTCAGGAGGCTCGCCTCCTTGGGCGGGTAACTTTCCTTCCGAGGGAAGTTTTTCCTGTCCAGGCTTGAGTTTTTCCCCTTTTGGGGGGTTCTTCTCTTGCCTTTTTTTCGTGCGACTATGCTCTTGGTGCTGAGCGGTCACACCTGCAGTTTTGCTCAAGGGGCTGGGCAACTGCAGGAGCCCCTCTTCGGAGGATTTCTCCTTTTAGGCCACTGGCTGGCCAGTCTCTTCTACGAAGTGTTTCTCTTTCGTTCGCGAGAGAGTACACTCATAGAAACTCCTCTTTGGAGGATTCTTCTGCTGCTGATGCTGTTGGCCTCCTTCACCGTAAGGCCCACCGTCCGCCTCGTCGTAAGGGCCTCTCATCTCCCTATAAGGGTGCTAAGAGGCGCCTTTTTGAATCTCCGTTTGCAGCCTACAACTCCTCCTTCTTGATCTTCCGCCTTGGTGCAGATGGACAGCAGTGTGATCTCGTCTTCCGACGGGCAACGGTCTTCCCGACGGACAACGGACATAAGTCTCCCGGCGGACAGGCAACGGTCTTCCGATGGACATCTGTCTCCCGACGGACAACGTTCCCTTCGGGGCAAAGGGTCACCTCCCACGGGGGTTCTTCCCTTGCGTGTCAGGGTTCCCCTGCGCGCCCTTCTGCTGTGTTCTCTCCTGCTCCTGCTCAGTGTTAGCGCACAGGCGCTCTCCTGCTCATCAGCGCTTCCTGATCGCTAGCGCTCTCCTTTCGCCAGCGCTCTCCTGTTCGTCAGCGCTCTCATGATGATCATCCCAGCTGTTCCTGTTGGTTTCTGTTACGCGCCCACGCTCGCCCTCGCGATCTAGAACTTCGGTTCAGGTCTGGGTCAAGGACTCTTCTTCTATGCGCAGGCTTCCACGCGTTGCCTTCTGCTCATCAGCGATCATCAGCTCGCCAGAGATCATCAGCTCGCCAGCGATCACCTGCTCGCCAGCGTTCACCTGCTCGCCAGCGCGCACAGGCGATTTTAGTATTGCCTATTCAACAGCGTTCTACACGTCGGCGATCACCTGTCTCTCGGCGATCTCCGGATCGCCCGCGTGTGTTACAACCGGCACGCCAACGTTCTACAATGCTTCTGAAGGAACATGGTTTGCCAGCTACTAGCTCGCCATCGCCCACCTGCGCATGCTGCTCGCCATCGCGCGATCGCCCACCTGCGCATGCTGCTCGCCATCGCGCGATCGCCCACCTGCGGATGCTGCTCGCCATCGCGCGATCTCCCACCTGTGGATGCTGCTCGCCATCGCGCGATCGCCCACCTGCGGATGCTGCTCGCCATCGCGCGATCGCCCACCTGCGGATGCTGCTCGCCATCGCGCGATCGCCCACCTGCGCATGCTGCTCGCCAATGCGTCGACATGCCACAACGCGCCATCGCCAACCTGCGCGTTAGCGCTCACCAGCTCACCACCGATCGCCTGTTGATCCATATCGCCAGCGGTCTTCCTCGCCCACGCGGCAGCGCGTTTCCTCGCCATCTCGCTAACGCTTGCGTTCGCCGCCTCGGACTCGCGCTCATTCACCTGCCCACCCTCGCGACCGCACGCCTGCGCGCCCGCGCGATCATTCGCCTGTGCGCCCACACGCCCACGTGCCTGCACGTCTACGCTCATGCGCGTCCGCGCACGTCTACGCTCATGCGCGTCCGCGCACATGCTCTCCAATGTTCGCCCGGGCGCGAACCAACGGTATTCCATCGCGCGGACGGACGGTCGGTCGGTGTTCCGTCACGTGAACCGACGGTGTTCCATCGCTCGAACCTACAGTGTTTCTTTGCACGAACGTCGGCTTAATTCTTGCAGTATCCATTGCTAGTCTATGGGTTATCGCTCGCCGACCACCAGCTCTCGCCCTTCCTACCACGCTCGCCCTCCTTCTGCGCTCCTTCGCTCACCTTCGTTTGCGTTCCTGCGTGACCGCGCATGGGCGCTTCCACGTTCGCCCACGCTCAAATCTTTGAATTACCATCGCGCGAGCTCCAGGGTGATTGCGACCACGATTCCCATTGGGGTTTTCGCAACATGGCCAGCCTGGCGAGTTCTTCTGGAGCGTATTTCCAGAACACGGCCTCACCCCGTAAACGCAGAGCATGACACTTGCAAGGATAGGAAGAAACTTCAGGGAGGTCTGAGCAACACCCCTCTTTCCGGAACCTGGGTTAGCCCTTCCCTGTCATTCCCTGGAAGGATTTCTCCATCGGCCAAGGGGTGACTGCTTACCCCTTCCTCTGGGGGTTTACCAGGTCCTTTCCCTCCTCGGTCACGGCCCGAGGTTTGGTTCAAGGAAGCTACAGGAAGATCATAGGTACTTTTCTCCTCTCGAGCTCAGGCACCTTGGCCTTTCGTCGTTAAGTATCTAACTTGCGGACAAGCTCGATGTTGTACCATCTGGACGCGCTGACTGAGGGCTTCCTTCGGGTGTCTCATCTGTGGAGGTCGACAACCTCAGACACCCTTCCATCCTTGAGAAGAGTTTGTTTGTGCCCAAGGACAGATACTTAGACAGCGGCTGTGCTGAGGAAATCGACTTCCGTTTTCACTCCTCCAAGGCGCTTTCTTCCAGACTCTGCAGGGCTCCAGCGCCCTTTTCTTTCAACCACGTCGGCCTAAGTTATCGGCTACGACAACTGGGACAAGGTGTCCAATTGCAGTTTCCTCCTGTCAGGGACAGATGGCACGGGAGGCTCCCCTGGGGGGGCATAGTCCTAAAAGGGGCGGCAGAGTTCACAAACTCTAGGATTGCAGGTTTCTCACTGGGAGGATGCTTAAGGTTACTCATCCGGATGACAGCTTCCCGATGCCCATTCCCGCACAATCTCTGTGATCAGCCAAGGATATCGCGCCTGCCGTCTCTGTCGGCGAATTCAGTGTATCTGAACCTCTATGCCATAGCGTCGGCAAGAGTTGCCCGGTTGGGCAGAATGATTCATACCTTAGGCGAAGGTCCTCCATAGGATCATCGACGGCTTCACCCCCGGCCTCTTCAGTCAATCCTTTCTTGTAAGGAAGGATCTGAGAGGGGAGTTCCGTAGTCGACCTCTCAGCCCTGATCAAGTTTGTCGAACAAACTTCGGCCAGCGTAGAACAGCAGAATCGATCAGACTGGTAACGAGGCGACAGGATTCCTTAAACCCTGGATTGGAAGGACGGGTACTTTCAGTTTCCATTCCATCCATCTTCCAGGGAGCTCGTGGAATTCAGCCTAGACTGCAAGTATTCCTGCTTATGATGCAGTGTGGCTATCCCGCCGTGGCATAGCAGATTTTTTTCCCCAGAAAACTCTCCCTGCTTTCCTCATGGCCGCTCAGGTGCAGTCTTCCGCCTCCTCTGTTTTTTGGAGGGCTGGTCAATTCCGGTAGGCTCGGGTTCGACCTTCTTCAACGCCGGGACAAGCTTCCGGATGCTTACCATGAGTGTGGGTTCATGGTATTTTGCTTGGAGCCTTCTCTTCTTCTGCCTCAACATCTGGAGTATCTGGCCATGATATTGAGTCAATGGCCTTACCACGTTGGAAACCCCACTTCTCGTCCGTCCAGCGAGGTTAAGCAACGTCGGTTCTGGTCGGTACTTGGATGGGTGACCACCTGGGGATGCCAGATTCTGTTGCCACATCCTCCGAGCCTTCCTTTCAGTTGACTGTGGCAAGACTGAGGAGAGTCGCAGTACCTGTTCTCAGTCAAGCAGAGCTTTCAGCCCTACCTTGGAACGTTTCCTAGTTCTCCTTTCCTCATTGACCTGTCTATAGTCCGAACGGTCGCCTCAGGATAAGTTCCATGTGGGGCGGTCCAAGTTCCGGTGGTTTCAGGCAACGTTTAACCGGACTTCCTGGCCCCTATGGGACCAGCGGAACTATTAGACCTGCAATGGGTGTTGACCTATGGAGCCTCTTGATGGTAGTGGATATTCTCGTCCTTTCCCCACATTCTTGATGCTGTTCTCGGACTCGTCAAAGGAAAGGAGGGGGGGGGGGGCATGTTCCGGTCCAGGCCTATGGTCAAGACCTGAAGGATACCTCTCCATCATTCAGGCAGGTTTAGGGGCCATAGTCTGGACCCTCTACAGATCCTACAGCTCCTGCCGAGTCGCCCCGTGCGCGTCGACTTCATGATTCTGGCATGTTCTAACCAGCAGGGGACGCATTTTCACACCTTCACATCTTGCAGTAGAGATACCGGGATGATTGAGATTCTCCCAATACCACCATTGGCTCTCTCATTCCAGGCAGAGGAATGTTCTCTCCGACTATCCGAGCAGACCCTCGTAGAGAGAGTGTACCTGGGGGTCTTTGACCTTGAGTAACCAGCAAGTCCTGGTCTGGGGGACCTGATCGCGACAGCTTGGAACCTCAAACTTCCGCTGTTCTTCCCCCCAGTCTCAGACCCCGAGACTCTGGCAAGATGCATTCCGGTGATGGTGGGACAACTTCGGCGCCTGCGTCTTCCCTCCTTTTTGTCTGTGGACAATGGGTCTCAACAAGACCAGGTTGTCTGTCAACCTTTCAATGGGAGAGCTCCACTGGGACTATGCGCAGAACGGTTTCTGGACCCTCTGCTTCCCCTGACGGAACTCCCGGCGCAGACTACTCAAACAACCACACTGCAACATCTCTCCCGAACCAGGGCGTCGCTTCGGCCTCATGCCTGGAGACACTACGCCTCCTCCTCAAGAAGAGACGACCCGCTACAGTCGCGGTACGGAGGTCGCGTCATCTGCGATAGTCATCTGCAGGGTTCTTCCAGGCAAAGTGAAGAGTCTTCGGTGGTTGGTGCCGTGGGAGATATACCTCTTCCCTTGAGGCCTCTTCTCCAGCAATAACGGTCTTATTGCCTTTCGGCGGGAGGAAACTCCTTTCCGCTCTCGGCAATGAAGCCTGTCGCTCAGCCTTTCCCTGACCTTCAGGCTTAAAGGAATAACTTTTTCCTGCCCGCTGGATCTTTCCTCGCTCATGCGAAGCTACGATTGTCCCTGCCCTAGTCGGAGGAAGACCTCCAACTTGGAGCATGGCTCGGACTTTTTAGTCCCTTAAGAGATCTTCTCAAGACCCTTTACGACAGGCCACGGATGTATTCCGCCTTGGGTCTCCTGCTCACTCTGGCCACGGCCAGTGTGTAAACAATCTTCTTGGTCTCGTACGACTCCGCCCTTTCTAAGGAAGAGGGGAAGGCAACATTCAGGTTCGCTCCTGAGTTGTTGGCTAGACTCAGAATCTGGGGGTCCCGGTCCTTCGGTCCAATTTCTTCAAGATTTCGAGTCTCCATTCTGTATCTGATGTCCCAAGACCTTTTCTTTCTTGCCAGTAAAGGAATCGAGAGGTTAGCTTTGGGAACAGCTGCAGTTTGTCCTCAGTTGCAGCCGATTTGGGAGCACAAGGAGGACACGGGGGAGAGTCACCAGTACAGTATACCTCTTCAGCCCGGACTCAAGGACATTCATCTCGACCTGTCTCCAGACCCTCCCCTGTCACGTCCCCCTACAGCACGATGTTGGATACATCGCAACGTCCCTCGCCTTCGATTAATACTACTCTGTGACGCAGGTGCTACCAGCTGGAGTCTGGAAGCGTCTAATGACCTTCGCAGCCCGCTTCCTGGAGGGCGTGACCCACAGGAGTCTTGATACGTTTTCTATCGCTCTGTGGTGGCTACACAACAGCTGGTCTAACCTCAGGCTCCTTTTTGGACAGGTAGCAGAAGGTTGAGGGCATTGTTATCAGGTTTTAGTCTGCATGAATGAAAGAAGTATGTCTGGCCCTTATTTCTTTCTTCATCATCCCCTCTACGGGGAAGCAGCATCCTGGTCTCTGCATAGCTGACCTCGAACCTTTGCAGGTAAACCATGCTTCCTTGTGTTCCGAGTATTGAGTCAATACTGTCGCGTCTCCCATACCCTGACGAGGTGGTATTGGGAACGTCCTAACCCAGAGTTCCTTCACGAACTCCAGGTCAACTGCCTAGGACGGGTCACACTTCTTCCTTCACACACAAGCTTATGTAGGCCACACGGTTCCTTGCGGAGCAAGGAACTTGTGAGGTGCAGGGACTCCTTTTCTCGAGTGCGACTCACTCGGATTCTGGGTCCCCTGGTAAAGCCAAAGCCAGTATGGCTGGGGACTTTCCACCCTACCTAATGGGTAAGTCACCCAATGTAAATAGCGTGGTTTGTATTTCGGTTACGGAACAAATGACAAATTCGAAGATAATTTGTATTTTTCCTAACCATACAAACCTTAGCTATTTACATATATTTGCCCACCAGCCCTGTCCCCCAAGACAAGTCCTACCTCTAATTGAAAGTGAGCATTCATCTGTGTGTGAGGGGGGGGAGGGGTAGCTAGCTACCACTCCCCTACCCCCCCGCTAACTAGCGCGGGGGTAATACACCCTCGTTAAATTCTAATGGCTCGCCATTTCAGCTGCGTTAAAAGGTAAACCCAATGTAAATAGCTAAGGTTTGTATGGTTAGGAAAAATACAAATTATCTTCGAATTTGTCATGTTTCTATGTTTGTGATGGAATACCAAACCAGGAAAACACCTGGTTTTTCTTCTTTTAAGAAAGATTACATCTCCCGGATGTATATTGCACAAAAGCAATAAAGTATGCATCAGTAGAATGAATGGTTTGTACCTAAAAAGCAAGATTTTTAAAATATATTATACTGATGAAAATAATTGTAGGGTTTTTTGATTAATCAGATGCAGAAAATGGATGTGTTGTTTATAATCATGCATTTTCAATAACTTCAAAATCTATGCCCACAGAAGCCAATTTAAGCAAGAAGAGCTGACCATGATGTTCAAGATTAACGATAGTCTGCTCAAGGAAGAATCAGTTTTGTTTCTCGTCTTAATTAACGATCGTATATGAATATGAAGTAAGTATTAGGTGTTATTTTAAGGAATTTTATTCATTGTTAATTGCTACAAGCTTCTGAGTACACAGCTTATGTGACCGATAGATTAGCTTTTAAAAGTTCATTTTATGACTAGCTAACAGGTGTGGTTAGACACTTGCAATTTTCTTTTATGGTTTAACTTTGGTTTTCCCAAGTGAAGAGGTTGGTTGGATTAGATTGAATGCCAATTTTGAGCTTTATAGCAATACCAGCATCATCTAGCTACCCCAACATTGGTATAATGTGGTATTACAGTGTGTGTTTATATCAACTTGTGTGTTACTAAGAGCCCCCATATTACCAATAGCTTTATAATATCTTTTGGTAACATCATCTGTTCCCTAGTTTGCTGTTTGGCTTTTGCTAAGGCCATGCAGTATGTCCTGCCCTTCTTACAATTTCTAGTACTGTTCAGAAATCCCTTGATTGCTGTCAGAAAGACTGTATGATTGGCCTTGATTTCAGTGCTGCCTTTGTTCATGTTAATTATGAGCCCCATATTTTCAAACTTAAACAGATGAGAGTAGGTGGTTGTTTTTATAGCATCATTATTGAATTTTTAGAAATTAGCTATTAGAAGCACCGTAGAGACTATAGAAAGGTATTATCTGATGTTTGTCAGGGTAGTGTCCTTGGCACATTAATTTGCATACTAGATACTCATAGAAAACAACCTGTTGCATATGCAGATGATGCTACTCTCTTTGCATCAGTTCCATCTTCTGATTATAAACCTGTGGGTTGTTGAGTCCCTTGATGAATATATTTAAAATAAGCGCTTGATGCAAATTATGGGGGAGGAAGTTAAACCTCAATAAAACTCAAAGTATGATAGTTTATGGGTCAAGAACAGAAGCTCCTCAAATTCCAGATCTATTATTGACCATGCCTCTAACTATAAACAACTAATTTAGAATTCTTTGATTTTTTTTTATTTCAAATTTCCTTTTAAGAAGCACATTCAGTCTGATTCTTATCCAATTACACAAAATATTGGCATATTAGAAAGTCTTTTTAGATTTTTTGGAAAATTTGAACATTTATTCTATGCCATTCTGAATATTCTGTGTAGTCTTCAGCTTCTGACACTTGGCTTAATTTAAGGATAAAAACTTATGGCTTATTAAATTCTTTATCACTGATCTGGATATTAATCTCTGCAGCCTACATTGTTAGTTTGTTGTGCATGTTGCGAAAGTTTTGTTCCAATGGAAATTAAAAACTTCAGCAGCTCTGGGATAACCATTAAATCATTAACATGGTATTGTTGTTGGAAATGACAGGTGGCGTGAGAGGGGCCGACCTGCCTCTCATAGAAAAGCCACGTTTATGTTTGACCGGACCGCATATGAATATGCGTTGTGTTGCACTCACGACTGTTGCATATTTTCTTACAATCTTTTGTAATAAGTGCTGTTTTTCATTTTTTTATGAGTGCTTTCATTTGTAAACAAAGAATGCATTGAATAAGCATGTGGTGGATTTGATTTGTTCCTTTCTAGATAAAAACCTATGTACAGTAGCCCCTTGTGTTGTGTAGCTTTGTGAGGAGGTGAATGTAAGCAGCCATCCCCCTTGGGAGTGTGGTTCTGGCTATTCCAATCAGGAAAACTATGGACTTAGAGTGTAACTCTTCTTGCTTTATGGTAGTTATTCTGCCTTAGGAAGAAGTTACCCGATTGAGACTTAAGTGTTGCCATTATCTGTGTGCTCTGAAGGTAGAATTATTCATCTGACAGCGACACCAGGTGTTAACAGTCTTCCCCAGAAGGCTATCCCTGTGTAGTGCAGTGTCAGGAGTGTTCCCAGTGTTCCCCTTATGACAAAGTCCCCATGCAGTTGGTTTTGTTGCAACAGTGGAAGCTCTTGTAGTGAACTCCTCCAAAAGAGGGCAGTCATTATTGGTCCACCGGGCCATAACTCCTTTGTGCCAACAATGAAGAAAAGTTGGCAACGGGAAGAAGAGGAAATTTGCTCTCTCTCTTCCTCATCTACTAACCTTATCTCCCTCCTTTGTCTCCATCACACATTTCATTCTGGAGAACAAGACGGATGAGAGAATTTCATGAAGGCATTTTTTTTAAATTTCCTTGGGACTTAAAACGATCGCTATCCACCTTCAGGAGGGAGTAACAATAATCCCCCTCTAATTGGTACCTTTGTGGTCAGTCAAGTTACAGGACCGTATGCCAGGGGAGGGTGGGGTGTATGCCCCACCTCTACCATTCCTGTTGTACATTCATATACTAAGGCACTTCCCCCAATTTTTAGGGGGTAGCCGACATCAAACAAATTAAAAAAAGGAGACCTTTCCTCTCTACATTCCTCCCAGCCTGACAAGCGACTCAACCGAGTTCGGTGGGTACAACTAGTGTGCCACAACCCACCCTCCCCCGTTATCCACCACAGATGAAGCTTCATAACACTGAATCTCCTACTGCTGTTACCTCCGTGGTCATCCAAGGCGACCAGAGGAAGCAGCGGAGCCTAGTGGAACTGTGTCACAATCGCTCGGCATTCATTTCTATTTCTAGCACGCTCTCTTGCCTCTCTCGCGTCTATCCTCCTATCACCCAGAGCTTTCTTCACACCATCCATCCACCCAAACATTGGCCTTCCTCTTGTACCTCTCCCATCAACTCTTGCATTCATCACCTTCTTTAGCAGACAGCCATTTTCCATTCTCTCAACATGGCCAAACCTCCTTAACACATTCATATCCACTCTAGCTGCTAACTCATTTCTTACACCTGTTCTCACCCTCACTACTTCGTTCCTAACCATATTTACTCAAGATACACCAGCCATAGTCCTTAGATACTTCATCTCAAACACATTCAATTTCTGTCTCCGTCACTTTCATTCCCCATAACTCCAATTCATATATCACAGTTGGTACAATCACTTTCTCATACAGAACTCTCTTTACATTCATGCCCAACCCTCTATTCTTTACCACTCCCTTTACTGCCCCCAACACTTTGCATCCTTCATTCACTCTCTGATGTACATCAGCTTCCACGCCACCATTTGCTGCAACAACAGACCCCAAGTACTTAAACTGATCCACCTCCTCAAGTAACTCTCCATTCAACATGACATTCGACCTCGCATCACCTTCCCTTCTCGTACATCTCATAACCTTACTCTTACCCACATAAACTCTCAACTTCATTCTCTCACATACCCTTCCAAATTCTGTTACTAATCAGCCAAGCTTCTCTTCTGCGTCTGCAACCAGTGCAGTATCATCCACAAACAACAACTGATTTACCTCCCATTCATGATCAATCTCGTCTACTAGTTTCAATCCTCGTCCAAGCACTCGAGCATTCACCTCTCTCACCACACCATCAACATACAAGTTAAACATCCATGGCGACATCACACATCCCTGTCTCAGCTCCACTCCCACTGAAACCAATCGCTCACTTCATTTCCTATCCTAACACATGCCTTACTACCTTTGTAGAAACTTTGCACTGCTTGCAACAACCTTCAACTAATACCATATAACTTCATCACATTCCACATCACTTCCCTATCAACTTTATCATACGCTTTCTCCAGATTCATAAATGCAACATTCACCTCCTTACCTTTTGCTAACTATTTCTTGCATATCTGCCTAACTGTAAAAATCTGATTCATACATCCCCTATCTCTTCTAAAACCACCCTGTACTTCTAAGATTGCATTCTCTGTTTTATCCTTAATCCTATTAATCAGTACTCTACCATACACTTTTCCAACCACACTCAACAAGCTAATAACCCTTAAATTACAACACTCATGCACTTTACCTAATATAGTGGTACAATACATGCATAAACCCAATCTACTGGTCATTAACAACGCAAAACACATATTAAACAATCTCACCAACCATTCAAGGGCAGTCACACCCCCTTCTGTGATATAGGTTATTGTTTCTTAACCTTGTGCATAGCTCTGTGCCAATATAGAGCTCGCACATCAGCTACAACCCTAGTTAGATAAGCAAGATGCTATAAGCCCAAGGGGTCCAACAGAGAAAAATAGCCCAGTGAGGAAAGAAGATAAGAAAATAAATAAACGATATGAGAAGTAATGAACATTTAATATAAGATATTTTAAAAAGAGTAACAATATTAAAACATATTTCATATGGTATATAAACTATAGAAAGACGTTTGTCAACTTGTTCAACATAAAAACATATGCTAAAAGTTTTAATTTTTGAAGTTCTACCCATTCAACTACATGATTAGGAAGATCATTCCATAACTTGGTTACAGCGGAAGTAAAACTTCTTGAATACTGTGTAGTATTGAGCCTCATGATGGAGAAGGCCTGACTATTAGAATTAACTGCATTCCTACTATCACAAACAGGATGGAACTGTCTAGGAAGATCTGAATATAAAGGATGGTCAGAATTATGAAAAATCTTATACAACATGCATAACAGATCATTTGAACGACGATGCCAGAAATTAATATCTAGATCAGGAATAACAAATATAATGGACCGTAAGTTACTATCCAACAAATTAAGATGAGAATCAGCAGCTGAAGACCAGACAGGAGAACAGTACTCGAAACAAGGTAGAATGAAAGAATTAAAACACTTCATAATAGATTGATCACTGAAAATCTTAACAGACCTTCTTAATATGCCAATTTTTTGTGCAGTAGAAGACACAGACCTAATGTGTTTCTTAAAAGTAAATTTGCTGTTGAGAATCACACCTAAAATTTTAAAAGTGTCACAGAGTTAAAGAAACATTATCAATGCTGATATCTGGATGTTGAGGAGCCACTGTCCTTGACCTACTTACAATCATACTTTGAGTTTTGTTAGGATTCAGCTATATACCCCATAATTTGCACCATGCACTAATTTTAGCTAGATTTCTATTAAGGGATTCAGCAACCCAAAGATCTACATTCAGGTGATGGAATTGATGTAAAGAGTGTAGCATCTGCATATGCAACAAGCTTGTTTTCTAGGCCAAACCACATGTCATGTGTATATAGTATGTAAAGTAAAGAAAACCAGATATATCATTCCTATATTCACTATGGTGCCTCTCAACAACTCTTTGCGATCTATTAAGAATTTAATGATGTTAAGAAACGACCCACCCCACTCCCAACTTAGCTCCTATGTTTTGTTATTTTGTGCAAGTTAGCTGGAAGAGGTTCTTTTAGCACTTGGAGAATTGGTAATGTTATTCCAATATGTTAATGTGTTTGTGGTAGTTCTAGTTCAGCTGAAAACTGCTCAGTTTCCATAACTCATATTTAAAGTTTTGAACGTCTTTTGGTAAAACGTCTAAATGGGTATGCTGAAGGTAATCATCTGTTCCATAGTTTGCAGTTTGGCTTTCATAAAGACCTTGGAACTTGTGATGCCCTTCTTGCAATTTCCAGTGCTGTACAGAAATCTCTTGATTGTGGTTGAAAATTTTGTAAGATTGTCCTTGATTTTAGTGCTGCCTAAAGGAAGAAAAGGAAATAGGGAAATAAATAAACTATAAGAAGTGATGAAAATTGAAATAAAATATTTTAAAAACATTAACTGATTCAACTACCCGATTAGGAAGATCATTCCACAACTTAGTCACAGCTGGAATAAAACTTCTTGAATACTGTGTAATATTGAGCCTCATGATGGAGAAGGCTGGACTATTAGAATTAACTACATACCTAGTATTGCGGACAGGGTGGAACTGTCCAGGAAGATCTTCATGTATAGGATGGTCAGAATTATAAAAAATCTTATGCAACATGCATAATGAACTAATAGAACGACAGTGCCAGAGATTAATGTATAGATCAGGAATAAGAAATTTAATAGACCATAAGTTCCTGTCCAACAAATTAAGATGGGAAGCAGCCAATTTTTTGTGCAATTGAAGAAGACACAGACCTAATGTGTTTCCCAAAAGTAAATTTGCTGTCGAAAATCAAACCTAAAATTCTAAGTCATACAAAGTTAAAAAAAAAATTATCAAGGTTGAGATCCAGATGTTGAGCCTATTTTTCCCTGTTGGGCCCTTGGGCTTACAGCATCCTGCTTTTCCAACTAGGGTTGTAGCTTGTCTAGTAATAATAATGATAATAAGCAGGGGTTGTGGTAACTTGGGAAAAGTAAATCTCTTTCTCAAGCAGAAGTAGTATCTGGGCATTCTGGTAGACATAGCAACAGCTAGTCTTCCCATCGAAAGATCGCATCAGAACCGTTCCTGTTCAAGCAAGAACTCCAGGCTTGGCAATGGCAATGTCTTTTTGCACATCTATCTTATGAAAAACTGGTTCTACATGGTGTTTCCACCAGAAATCACTTCAGTGATGTCTAAAGCATCACTGGTTGGCACCCAGTGGTCTCCCATCCCATCTTGTTACAGTAGAGGGAAAATTTTTCTTGGTGGGTGGCTCAAACTGTCTTGCGATCTCATGCCAATGGAATGGAATGTGACCTATGTTCTCATGTTTCTTCTGCGTACATCATACAAACCTTTGAGACAGGCATCAGATGAAGATCAGACTCAAGACTGTCTTTTTGCTATCCTCAGCATTGGTAAAGCAAGGGGTTGAGCTTGCAGGCATCTCATATGTCGCATGTAATTCTGAGGCATGGAAGGAGGTCTTCTTTTCTCTTTTTCCAGTTTTTGACAAAGACTCAAAATCCAGCTGTCCATGATACTAGGTAAGAGTCCATCTTTCTCGTCATGAGGCATCCAGAGGGAATCAGGATATGACTCTTCTCCATCCTTTAAGCACTCTATGCCGCTTTCTAAAGATGACTGCACTTTAGGCCTGAGCACCAAAGACTCTTTAACACTGGCAGGATCAAGAGGAAGAAATCCAAGAACACTTTCCTATCCTTCAACCAACGACGGGGTTGTTGGTCCATCTCAGGCAAGAACTCCATCTTAGCATTCAGGAAAAGCCTATCAGTGGCTCAGGTATTAAGGGCAGGAGTTTGAAAATGCCAGACAACCTTTACCTCCCACTACTTGGGAGAGTATACCCACAAGTCCTTAAATACGTACAGTATACCCATTGTCCTGTGGTGGCTGTTAAACAGATTTTATAGCCAACCCAGCTCCCTCACAGGACAAGAAGCATTTTGTATAAGATAGCAGTTTCAACATAAACCTAGAATGAAAGGTAGAATGAAGGGCCTTCTAATCTTCTTTCTTCCCCCTTTCTTGAAGGTACAGGATTCATGACCATTATGAACTGGGGAGAACATCAGCTGTAGATAAGCTTTATAACTGAGCAACATTTTTTTTAATAGACTAGATTTTTAAGAAGTATCTCCCACTCCCACTTCCCAGACAAGGCCCTCTTAATGAGAGAACGCCTTGATGAAGTCATTGAGCTTCAGCACGGCATTTCATTCCCATGCTTAATCTTGGTGACGGGCAAGAGGGCTCTCGAACTTCGGGAAATTGCTCCCCCAGTTCGAATCTAAATTTCTCTCTTTCATCTTTTTCTTCTGCTTAATATTACTTCGACCTTCTCCTAATTTTATCAACTTTCTTTCATCTTGCTGTCCTATCTCTATGATTATTATTTTTCATAATTATATATATATATATATGTAGATGTATGCATATATATATATTTATTTATTTTATTTGTTCATTTATTTATTTATCTATTTTTTTTTCTATTTTATTTAAATGGTGTGGATATTTCCACATTCGTTATTACTGCCTGCTTAGATGAATGGGAGAAGGGATCACGGTTGGGAGGTATTCGCATTCAAAGCTATATATGAGAGTATTGGATGATCTCAGCCATCCCAAAGATGGTTTGGACCTCTTTGGCGGAACTACTCTCAGGGGTTGGGTCATCGGAATCCATGGGGATCCAATCCTTGAGGTGGGACTCTTGGCTTTTGGCCGGAAGCCCATCATTACAGATATGGGGAGGATGATTCCATATTACCTTGGTCTCAGTCCTAACAGGCGGGTTTAGCTTACACCTGTTCCTCTATATCTGTTTTGATGCTATCCTTCGGGTAGGGTATAGAGTGGACCATCTGGGAAGTATACTCTCATTGTGCCGATAGTGGAGAATACAAATATCCTTTCCAACGTATGATACTTTCTTATAATTCTCAAGCAGGTAAACCAACAAAACAACAGCAAAAAACATGAAAATCCCACCCTTAGATATGGACTCTTCAAATACTGACTCCTCATCCCCTGGATTTGCTGACTCCCCCCCCCCCCCCACCCGGCACTGGTGACAACTTCTGCTACTGTAATTAAGGAAAATTCTGTGACGACCTTCGAACTAAAAAGGACCACTCTACTGATGTTAAAAAATCTAGCAATTTGGGTAACACAGGGAAACTACGATTCCTTCATTTTTAAATATTTAACTTAGCCGGTGAATATATAATAGCTGCAACTCTGTTGCTCGACAGACACATACATAAAAAAACTCGCCAGCGATCGCTATACAGGTCGCGGGTGTGCCCACCAGCGCCAACTGTCGGCCAGATACCACTCTCGATGTAAACAAAACCTCAATTTCTTCTCTGTCGACGTGTCGACAAGACGTACTTTTACTCGCTGTAGAACCTGGAGTTTTCTCAACATATTTGGTGAAGTACTTCATTTTGGTTTGAGCTTTCGCAGTGCAGGTGTTTTATCTTCATCTTAAATCTTGAACTCGTTTTTGGATAGATTTAATTTTTGATGACAAAGAGAGTATGGACTTTCTTTGACTTTTAAATGGCCGACCCTTCCCTTAGACGGAAGTGGGGTTAGGCTTTTAGCAATTATCTTATCACGTTATAAATTAATTATAGATTTTCCTCTATATATTTTATATCTCACCGCCTTTATTAGGCCTCTTCGATTAACTTTCCATTTATAATAAACATAAAATAAATTTTAATGATTTGTTTATATGCGACCTTTCCTGAGAGTAGGCGGTCCTAACTTGGAAACCGAAGTTAAACAACGTTGAGCCCTTTCAATCGTAAATAGCTTTTAAAGAGCTAATGATTTAAAACTTTTTAAATGAATATTTTTTGATAGATATTTTATGAAAGATTTTCTTTGAATAGTCTTCGTACTGTTTTCAAAGATGAACTAACGTTTAGTTTATTTATGCTACGCAGTTTGCGCTCTATCGTTACGATAGAGAGAGAGTATCACGGTTTCACTTTGCAGAAAGAGTAAATCGATTCTGACGTTTTGTTCATTCTTCTTTCAAAGCTTAAATGTTTTAAATTCTATTTTAAAGGAACTTTTTAATTGAAAAACCTTTCAGTTTTTTTCCTTTGGTCAAATAACATGTTTTTTTGACGAAACGTAATTGGGCTCTTCTCTTAGGTGCGAAATCAAGAGAGAGAGAGAGAGAGAGAGAGATAGAGACGGAGGGAGAGAGAGGAGAGAAAACGTTCCGTTCAAGCGGGTAACGTTGTTCTCGAGTTACTCTCGTCCCTAGTCTCTGTACGGGGAGAAAGGATAAAACGTTTTTAGTTTTATTCTCGTCCCCAGGCAATGTACGGTGAGAGATTGAAAACGTAGTTTTGAATGAACTAGGTTTTAGTCTCTTCCCCAGCCACTGAATTTTTTATCTTAAAAGATGTTTACTGTTTTTTGCTGGTATTAATGTGCTTGCATTATACGACTGATTTCGCAATTACTACCTTTTGATGAGGGTAGAATTGCGTGCTTCAGGTAGAAATCAGTAAAAGTTTCGATTTCAGTGAAATAAGTGCAAAACAGAAAATCGTAGTGATAAAGTGATATTGCGCAAAGTGTTACAGTGTTGCGACCGAGGGTTCGTCTGTTCGTGCCTGTCGTTCACCTAGTCCGGGACCACTTGCAAGCTCCCAAGCCCAGGGGAGAAGTAATGTCGTACGACTTATGGGTTCGAGAGGCCTTGATCAGCGAACAGACGTTCCCTCTATGGTATCGGGTGTATCTAACCAAGATCTCCCCTACCATAAGGCGAGAGAGACATTTTCTCCTCGTCATCCGAAGGCTTTTCGCATAAGAAACCTGAAACAAGGTTTCGAGGCCCTTAAGCGAAAGTCAGTCCTTTCAGGACAGGTCCAGCGTCCTGGTTACAGCCATTAGGACAGCTCTGACCCTATGCAGTCATCGGAAAACTGCTCGCCGCCTAACAAAAGCGTAACACAGACTCCGAGAGTCTTTTTGTTGGCAAGGTTTTGCGGTCACAGACGTTACCCTCGTCTCTTACCGCAACCATTTCCGTTGATCCTAAATGGGTTGTACAGCAAGATATACAGAATAAGCTTGCCTCCCTTATGGAAGACTATTCTGCCGATAAGTCCGTTGAGCCTAGCCGTTTATCTCATCGAGATCCTGGCTTTCAGCCACCCTAACGTTCCTTTGTGCGTCCTGTTGACGTTGGCGTAGCTAAGTCACGTCAGTCAGGTTGTTTAGAACCACACTCGATGCGGTCTCGTGTGGATTTTCAGCCACATTTGGACGTTAGGCCATTTGCTGATGCTCCTGTTGAAGTTCAGGACGTTCGCTAACAATCGGAGTTGACTTGTTTTGACGCTGAGCGTCAACCTCCGCATTCTAGAGTTGTTTTGACTGCTCTGTCTAGGCGGTCAAAGCAGTCTCGAGTGGACGCTGTGCGTCCTCACGCACCTGTTGTTGTTGACAGTTCACAGACTGTCAAGCAGTTACATGACGTTGCGTCCTGGTCTCTCGCACCTGTTGTTGTTGACAGTTCACAGACTGTCAAGCAGTTACATGACGTTGCGCCCTGGTCCGCTACTAATGCACCAGTGCGTGTGGACTCTGCTTGTTAAGCATTGCCACCACGGTAGGTCTCTCCCTTGCTTCAGACTCAGCTATTATCGGACAAGGTTCCTTCAGATGAGGAAGTTGCTGTTCCCCCTCCTACTGATATTCCCTTGAGGACTCTGTCAGACGGAGAGGAGCCTAAAGCTGCTTAGCCCTCTATGGACTTTAAATAAATCATGCTGATTTTTAAGGATCTTTGTCCGGATCTTTTTGTAACTGCTTCTCCTCGTTCGCCTAAACGTCAGAGCTTACACTAGGCCTAGCTACTTCGAAGCCGTTGTTTTATAAGCTAGTGCTCTCTCGCTCTCCTAGAGAGCTTTATGTTTGCTAGGCGACTGGTTTATCACCAGGAGGAGTTTGGGGGATACAGCCTTTGCTTTCCCTTCTTTTAAACTGGCTTATAGAGCGAGAGTCTGATATGACACTAGAGAAGTTCTCGGCTTGGGAGTTCCTGCCTCTGCCCAGATAGACTTCTCAAACCTCATAGACTCTCCCTGGCGCCTGGCCATGAGACGCTCCAAGATTTTACAGGTCAACTTCACAGCTGTTTTCGAGCCTTTGAAGTTTTGCTGTACAATATATGGGCTCCAATGATCTGACAGCCACGTTCTCTGCAGGAACAAGTCCCTCAGGGATGGCTCCATGATTTGGCAGCCATGTTCACTGCAGGAGTACATAAGAGGCAAGTGCGCTCAATGTGTTCATTGTCAAGACAAACTTCACTATGAAGTCTACCAGGCTGTCTTGACAGCATTTATGGAAGGCGACTGGATGGTCTCTCTCGACCTTCAGGAGGCATACTTCCACATTCCTATACACCCGGATTCCCAACCGTTTCTGAGGTTTGTTTACAGGAATGTGGGGTACCAGTTTTTCGAGCTATCGGGGATCCGAACCTCCCTGTACTTGGACGACTGGCTTCTCAGAGCATCGTCCAGCCTTCGCTGTCTGCAGGATCTACATTGGACGTTGAGTCTAGCCAGGGAGTTGGGACTTGTGGTCAACTTAAAAGTCCCAACTGATCCCATCCCAGATTATTCTGTTTTTGGGGATGGAGATTCGCAGTCAAGCCCTGCTCGAAGTCCAACTAATGCTGAAAAGAAAACGTTTATTCAGTCAGAAGTTGGAACAGTCTCGTAGGGACTCTCTCATCCCTGGAGCAGTTTGTCTCACTAGGGAGACTACCCCTTCTGCCTCTCCGGTTCCATCTAGCCTCTCACTGGAACTAGGACAAGACATTAGAGACGGTATCATTCCTAGTCTCCGAACCAATAAAGGCATGCCTGAAATGGTGGGACAGCAATATCAGTCTGAGAGAGGGACTATCCCTAGCAGTCAAGAACCCAAACCATGTGTTGTCCTCAGACGCGTCGGGTTTGGGTTGGGTGCGACCCTGGACGGTCGGGAATGCGCGGGTCTGTGGACCTCAAGTCAGAAGAGCATGCACATCAACGGCAAGGAGCTATTAGCAGTCCACTTGGCCTTGATGATATTAGGAAGCGTCTTCGACTCTAAGTGGTAGAGGTCAACTCAGACAACACCACAACTTTGGCGTACATCTCCAAGCAAGGAGGCACACACTCCTTCACGCTGCTCGAGATCGCAAGGGACCTTCTCTTATGGTCCAGAATTCGAGGCATCTCCCTGTTGACGAGATTCATCCAGGGGGACTTGAACGTCTTGGCAGACTGTCTCAGTCGGAGGGGTCAGGTGATACCCACGGAATGGACCCTCCACAAGGACGTGGGCAAGAGTCTTTGGGCTTCTTGGGGTCAACCAGCCATAGACCTCTTTGCCTCCTCGTTGACCAAAAGGTTACCAATCTTTTGCTCTCCAGTCCTAGATACAGAAGCAATTTACATAGACGCGTTTCTACTGGATTGGTCTTTTATGGACTTATATGCATTCCCACCATTCAAGATAGTCAACAAGGTACTGCAGAAGTTCGCCTCTCACGGAGGGACAAGGTTGACGTTGGTTGCTACCCTCTGGCCCGCGAGAGAGTGGTTCACCGAGGTACTTCAATGGCTGGTAGACCTTCCAAAAAGTCTTCCTCTAAGGGTAGATCTGTTACGTCAGCCCCACGTAAAGAATGTCCATCAAAGCCTCCCCGCTTTTCGTCTGACTTCCTTCACACTATCGAAAGACTCTCAAGAGCTAGAGGTTTTTCGAAGGAGGCAGTCAGTGCGATTGCAAGAGCTAGGAGAGCTTCTGCCATTAGAGTATACCAGTCGAAGTGGGAAGTCTTTCGAGACTGGTGCAAGTCAGCATCTGTGTCCTCGTCCAGTACCTCTGTAGCCCAAATCGCAGATTTTCTTTTACATCTGAGAAAGGTTCGCTCCCTTTCAGCTCCCACGATTAAGGGCTACAGGAGCATGTTGGCTTCGGTCTTTCGACATAGAGGCTTAGATCTTTCCAACAATAAAGATCTCCAAGATCTCCTTAAGTCTTTCGAGACCTCTAAGGAACGTCGTTTGGCAACTCCTGGATGGAACTTAGACGTGGTCCTAAGGTTCCTCATGTCAGACAGGTTTGAGCCATTACATTCAGCCTCCCTGAAGGATCTCACCCTCAAGACACTTTTCCTAGTGTGCTTGGCTTCGGCTAAAAGGGTCAGTGAACTTCATGCCTTCAGTAAGAACATCGGCTTTTCTACAGAAAAAAGCCACTTGTTCACTTCAACTTGGTTTCCTGGCCAAAAATGAACTGCCTTCTCGTCCTTGGCCTAAATCTTTTGATATTCCTTGCTTATCAGAGATCGTAGGCAACGAACTGGAAAGAGTATTATGTCCTGTTAGAGCTCTTAAGTTCGATTTAACTCGTACTAAGTCATTACGAGGGAAATCTGAGGCATTATGGTGCTCAGTTAAGAGACCTTCATTGCCTATGTCAAAGAATTCTTTGTCATATTTTATCAGATTTTTTTAATACGAGAAGCTCATTCCCACTTGAATGAGAAAGACCGATGTTTGCTTAAGGTTAAGCTGCACGAAGTTAGAGATATAGCAACCTCCGTGGCCTTCAAGCAAAATAAATCTCTGCAAAGTATTATGGACGCGACTTCTTGGAGAAACTAAGTCAGTGTTCGCGTCATTTTACTTAAAAGATGTCCAGACTCTTTACGAGGACTGCTACACACTGGGTCCATTCGTTGCAGCGAGTGCAGTACTGGGTGAGGGTTCTACCACTACACTTCCCTAATTCCAATATCCTTTTAATCTGTCTCTTGAAATGTTTTTAATATTGTTTTATGGGTTGTTCGGAAGGCTAAGAAGCCTTTCGCATCCTGATTGATTTGGCGGGTGGTCAAAGTCATTTCTTGAGAGCGCCCAGATTAGGGGTTTGATGAGGTCCTGTTGTATGGGTTGCAGCCCTTGATACTTCAGCTCCTGGGAGTCTGTCAGCATCCTAAGAGGATCGCTGGGCTCCGTGAGAAAGACAGACTTACAAGGCAGAGTAATCGTCTAAGTCAACTTCCTCACCAGGTACCTATTTATTTTGGTTTCGTTATATTGATAACTGCCAAAATGAAAAAACTCTTAGCTTATACGCTGTAAACATAATTAACTCTGGTCTCTACCCACCTCCTTGGGTGTGAATCAGCTATTATATATTCACCGGCTAAGTTAAATATTTAAAAATGATATTTTAATTATAAAATAAATTTTTGAATATACTTACCCGGTGAATATATAAATTAAACGACCCTCCCTTCCTCCCCAATAGAGACGCAGTGGGATGAGAAGAAATTGAGGTTTTGTTTACATCGAGAGTGGTATCTGGCCGACAGTTGGCGCTGGTGGGCACACCCGCAACCTGTATAGCGATCGCTGGCGAGTTTTTTTATGTATGTGTCTGTCGAGCAACAGAGTTGCAGCTATTATATATTCACCGGGTAAGTATATTCAAAAATTTATTTTATAATTAAAATATCATGTTTCCCAAATCCCATTAGAGACAAATTATGATGATATATATAGAGCATTTGAGTGCTATGAATTGATAAAAGAAATAAGGATGAGACTTGGAGATGAAAAATGGGACTCTAGGATATCTTTTGAAAGTCATGATGAAGCGTTTAATGCCATAAGTAATATTAGTAGTATCAAAATCAACGAATTGAACATCATGGGAGCTCTTTGTGATAAGGTCCCAAAGGAATTGGATGTGTACAAACCTGCTGATTGGTTTGAAAAAGATAGAAATGTACCCATGCCTTCACAGAGAAAATCCAAACCACCAATGTGGCTCTTAGCTGAACCTAAAGGGATAATAGGGAATTATTTTAAGATATGTAAGTTTATCCAAAAAAAGTAGGAACCATAGCACCTTGAGATATATCTCGTTTTGGGAAGAATAGTTATCTCATCCATGCCAAATCTTCGACTCAGTCTGCAATACTATCTAACTTACAGACAGGCAGTGATGAAATTACATTGGCAATGAAACCTCATCTAAATTTTAGTTATGGAAGGGGAGTGGTCTTTAATAAGGACCTGTACGAATTTACAGAGGAGGAGATACTTTCTATGTGTCCATTAAATGTATGGAAAGTGCATAAGGTTCTTGGAACTTCAATGATTATACTTACTTTCCAGGATGCTGATGTACCTTTCCATATTTTTATTGAAAATGAAAGGATTAAAGTTCGGCCTTTCAAACAAAATCCCCTGCAATGTTTTAATTGTTTTAAATTTGAACACCCATCCAAAGTTTGCAAAAATGGAAAAATGTGTGGTATTTGCTCCAAAACTTATCATGGAGAATGTACACTTGAGGCCAGGTGTTCAAATTGCAATTTGAATCATAGATCAACTGATAGGAGATGCAAACTGTATAAGTTGTAGGAAGCTGCCCTAAACAAATCAATTTTCAATATTAAACTTAGCCGGTGATCATATAAGCTGCAACTCTGTTGCTCGACAGAAAAACCTACGGTCAAAATACGCCAGCGATCGCTATGCAGGTGGGGGTGTACATCAACAGCGCCATCTGTCGAGCAGGTACTTAGTACTCCAAGTAAACAAGAACCAATTTTCTCTCTGTCGGGCTACCGGCAAGACCTACTAATACGCTGTTACTAACTGGATTTGTTTTCACAACTATTTGGTGAAGTACACTATTCTAGTTTTGAGCTTTTGCTATGCAGGGGTTTTATCTTCATCTCAAAACTTGAACTCGTTTTGGATAGATTTAATTATGGTGACAAAGAGAGTATGGACTCTCTTTCACTTTTAAATGGCCGATCCTTCCCTTAGACGGAAGTGTGTTTAGGTTTTTAGTAATTTTGCTTAACACGTTATAGATCTATATATTTTATATCTCTCTGCCTTTATTAGGCCTCTTCGATTAACTTTCCATTCATTATAAACATATAAAAATAAATTTTTATGTTTTGTTTATATGCGACCTTTCCTGATAGTAGGCGGTCCTAACTTGGAACCGAAGTTAATCAACGTTGAGCCCGTTATATCGTATTTAGCCTTTAAAGAATTTAAAACTTTTTAAATTTAATGTTTTATGAAAGAATTTCTTTGATAGTCTTCGTACTGTTTTCAAAGATGAACTAACGTTTAGACTACGCAGTTGTTGACGTTCAGGACGTTCAACATGCGCTCTATCGTTACGATAGAGAGAGAGTGTATCACGGTTTCACTTTGCAGTAAGAGTAAATCGATTCTGACGTTTCGTTCATTCTTTCTTAGCTTAAATGTTTTAAATTCTAAATTAAAGGAACTTTTTATTTGGAAAACCTTTCAGTTTTTTCCTTTAGTCAAATAACATGTTTTTTTGACGATATATAATTGGGCTCTTCTCTTAGGTGCGAAATCAAGAGAGAAAGAGAGAGAGAGAGATAGAGACGGAGGGAGAGAGAGGAGAAAAAACGTTCCGTTCTCGTGTTAGGCCTACTCTCCTCCCTAGTCGCTGTACGGGGAAGAAGGTAAAACGTTTCTAGGGTTTTATTCTTGTCCCCAGGCTATGTGCGGTGAGAGATTGTAAACGAAGTTTATTTGAACTAGTGTTTAGTCTCTTTCCCAGCCACTGAATTCTTTATCTTTATATATGTTTTCTGTTTTTTGCTAGTATTAATGAGCTGCATTATACGACTGTTTTCGCAATTACTACCTTTTAATGAAGGGTAGAATTGCGTGTTTCAGGTAGAAATCAGTAAAAGTTTCGATTTCAGTGAAATAAGTGCAAAACAGAAAATCGAAGTGATAAAGTGATATGCGCAAAGTGTTAGTGTTGCGTCCGAGGGTTCGTCTGTTCGTGCCTGTCGTTCACCTAGTCCGGGACCTCTTGCAAGCTCCCAAGCCCAGGGGAGAAGTAATGTCGAACGACTTATGGGTTCGTCAGGCCTTGATCAACGAACAGACGTTTCCCTCCGTGGTTTCGGGCGTATCTACCCAAGATCGCCCCACCCACACAAAGACGAGAGAGCCCATTTATTTCTCGTCTGCGGAAGAGGTTTCTCGTAAGAAACCTTGGACCAAGGTCTCGCAGCTTATTAAGCGCAAGTCGGTCCCTTCCGCGCAAGTCCAACGGCCCAGTTGTAGCCACTGGGTCAGTTCGGACTCGCTGCAGTCTTCCGACGACTGCTCACCTCCTAAGAGAGACAAAGCGGTACCGCATCAGGCAGTCACACCGTCTGTTGCCGCACCTGCTCCTGTAGACCCTAAGTGGTCTTTGCTGCAGACCATGCAGTCTCGGTTAACGTCATTAATGCGGGACTTTCGTGCGGAGAAGGTTGACACTGCACCAACCTCTAGCCTACAACCAACACGGTTATGCGTCCTGTGGACGCTGAGGCGACCTTCTGCCGCACTCCAGCTGAGAGAGTCCCGCCACCCATGCGTTCCAGTGTACCCTGCCAGCCGCATGTTGACGTTCAGTAACGCACGGAACCTTCCGTTGACGTTCGCGAGGTACAACAACAGTCTAAGTTGTTTTGTTTTGACGCGGTGCGTCAACCTCCGCATTCTAGAGTTGTTTTGACTGCTCAGTATAGACAGTCAAAGCAGTCTCGAGTGAACACTGTATGTCCTCACGCACCTGTTGTGGTTGACAGTTCAGTTGTTGTCAGTTCACAGACTGTCAAGCAGTTACATGACGTTGCCTTCTGGTCTGCTACTAATGCACCAGTGCTGTATGTCCTCACACACCTGTTGTGGTTGACAGTTCAGTTGTTGACAGTTCACAGACTGTCAAGCAGTTACATGACGTTGCCTTCTGGTCTGCTACTAATGCACCAGTGAGAGACTCACTGAGATAACCTAGCTTTTATCGGACAAGGTTCCTGTAGATGAGAAAGTGCTGTTCTCCCTCCTACTGATATTCCCTTGAGGACTCTGTCATTTGGAGAGGAGCCTTAAGCTGCTTAGCCTCCTATGGACTTTAATTAAATCATGATGATTTTTTTTAAGGATCTTCGTCCGGATCTCGTAACTGCTGCTCCTCGTTCGCCTAAACGTCAGAACTTACACTAGGCCTAGCTACTTCGAAGCCGTTGTTTTTAAGCTAGTGCTCTCTCGCTCTCCTAGAGAGCGTTACGTTGGCTAGGCGACTGGTTTTTGCACCAGGAGGAGTTTTAGGGATACAGCCTTTGATTTCTCTTCTTTTAAACTGGCTTATGGAGCGAGAGTCTGATAGGACACGAGAGAAGTTCTCGGCTTGGGAGTTCATGCCTCTGCCCAGATAGACTTTTCAATTCTGGTAGACTCGCCCTGGCGCCTAGCCAGGAGACGCTCCAAGTTGTTTACGGGTCAACTTCTCAACTTTTGTCGAGCCTTTGAAGTTTTGCTGTACTATTATGTCACACATAACAAGGCTTTTAGGGATGGTAAATGGTTCCGCCTCAGTCGCTAACCCCGTCTGTTTCCACACCTGCTCCCGTAGACCCTAAATGGGCTTTGCTGCAAGACATGCAGTCCAAGCTTGCGTCCTTGATAGAGGACTTAAATGCGGAGAAGAACCTTCTGGCCAACAACCTTCCAACCGGTTGGTTGTGCGCCCTGTTGACGCTGAGGTAACCTACTCGCGTCTGCCAGTTGAGGTGGTTCCTCCTTCTGGCCAACAACCTTCCAACCGGTCGGTTGTGCGCCCTGTTGACGCTGAGGTAACCTACTCGCGTCTGCCAGTTGAGGTGGTTCCTCCACCGATGCGACCCAGTGTGGGTTGCTAGTCGCACGTTGACGTTAAGCGACGCTCGGAGGTGGTGGTTGACGTTCAGGACGTTCAACAACCAGCAGAGGTGACTTGTTGTGACGCAGTGCGTCAACCTCAGCAACCCGGTAGGGTGTTGACTGCACAACCCAGACAGTCTAGACAGTTTCGGGTTGACGCTGTACTTCCTCGCGCACCCATGGTTGTTGACAGTTCACAGACTGTGCAGCAGTGCCATGATATTGCGTCCGGCTCCGTCACGCATCCACCAGTGCGACCGGATTCAGCGAGTCAGACGTTGCCCTCTCCGTTGCCGTTTCCCCATCAGTTTCGGATGAGGAACCCTCTGATGAGGACGTTGCTGAACAAGACGATCAGCCCCCAGCCCTGCTATCCATCCAGAAGATGCTGAAGAAGGAACGCTGCCCAGTCAGGCTGTGGATGAGTCTGGTAGGGACACTGTCATCCGTGGATCAATTTGTGTCACTAGGAAGACTACTCCTCCGTCCTCTTCTATACCATCTAGCTTTTCACTGGAAAAAGGACAAGACGCTAGAAGCGGTCTCGATCCCGGTTTCCGGAAAGATAAAGTCTTGTCTGACTTGGTGAAAGGACTATATCAACCTTAGAGAGGGTCTTCCCCTGACTGTTCAGACTCCCAACCACGTTCTCTTCTCGGACGCATCGGACGTAGGCTGGGGTGCGACATTAGACGGTAGGGAATGCTCGGGATTATGGAACTCGAGTCAAAGGACAATGCATTTCAACTGCAAGGAGCTACTGGCAGTACGTCTGACCTGGAAAAGCTTCAGGTCTCTCCTTCAAGGCAAAGTGGTGGAGGTGAACTCGGTCAACACCACGGCTTTGGCGTACATCTCCAAGCAAGGAGGGACCTACTCTCTGACATTGTACGAGATCGCAAGGGACCTCCTCACCTGGTCAAAAGGTCTAGACATATCACTAGTAACGAGGTTCATCCAAGGCAACTTGAATGTCATGGCAGATTGTCTCATTCGGAAGGGACAAATAATTCCAACAGAATGGACCCTCCACAAGGATGTATGCAAGAGACTTTGGGCCACCTGGGGCCAGCCAACCATAGATCTCTTCGCAACCTCGATGACCAAGAGGCTCCCAATATTTTGCTCACCAATCCCGGACCCAGCAGCAGTTCATATAGATGCCTTTCTACTAGATTGGTCACATCTAGATCTATATGCATTCCCTCCGTTCAAGATTGTCAACAAGGTACTGCAGAAGTTCGCCTCTCACGAAGGGACAAGGTTGACGCTAGTTGCTTCCCTCTGGCCCGCGAGAGAATGGCTCACCGAGGTACTTCGATGGCTAGTAGACGTTCCCAGAACACTTCCCCTAAGGGTGGACCTTCTACGTCAGCCACGCGTAAAGAAGGTACACCAAGGCCTCCACGCTCTTCGTCTGACTGCCTTCAGACTATCGAAAGACTCTCGAGAGCTAGAGGTTTTTCGAAGGAGGCAGCCAGAGCGATTGCTAGAGCAAGGAGAACATCCACCCTTAGAGTTTACCAATCGAAGTGGGAAATCTTCCGAAACTGGTGCAAGTCAGTATCCGTATCCTCGACCAGTACCTCTGTAACTCAAATAGCTGACTTTCTCTTATATCTGAGGAAAGAACGATCTCTTTCAGCTCCCACTATCAAGGGTTACAGAAGCATGTTGGCATCAGTCTTCCGTCATGGAGGCTTAGATCTTTCCAACAATAAAGATCTACAGGACCTCCTTAAGTCTTTTGAGACCACGAAGGAGCGTCGTTTGGTTACACCTGGTTGGAATTTAGACGTGGAACTAAGATTCTTTATGTCAGACAGGTTCGAACCGCTACAATCAGCCTCCCTGAAAGATCTCACCTTAAAGACACTTTTCCTGATATGCTTAGCCACAGCTAAAAGAGTCAGTGAGATTCATGCCTTCAGCAAGAACATCGGATTCTCATCCGAAACGGCTACATGTTCTACAACTTGGTTTTCTAGCCAAACACGAGCTGCCTTCTCGGCCTTGACCAATATCGTTCGTTATTCCAAACTTATCGTATGGTTGGAAATGAACTAGAAAGAGTCTTATGTCCTGTAAGAGCTCTTAAGTTCTATTTAAAAACCTTTACGAGGCCCGTCTGAAGCTTTATGGTGTTCAGTTAAGAATCCATCTTTGCCTATGTCAAAGAATGCTTTATCCTATTTTATCAGACTGTTAATACGAGAAGCTCATTCCCATCTGAATGAGGAAGACCAAGCTTTGCTGAAGGTAAGGACACACGAAGTTAGAGCTGTCGCAACTTCCGTGGCCTTTAAACAAAATAGATCTCTGCAAAGTATAATCGACGCAACCTATTGGAAAAGCAAATCAGTGTTCGCGTCTTTTTATCTTAAGAACGTCCAGTCTCTTTACGAGAACTGCTACACTCTGGGACCATTCGTAGCAATGAGTACAGTAGTGGGTGAGGGCTCAACCACTACAATTCCCTAATTCCATAACCTTTTTAATCTTTCTCTTGAAATGTTTTATTATTGTTTTTGGGTTGTCCGGAAGGCTAAGAAGCCTTTCGTATCCTACTTGATTTGGCGGGTGGTCAAAGTCATTTCTTGAGAAGCGCCTAGATTAGAGGTTTTAATGAGGTCCTGTTGTATGGGTTGCAACCCTTGATACTTCAGATCCTAGGGGTCGCTCAGCATCCTAAGAGGATCGCGAGGCTCCGTAAGGAAGACGTACTTAAAAAGGCAGAGTAATTGTTCAAGTCGACTTCCTTACCAGGTACTTATTTATTTTATGTTTGTTATTTTGAATAACTGCTAAAATGAAATACAAAATACTTAGCTCATAATAATGTAAACATGTAATGCTGGTCTCTACCCCCCCCCCCCCCTTGGGTGTGAATCAGCTTATATGATCACCGGCTAAGTTTAATATTGAAAAATGTTATTTTTATTAATAAAATAAATTTTTGAATATACTTACCCGGTGATCATATATTAAAGGACCCTCCCTTCCTCCCCAATAGAGACCCAGTGGACCGAGGAGAAAATTGGTTCTTGTTTACTTGGAGTACTAAGTACCTGCTCGACAGATGGCGCTGTTGATGTACACCCCCACCTGCATAGCGATCGCTGGCATATTTTGACCGTAGGTTTTTCTGTCGAGCAACAGAGTTGCAGCTTATATGATCACCGGGTAAGTATATTCAAAAATTTATTTTATTAATAAAAATAACATGTTTAGAACACATAAGTGAGGGACATGCAAAAAGACTGTTGAATAAATCAACCAGCTATGCAAAGGCCTTAAAATCAAAGGTAAATTTACCACAGGAGACATCAACCCCATCTAGCACTGCCAGTAATCCTAAGAAAAGAAATACAACCTCTGATAATAAAGTACTGCATGACAAGGTAATCATATTGCCTTCTGAGGCTCTGCCACAGTGTATTAAAAATGGGTTATTGCCCATTTCTGTACAGCCTTCGTCCCCCATTACCAACAATAGTACTAACCTCTCCCAGGCCATGTCCTTGCCTGATTTGATGGAGATGCCACCTGACACCAAGTTACCAGGTGCACCTGTATTGGGGAAGGTGCAAAAACCTGGTAGCTCAAAACCTACTAATTGGAAAAGAGAGAGACCTCCATCTCTCTCGCCCCCTTCCATAAGAAATATCAAAATCACGACGTCAAATAAATATGATGATTTGTCTGATCTGGAAGTCAATTTAAATAAATCGGAAATTCAAGTGGAGGTCCACCAACCTCCTCAACAATCAGATCAAAAAGACAAAAAGAAAATCATTAATGCTAAACCCAATCTATCAAGACCCTCTTTAATAAAACAACCTAAAAATAGTGTTAGATCAAAAACTGCTAATGGGAAGACTCCATCCAAGGGGTCTACCAAATTATAAACCATAGTTTTTTCCTCCATTTTGCAATGGAATTGTCAGGGTTTAACGGCCAAATATGAAGAACTTAAGCTCCTTATTCATGAGCATTCCCCCATAATTATTTGTCTACAGGAGAGCAAATATGATCATAATACCCCTTGTCCTCGCGAATATATTAGTTATAGGACACCATATGATCACCAAGTGGGGAGTCATGGCGGAAGTCTCATATACATTCGTCGAGATGTTCCCCAAGTTTCTCTGTCTATTCGTACACCTCTGCAGGCAGTGGTTGTACAGATTGACATAGGGCGAAAATATACAATTTGTTCTCTGTACTTGCCTCCAAATGATAACATTTTGTATGATAACTTAGTGGAGGTGATTCAACAACTCCCTCAACCTTTTCTTTTACTTGGAGACTTGAATGGTAGACATCCTTTGTGGGGTGATGTTTTAGCAAACACGAGGGGAAATATCATATCATCATCAATTGTGGAAAATGAAGATGTGGGACTCCTTAATACAGGAGAGCCCACACACTTTCATGTCCAGACAGGTACCTTGTCATGTATTGACCTATCAATCGTAAGCTCTAATTGCCTTCTCGACTTCGATTAGAGAACATTAGATGATTGGCATACTAGTGATCATGCACCAATCATTATAAACACCAACAATGGTCCACCTTTACAGGGATCGCCACGATGGAATCTTGACAAGGCGGACTGGGATAAATTTCGTGAGCTAAGCGAAATTGAGGGGGATGCAGGACAGGTTGAAAATATCGATGATGCCATAGACTTACTGAATGGAACTCTCCATACAGCAGGAGTCAATTCAATTCCCAAAACAACAGGGTTATTCAAACGACGACCAGTCCCGTGGTGGTCTTCAGAACTAACTGCCCTCCACAGAGCCACAAGAAGATCTCTAACACGATTGCGTAGACACAGAACTGATAAGAATTTAATTATGTACAAGAAATGCAGAGCACAGTTCCGTCATGCCATGAAAGAAGCAAGGCGCCAGTCATGGATGTCTTTTGTTTCCTCCATTAACAGTAGAACACCACCATCTTCTGTGTGGAGGAAAGTAAAAAAGATAGCTGGCAAATTCACCCCCAACCCACCACCAGTGTTGAAGGTGAATGGCCAGTATGTAACTGAAGCAAATGATGTTAGCAATGCCCTGGCTAATCATTTTTCAAATGTATCCAGCAAGTGTGAAGGAGCCCCTGGTCACCAGTATAGGAGAACTAAAGAAAAGAAAATTTTAAATTTTGCAACAAGAAGGGAAGAGTCGTATAATTCTCCTTTCACTGACAGAGAATTTGATTCCGCACTTGCTCATTGCAATGATACAGCCCCTGGACCCGATGGAATTCCATATGCAATTATTAAACATGTACATTTTAATACAAAGCTATTTATTTTAAGTATTATTAATAGAATATGGCATGATCATAGTTACCCAAGTGTTTGGGAACTAGCCATTATTTTAGCCTTTTTAAAACCCGGTAAAGACAAGTTTTTAGCAGCAAACTATCGTCCTATTGCATTGACATCTTGTTTATGTAAAATCATGGAGAAGATGGTCAATGCAAGGTTGATGTGGTACCTTGAAAAGAAAGGTATTTTATCACCGATTCAATGTGGATTCAGAAAAATGCACTCAACGACTGATGTGTTGATACGACTTGAGTCTTCTATTTGTGAAGCCTTTGCTTCCAAATAGCACCATGTTACAGTATTTTTTGACCTTGAAAAGGCATATGATACCACATGGAGATATGGTATACTTAAAACTATTCATGAAATCGGATTGAGAGGAGAGCTGCCACTATTTATTCAGGCATTTATTTCACATAGAGTTTTTCAAGTGAGAGTTGGGGAAGCTCTATCAGAGAGTAAGTGCCAGGAAGAAGGAGTTCCTCAGGGTAGTGTGCTGAGTGTAACCCTTTTTGCACTAGCAATTAATGGGATATCCTCAGCAATTCCCCAGGATGTTCTCTCAACATTATTTGTGGATGATCTCTCCATATCATTTGCTGGAGCCAGAATGGCAATGGTTGAGAAAAAACTACAGCTCTCGATTGACAAAATTATCCAGTGGGCCGATATGAATGGATTTAAGTTCTCGACAAGTAAAAATACTATCATACATTTCTGTCGTATCCAGGGAGCACATCCAGACCCGGATATATACATTAAAGGTCAACGGATCCCATGTGTATCGGAAACCAAATTTTTAGGTTTGATATTTGATTGTAGACTTATATGGGTTTCTCACCTAAAAGCGCTAAAAGTTAAATGTGTTGAAGCTCTGAATATTTTAAAAGTATTGTCCCATACATCATGGGGGGCAGACCGCAATACTATTTTAAAATTATACAAGGCCTTGATTTTTTCCAAAATTAGTTATGGTTGTGAAATATACTCTTCAGCCACCCCAAGCCAGTTGAAAATATTAGATTCAATACATCATGCAGGTATTAGATTGTCCACGGGAGCATTTAGAACATCACCTATCCCAAGTCTCCTTGTTGATGCTGGAGAGTTACCTCTAGACCTTTACCAGATGTCTTCTATTTTTCGGTATTGGTTTAGATTGCAAAGACTCCCTAATTCTTTAGCCTTCCAGACTGAAAGCCTTGTGTGGCACCCAACATACTTTGAGATGCACCCAAAATCTCCTCAACCCTATGACTTTCGGGTGAAACAATTATTAAACAGCCTGGATATGATTAGATGTAAAATACTTCCATTCAAGGTATCATCAATGCCTCCATGGAAATTACCAGAGATATCTTTTTGTAAATATTTTATAGGAGATGAGAAGAATATGTTGTGCTATGGAGCACTCTCGCCGTTGTCCTGGGCCTAGAGCCGGGAAATCGTGTGGGGCTTTCTTGTCCAAGCCCGATGTGGATCCTCATTCGCTGTGTACCTCGTGTAGGGGTAAAGCCTGTTCGCCGTCAGACACGTGTCCCGAATGTGCCGATTGGAGCGAGGTCCAATGGGTGAGATTCGGCACGAAGAAGAAGAAGGCTTCGAAGCGTTCTCCTAGGAAGACTAGCTTGTCTTCCCCTGCGACGTCGGCAGGAGAGGGGTCAGGTAGAGTTCATTCTTCTTCCCCTACCCAGAGTAGGGGACGAGGTAAGTCCGTGAAGTGTAAGAAGTTGGTGCCTCTTTCCCAAGGGAGTGATGTTGTGGGGGAGTCTTCTTTGTCCAGGGCAGATCAGACGCCTGTAAGTGAGTGTAGTACGGGTCCGAGGGATGTGGCTCTCTCACGTAGGGGTCGCGTCTTGACGGAGGATCCCATGTGGTCTAATAATGTTCCATTTTCGTCACCAGATTATTGGGTAGAGGCCTAAGGAGCGTCAGCTACGGAAGGTGCCGTCTGCAGAGAAGAGTCCCCGCAAGAGGATCCGCTGGCTTGTACCAAGGACGCCGTTGAGGTCCCCACTGGACATGGAGGGGCGCCTAAGCGAGGCCTTCCCCTTCATGGCTCGTTCATCGGCGTGGTTACCGGCAAAGCCATCAGTTCCGGAGAATTTCCTGCTGCCATCTACGTCAGGAGTACGGCGTAGCCCCAAGAAGCCACCGTCCGGTACAAGGTCGCGGTACGGAGGCGAGTCAGACTCGTCGGGGCGCGACTCGTCGGGCTCTTCAAGCGAGGAACGTCGGAAGCGCCACAGGAGGAAGAGAGATCGGTCTGTGAGGAGAAACTCCCCTTCGCGGTCTCCCACAGGATCTTGGGACAAGAGGAGTCCCCGTTCCCCTCCAAGCAAAAGCAGGAGACCAAGCTCTCCGCAAGGGACATTGGTATTCGCCCCAAGCAATAAGCTGAAGGGCCTTTCTAAGTCCTCAAGTTTGATACCTGAGCGGCCGGGAGACAGTCCTCCTAGAAGGGCCTCCAAGAGCCTCGCCAGGGAGTCAGCCGATGAGCGGAGGGCCTCGTCTTGTAGGCCTAAGTCCCGTCCTAGAGACACTCGATCCGCCCAGCGGAAGTAGTCGTCGCCTAGGATGGGCAGCTTCGACAGGTCTCCCCATCGAGATGATAGACGGAGACGAGCACCTCCGTCGAACTATTTCACGGAAAATCCTGTTTCGTCGTCAATACCTGAGAGGGCAGGAGACAGTCCTCCTAGAAGGGCCTCCAAGAGCCTCGCCAGGGAGTCTGCCGATGAGCGGGGGGCCTCGTCTTGTAGGCCTAAGTCCCGTCCTAGAGCCACTCAAGCCGCCCAGCGGAGGGAGTCGTCGCCTAGGATGGGTAGCCTCGACAGGTCTCCCCATCAAGATGATAGACGGGGACGAGCACCTCCGTCGAACTATTTCACGGAAGAGCCCGTCCCGTCGACAACGGCCTCGAGGAAGAAGGAAACGTCGGACGTCGAGGATAGAAGGAGCCGAGGGTCCCGTCAATACGAAGGTGCCCGTGACCATGCCTCTCCCCAACGCAGGACGGAGGAAGTGGATGGCGAGACGACGTCTGGGACGGAGGACTCCGCGTATAGGAGGGTACTCTCATTGATTAGAGGATACAATAGCCTGGTGGAACCCGTCCCACAGGAGGAGGAGGCGGCGTGGACTTCGGGCTTGAACAAGTTCCTAGACGCCCCCGCCCAGAAGAAGTCCTCTCTATCCCTCCCTAAGGCCAGGAACGTGGGAATAGGGAGAACCCACATAGACAGGGTTATAGCCCGTAATAGCGATTCCAGCAGAGGCTATAGCGCGGCGAAACTCCTGCAGGGACTTAAGTCCCAAACTAAATACTACACATTGGAAGGTAGACCAAACGGGGCATGCAAGACAGAGGAAACCCTGGACATCCTTTGCCAGGGCTTCTCAGAGGGCGACTTCAGCGTCCACCTTCTTCTCCCAGTCCGAGTCCGTGATGATGGAGGAGATGTCTAAGGACTTAGTTAATGTGGCATCGTGGTTGGATTGGTGGGCTACCACCTTAGTGGGCACCCAGATCCCAATAGACTCTATGGAGCCGGCCAAACGTGAGGCTCTGAACGAGTTGTGGGGGTCAGGTACCCGCGCCCTAAAGTTCCTAACTTTTCAGTCCTTAGCTCTCTCCGCGAACTGGGTACTGCAGAGAAGAGACGCCCTGGTCAAGAACCTGCCTATGAAAATCCCCGACAGGGAGGCGAAAGCCTTAAAGAATAGCTCCGTGTGGGGAGAGCATCTTATTCCCACGAAGAAGGCGGAGGAGGTTGCAGATAAGTTGGCCAAGAAGAGGAGAGAACACCCCGTTCTTGAGCCACAGGCTGCGTGACGCCCTGTCTTCAGGAGACCTGTGACGGAAGCTTCCACGACTGCGTGTTCCGTCCCGACACAAGGAAGGCGAGAACCTTCGTCTGGACAATGGCCTCACTCAACAAATCCCCCCCCCCCCCCCCCGTAGGGGACCTTCTTCGACGCCCCCAACTTACAGGAGTGCATACTCCTCCTCCTGGAGAGGCCGAGCAGGCCGAATCTCACGTAGGAGATAAAGTGGGAGGACCCCCTCCCCTGCCCAAGCCTCAGGTATGGGGATGCCTCAGTCTCTCATGGCAAGCATGGAAGTTCCACGGAGCAGATCCGTGGACAGTAACAGTAGTGAAGGAGGGCTACAGGATTCCCTTTTTGGAAGATCCACCTCCGCTGATTCATGCGAGTCGGGCGGACTGGTTAGTTCCCAAGGACCCGGCGAAAAAAGCAGCGCTGGACGTGGAAGTCGTGACGATGTTGCAGAAAGGAGCCTTGAAAACAGTAAAGTTACCAGGTCCAGGGTTCTACAGCTGCCTGTTCCTGGTGCAAAAAGAGACAGGACGGTGGAGGCCAGTGATAGACCTGTCAGATCTCAACAAATTTATGTGCAAGATCACGTTCAAAATGGACACCCCAAGAACGGTCATGGCGTCGTTGAGGGAGGGAGACTTTATGATTTCTTTAGACCTCAAGGACGCCTATTTCCAGGTCCCTATTCACCCAACAAGCAGGAAGTTTCTCCGGGTGAAGTGGGGTGCCCAGGTTTTACAATTCAAGGCCCTGTGCTTCAGTCTTTCCACAGCTCCCCAGGTATTCTCACGAGGGTGTTTACGACAGTCTCCGTATGGGCCCACGTACGGGGCATTCGACTCATCAGATACTTGGACGACTGGCTACTCCTTTTGTCCTCAAAGGAAGACTTGAAACAGCAGGGCGAAGATCTCCTGCAATTGTGCAAAAACCTGGGCATCACAGTCAACTTGGAGAAATATCAGTTGACCCCAACCAACAGGATGACTTACCTGGGAATAGTCCTGGATTCGTTACAGGTCAAGGCCTTCCCATCTGTAGACAGGCTGAACAACCTGGACCGAGTTCTCCGTCCCTTCGTTCTAGGACATCCCAGAAGAGCGAAGGATTAGCAGAGGTTGGTAGGACATCTGGTGTCCTTAGAGAAGCTAGTTCCTCACGGGAGACAGAACCTGAGGAGGGTCCAATGGAACTTAAAGGAACATTGGAACCAGAAAAGTTCCCTGGACATAGTGGTGCCTGTCCTACAAGAGGCCAGACAAGCCTTAGAGTGGTGGCAGGATCGGTCACACACCCTAAAAGGGATGCCACTGTCTGCCCAACCTCCAGAAATCCTTCTGTTTACGGACGCATCGAAGGAAGGGTTGGGAGCGCATCTCCGGGAAAAGACAGCGAAGGGGACTTGGACAGAAAGGGAGAAGTTCCTACACATCAATGTCCTGGAGATGAGAGCAGTCCAGGAAGCATGCAGACACTTCGAGGAAGACTTGAAAGGGAATTCTGTGGCCCTGATGTCAGACAATGCAACCGTGGTAGCATACGTAAAGGAGGAGGGGGGACTGAGATCAAAAGAGCTGTGCGAACTGGCCCTTCAGATCCTGAAATGGGCGGAGAAGGAGGAAATCAACCTGACAGCAAGGTTCATTCCGGGGAAGAAGAATGTCCTAGCAGACGGCCTCAGCAGGTCGGGACAAGTAGTAGCGACGGAGTGGTCCCTGCACCCGCAAGTGGCAAGCTACATCATTCAGATGTGGGGGTCCCCGGTAATGGATCTGTTTGCAACAAGGTTGAACGCACAACTCCTCGTATTCTGTTCTCCTGTCCCAGACCCGAAGGCAGCAATGGAAGACGCCCTTCAACACAGATGGGACGGCCTAGACGTGTACGCTTTTCCCCCCTTCTCCCTAATAAGACAAGTCCTCAACAGGGTGAGGGCAGCAACCAACCTAAAGATGACTTTGGTAGCGCCTTGGTGGCCGGAGAGAGAGTGGTTCGCAGACCTAAGGAGTCTCGCCACTCTCCCGCCCTGGCCTCTTCCCGACAAACCAGACCTATTGAGACAACCACATTTTCAGAGGTTTCACGGAAACCCACAAGCCCTTCGTCTTCACGCCTGGAGGTTGTCCAGCACCTCCTGAAGAGACAAGGGTACTCCAGCAAGACAGCTAGGAGGATGTCCCTTTACCTGAGAAAATCGTCCACGGCCGTCTACCAATCCAAGTGGACGTTGTTCGTTAAGTGGTGCAAGGACAAGAAGATAAAGCCCTTAGAAGCATCCGTGCCCATTATAGCGGATTTCATGGTCCATCTCAGGGATAAGTTGGCCATGTCAGTCCCAGCGATTAAGGGAGTTCGGGCAGCATTGGGTCAAGTTTTTCTCCTGAAAGGCATAGATCTGGGCTCCTCCAGACATATTTCTATGCTCATCAAGGCTTTCGAGCAATCATGCCCCCCTTCTGCCCCTAGAATCCCGAGTTGGGACCTGGCGAGGGCTCTGGTTATGCTCCGGAAACCACCATTCGAACCTTTAAAAGACATTGTAGACAAGAATCTCACGTTCAAGGGAGTCTTCTTGTTAGCGTTAGCCTCAGCTAAGAGGGTGCGCGAGCTACATGGATTGTCGTATGACGTGGAGCACTCTAGAGGATGGAAGGAGATAACCTTTAAGTTTGTCCCCTCCTTCGTCACCAAGACTCAGAACCCATCGGTTTGGGATCCGAGGTTTGAGAGCTTTACTATCCCAGCAATCCCAAATGAAGGAATCCAGGAAGACTTAAAATTGTGCCCCGTCAGGGTGATTAGGAAGTATCTTAAAAGAACGGCTAACCTCTGCCCGTCTATTAAGAACCTCTTCGTTTCCTGGGGTAAAACGAAAAAGAATATCTCAAAGAATACAGTTTCGTTTTGGCTCAGGCAAGTAATTATGCAAGCCTACTCAAAGGAGGGAAACCCAAGGCTCACGATGTCAGAGGCATGAGCACCTCTCTAGCCTTAGAGAACATGTCGGTAGCTCAGGTTCTTCGAGCAGGAACTTGGTCCAACCACTCGACCTTTACCGCTCATTACCTCAAGGAATGTACGTGGAAATCCCTGGATGGGTTTTCGATCGGGCGTGTCATCTCAGCCCTTCATCCGGTTTGACGGCTCAATCGCGAACCATAAATGATCTAGACACAAGTGGCTTATTTTTCGTTTTCGCCTTATTCCCACTTTTCTCGTACTATCAGTCGTCCTTAGGACTATTGCTCATTACACAAGTCTCAAGATTTGCCAATATACATCAAGCACAACAAGGAATATTCGGAAGGGTAATTGTTATATCACACTTAATGAGTCCCTTGTGTAGTTTATCCTACTGTCCATCGGGGTCTAGGTGTAGGGGGCACTCCCACCTCCTAAAGTGTAAGTCTCCTAAGAAAGTGTTTCGAGGTAAGTCTCTGTGTCGGAACAAATCACAAATTTTTAGTAATTTGTATTTTTCCTAACATACTTACCGAGAAACACTTTCGAGTTATGGCCCCCCCATCCGTCGCCCAGTGCCTCACTGATCTTGAGTATTGTTCCTTACTTAAAACTTACTGATGGGATAAGGCTAAACAATACGCGACATACTCCGGGCATTGCCCTCGGGTCACGTTCTCTCCCGCAAGCAGGTCACTATAGAGAATGGGAGTAGGGTAAACTACACAAAACTCTGGTCGTTTGAGAGGAGATACCAGTAACTCCTAAGAAAGTGTTTCTCGGTAAGTATGTTAGGAAAAATACAAATTACTAAAAATTTGTGATTTTTAACAAGGTATTGTTAAATTTATAAATGCCTTTTAAATTGCACACAGTTAACTTGATCCTGGAACCTTTGAGAAAATATGAACATCGGCCATTTAGACAATAAAAGGACAAGCAATGTTGATTACAAATGGTTACCTATTCAGTACTTTTCTGTCAGGGATACAGTTTATTGTTTATTGCAAAATATATTTGAATTTTGGCAAAGTTAAAACTTAAGGGGTCATTGCAGGTTGACTTCAAACAAGGGGCACAGCAATGCTAGTAGTGTATTAAGAAATTTAGTATACCATTTCTTGCTGTATTATAATCTACTGTCCCGTCTCTAACAATTTCTCTTTCTGTTTACATTGGGGAAAGTCCTGTTTTGTGTAAAGAAGAAAAAGTGATTGTGAAATCAGGTCAAGTGGCTTGGGTAAAAAAAAAGTTACTTGGAGGAACAGAATAAATGACATTTCAATATTGTAAATTGTGGTGGTTACCTATAACCCAGTTTTTACACACTCCTCTATTGTATCAATTTGAGCAATGAGGTTGGATGCTAGGATGTTCCATGCCTTAGATTTTGTAAATTTTCTACTTTGACATTTTTTTGCAACTTTTTATCCATCAACAGTGTCTTCATGCCAGGGAAATATCAACAAAAGCAATTTCTATAATGAGGCAAATGCAGGAGAAGTACCTATCAAAAAGGAGAGATTTCCTAGTTATTAGAAGATTTTTAATGAATATTTGTATTACAAGATTTTAAATGAATATTTGTAATACAAGATTTTAAATGAATATTTGATAGAATACTAAGAAAAATAATCAAATGGTCATTATCACTGCATAGCCATAAGAGTTCACAATCAGTCATTCTAGAGTAAAGGCAGTGGCAGGTGTTTTAAAAAAAAGTTTTAGACAAAATTTGGTTTTATTTTTTTCTTAGTAATGAGGGAAGCTACTTTAAGCAGATGACATTATTAACACTGGGCTGTAAGACAAAAAGCAAGCAAGGACACTCTAAAGAAGTAGCTGTTGTAGCATGAATGAGATGAGAATAAAGACTTATGGTGTGTGTTTAAAACTTTTGTTACTTCATTCAGCATAAACTAGGGCACAGGCAAGGAAGAGTTGAAAATTAAAAAAACCTGCTACTTGAGCACATTATGATTCTGGACTGAAATATTCTAAGAAGATTGTATCATGAATTAGGGATTGGTAGATAGATGGGGTTTCCCAAACCAGAAAAACTGACTGGTAACTCAAAAATCCAGATGGCTCAGACACGTGAGGGAAAGTTTTGTGGAACAGTTGGTTGAAAGAGTAATAAATATGGAAGTAAAAAGACGAAGACCTGTAAGAAGGTTCTGGAGATCATAAGCTTAAAAAGAATTCAAATAAAGAATAAGACAAAATGAGTGGAGAAAACTCATAAATTTAAAGGCTGATGTAAAAGTATTTATAGAAAAGATGGTGATAACTAATTCTTAGATTAAATTCTGAAGAATCTTGATGACTTTTTCACATTTGTTAATTACTGTTCTGTTGCAGAGAGTTATTCTAACATATGGTTCTCTCTACAGGCCTTGAAAAACTCCTGTCATGTCAACAACCTCATTGATTCTTTAACTAGAAACGGTTTATGAACGTGGGTCTTCACAAAATGGCAGACCTGACTATAATCCACGAACAAAGGAATCCTGCAGATGTCTGGTTAAAGGGCATTTTGACTTCAAGAGGTGGAGACGACTTCAATCCTGAGGAAGTTAAAAATCATCTTGACAGCTTCGCTTTTGAAGATGACCTTGCTGAAAAGGACCTCCCAAATGCTATGGAATTTGTAAGTGTCGAGTGTAACATGCTCTTTGATTCGGATTTTAACATCAATAACGATACCAGATTGGGAGAGAGAAGTGTTCGTAAAAAAAAACATAAAAGCAAAAAAAATAGATATGGTAAGTCGTCCAAGAAAAATGCAGTGTTTCCGCTTCTGTATCCTCTTCCGTTGATATCAGAACTCTTTCGGTACAGAAATGTTGATGTGTACAAAAGGTCAAATAAAGATGGACCTTTTATCAAAATTTTCCCTTCAGAGTCCATAAACGAAAAAGGTAATTGTGATCTCGAGGAGACAACAATCATTGACGATTGTGAGGAAAGCGTTAATGTTAAAAGGGTAAAGGACATGGAATGTGATATTTGTGGAAGACAGCTCCTGCCCCAAGATTTAGAGGCACACTTGCAGCAAGAACATATGGAAGGTATCTTTTTTAAATGCGAAGTCTGCAAGAAGAAATTCACGGAAAAGAAGTACCTGATTGCCCATCGAATATTGCACGTAAATGTGGTCGGAAGACCTTACCCTTGTTCGCTATGCCACGAGAGGTTTACTAACAAAACGGCTCTGAAGAACCACTCCCAGAGTCATCATACCTTTAACAAGGATGTGCATAGTGAATTTTCTAATCTAGCTTTGCAGACATATGATAAGGAACAGACTGCAGGCAATAAAAAAGAATTCCAGTGTCAGCATTGTGAGAAGTCCTTCACTTATAAAGTACAGTGCACCAGTCACGAAAAGCTCCACTCAGGCAATATTATCGTGAAATGTGATGATTGTGACGATACTTTTAATGTAAAACAGATGGTTAATCATCAGCGTAAGCACTCCAAGGGTAAACCATACCAGTGTGACAAGTGTGGAGCAGCGTTTCGAGCTCGTTCATCTTTGTGGTCACATAAAAAGTCGCACTTTGGACATAAGCCTCGGGAATGCCCTGACTGTGGATCCATGTTCTGGAAAAGTTCGGCACTGAAAAAGCACAAGAAAACTCATCATGAATAAGCACTGTAGATTAGTTAGCACTGCCTCATGAGTTACTTGTAGGTAGACTGTACAAAGAAAACGTTATGGTGTATATGCAATATACTGTACTTAGAGACTAGAGATGCAGATAGAGACTTCTCAATAAATGTGGCATTTTTTGGTTAAAGAGTAGGATTTGTTCCTATGGGTAATACAAACCTTTCACCATTAATATACGTATAACTTTAGTGAAGCTGGAACAACGGTTAAGCTTTTTAATGAGGTAAACACAGCTGGCTGTCTGGTGGGTGGTAGGCACGACCCACTCAAAAGGCAGCACTGCCTCCATTTTTACTTCAGCCACAGCAGTGTACTGACATACTGTCCTCTTATCCTACTTTTGCCTAATTTATGCATTTTGCTTTCTCTTTCCTGATTGTCTGTATGTTTACTTGTTCCCAGATGATGTTGGCTCCATAGGCAGACGTGGCTTTGCCCTGCCAAGCGCAGTCAAGGATGTGGTTGATACACGAGTAAAACTGACGTGGACCCTCATCATCTTTGTAGCTTCTGCAGGAGGTATGATTGCTTGCAGGCATCTCCCTGTCCCAAGTGTAGAGAGTGGCCTCCTGTGCAGTGGGCAAGGATCCCGAAGAAAAATAAAGAAAGTCGGGGATTCATCGTCAGCAAATTTGGCAAGTCCCAAGCTGATGCCACAGAAACTCTCGACCCTCTTCATTCCTATGGAAAACCTGCTGTGCTCTCCTCTTCTTCCTCCGAGGCCAGTCTGGCAGAGGTAAGAAGAGGAAGGGAGTTATCCCCTTCACCTTAGCAAGTTCTTTGAGGGAAACAGTAGTATTTCCTTTGACAGTTATATTCTCTCCTCTAGCAAAGATAATACTTCCCTGCCTCTATCGCAAACCACTCATTCCATTGTGACTGCTGTAAACAACTCCCGCAAGGATCGGGACCTTGCTTTGCTGTAACCTGCTCCGGGGATTGATGTAGAAACTCCTTTAGGTTCTAGCAGTTTTCTTTAACTGGTGTTACATCTGCCGCTGTGTCACGTGACCTTATGGTAGTAGCGGCTTGAGACAAAAATATGGGAAACGAGGATAATGACGGATTTTACTCTTTCTTTTCAAACAGATCGTATATTTAAACAAAAAGTAATTCAAAAGATTATTGAGCACATAACTAAATCAGTTACGGTAGCGCGGAATTTCACTGAAAATGTTAAAGTCACAATTTACCAAGTTGAATTCAAAATGAAAATCTTCTAAAGTGCTCTTTATTAATACCTTAAAGTTACAAAGTTCTAGGGTCTTGTAGCGGAAAGCGACACATCATGGTTTTAGAAAGTTACTGAATAATGTACATTATGAAAATGAGTTGATATCAATAAGACCAGCATCGGCCTCTAGCGGCGGGACGGTACTAGCGATCTCCAAGACATCTGGGCCATGCTTCCTCCTTATGTTTGGCACGAACCTGGTTGGGTACCATAGGCATACACTTAGGTTAAGGGAGTGGTGGCTGTCCCAAATTCCAACGGTTCTTTGTTGGTGCGGTCGCGCTGCATCCTCTCCATCTCCAGCCCTGTGCGAAAAAGATTTGACTCGGCAATATGACAGATCAGCAAAAAATGAGTGCCAAGCGCTAAGCAGATTGAGCCATTCAGAGCATCGAGGTCATAAAGCAACAGTTTTTTGTCTGTATTTGTATTTTTTATTTGTTTTCTTTAGTTAATCTAACTTTACTTCTTATCCTGTGACAGCTGTTCAACCTGCAGAGGAGAACATGTGGGGGACATTGTGTCCTTGACTGCTGCTAACTAGGAGTTTCTTTTGCCTACAGCTGAGAGTGCACCTACAGCAAAGAAATCCTAAACTTCAGTGATGGAGAAGCACTTGCACTCATTTTCACCCACCTTTTCACTTGTTCCTGCTCCTTCTTCCTTGCCTGCCTACCCTTCAGAGGAGCTGCCTGCCTTAACTTTAAAAGGCAAGAGAGAAAAAAGCAGCTCAACCTCAGAACAACAATATCCAACTTTTTCCTTTACAGAGAATCGACCTGGTACTGTATCCGATCCAGTTAGAGGATATTCCAAAGGGAAGGACAAAGTCTCTATAATTCTAGTTGAGTTACTCCGTCTTGTGAGAGGTAAGAAGTCTCAGTGCAGGGAAGTCGCGTTTACCCCAAATTTGGACTTGCTGCGGCGGAGACTGAAAACCCTGAGATAGAATACACCTTTTCAAGGTCTTGTCCTTTATTGGGGAGTTAAGCGACCATGGAGAGGCTTCCACAGAACCTATCAGAGGCAGGATATTGACTGATCAACTCCCCTGAAGGGTCAAGGCCTGCCCTTGAGTTTTCATGGTCGGTTCTTACACGGAATGCCTTGGTCAGGATAAACTTAACAGGGCTTCGGGCCTAAGAATTCAACAGGTTTTGTAGCTACTCCACTTTTGCAGTAAATATATGCACCAGAAGAAGTAGTGCCATTGACTTTCCCAATAGAGCCAGCAACAGTAGTGCTGACGACAGGCACCATTGCGGACAACTCAAGTATGATGGTACCTCAATCTTGGTCTCTGAGACTACAGCCATGGAAGCTGCAGCTATGTCCAGCCTGCAAGCTACAAGCTTGATCAATCACTGGTTGAGAGCAGTAACGTATTTTGTTTTGTCTCAGGAGACAAAGAAGTACACTGACTTTGTTCTTTTGGGAGTAAAGGCAGTAATCTACCTAGCACATCAGTCGGAGAACCAGTCGGAAAACTAGGTCCTAAAGAGTGGAGATATGGTCGCAGGCTTGTTTTCCCATCAGGTAGGACAGGATGGATATAGATATCTCCCTCTACAACACAGCTGTCCAACGATGCTCTTCTCACAGAAGGACGTCAAGTTCACTGTTGACAAGTGGAGGAAGGGGAATCATGACTGATCCTTAGAGCAGTGACCTTCAAGGAACACATCCCCACCAAATCAACTGCTGTGGCACTTCTTTATCTGAACCCAGCAAGTCCGGGCTGAAGAAACTGATGGCAAAGTCAAGGTCACAATCTGTGGCTCCAGAAAGTGTGGGTGCCATGTTTCTCCCGTCACTCCCAACCCGGTCGCACCAAGTAGGGAGATAGAGGTAGGAGGGAAGGAAGGGTCATTAAAATTTGTGATCTCCTCAAGCTGCCATGAATTGTGGGAGGCCTGTTAAGTCATTTGACAACGAATTGGGTATGGGCAATTGTACAGGATGGATACTGCCTACCTTTCACCAACCATTGTCTTCCTCTCACTTGCTCTCCTATGACATTCCTGATGTTTTCTCTGGAATTGCCAAAAGCTCTAGTCCTTGTATCAGATGTGGAAGCAGTGATTGAGAAGTACGCTTTAGAAGTCATCTAAGATGGGTCTCATGGTTTTTACTAGTCGACTGTTCCTGTTGGAGAAGTCTCGCTACTGTGATCAAATTTTTTCAACAAACTCAGTTCAAGATCAAGACAAGCAAACACAGTTTGTGCAGCCATCAGGAAGGACGACTTCATACTTTCTATTAATTTCAAGGACATGTATTTCCTAATAACAATCCATCAGTCAGTCAGAAAATACCACCACTTAATCTGCAAGGAATTCATGTACCAGTTCAAGGTCCTGTGCTTCAAAATTTTTGCCCCTCCCCAAGTGTTCTCTTGAGTGTTCATGCCAGTCTCAGCTTGGGCCCTCTCTAAAGGGATTTTCTACCTGTAATATCTTGATAATTATTTGATCCTGTTGTCCTCGAGGAGACAGTGCTCCAGGATCGAAACAAACTTCTTGCTTTTTGTCATGATCTAGGGATGGTGTTCAATTGGCAGAAGTTCAGTCACGCGCCTGAGAAAGGGACTTAGTATCTAGGAACGTCGATTGACGGGGAGACAGTGAAAGGCTTTCCATTGGGCAATCTCATCAACAGAATCAGAGAGGTAGTGTAACTATTCCTGATTGTTCAACAACTTCAAAATCAGCAGTGGCAATGCCTTTTGGGACACCCTTGTCACTGGTGAAGCTCGTACCTCAACCAAAGATCGCTTCAACGGTATCTGAAGTGACATAGGTCTGCAGTCACCAATTCCCCACACCTAGTGCCAGTGGAAAAAGAAGTGAAAGACAACATACGGTGGTGGCTAGACGTCAAGAACCTTGCCTGTGGAGTCCCACGCAACTCTTCCCTCTGTAGATGCTGCTCTTCAAAGGTGCATCCTAAAGAGGGATGGGGCAGAGTGCACATCTGAGGAGCCAGAGTTCCTCGGGTATTGTCTGAAGACGAACGAATCCTGTACACGTTTACATCAATTTGTTGTAAGTGCAAGCAGGGCTCTTAGCACTGTAGACTTTCCAACACAGTTTGATGGGGGCACTCGGCCTTATTGATTAGCGACAACAGAACTGTAGTCACCTACGTTGACAGGCAAGGAGAAACCATGCCTCGGTCCCTATGAGAGTCGGCAAAGCAGGCACATACGTGGGCACTCAACAACACACTGGAGCTGTCTGCTAGGTACATTCTAGGTATGAGAAATGTGCTAGCAGATTCACTCAGCTGTCAGGGACAGGTAATAGGTGTGTGATGGGAAGGCTTCTTCTGCTTTGGGTTTCCTCAAAGATCAATTTTTCTGCTATCAGCTGAAAAAGAAATATTCAATGTTCTGTTCTCTTATTCCAGAGCCGACAGTAGCGACATAGGATACCTTTCAACATCCCTTGGGTTATTTAGACATGTACGTCTTTTTTCCTTTCGTCTGATACATTACGTAATCAACAGACTTCAAATATCAGGCCTACTCTTGTGGTTCCTAAATTTTCATAAGGCAAATAGTTTCCAGATATGCTGATGCTCCTTGTTAACGTAATGGTAGAACTACGCGAATGACCCAATCTCCTCTGTCGGCTCCATATGCAGAGGTACCACAATTCAGTGGCTTCCTTGTCACTTCACGGGTGGAGACTATCCAGCATCTCCTTTAGAGCGAAAGGCTTTTCACAAGATACTTAACAGGAGGCATCTGGATATCTGCATATATCCTTTACAGCTGTCTAACAAGGAAAGTGGACTCTCTGTGATTGATGTAATAGACAGAATTTTTCACCGGTCATAGCCTCGCTGCAATTGATTTCTAGTTTCCTTGTTTACTTTCTCTAGGAAAAGCTCTTCACAGTCTTTAGTGAAAAGTCACCGAGCCTGGAGTCAGGTATTCAGACTGATGGACTATGGACCCTTCCTGTGAGAGTTGTCCATGCTTATCATAAGAAGTTTCGAGCAGTTTTGACCTCACAGAGAACTAAAATCCCTAGCTTGGCATATTATGAGAGTTCTTGGCTCTTTTAAGCTTTGGCTGTTTGAATCTTTAATGAGAGCATCAGATATGGATCTGACACATAACTCTCTCTTCCTTCTAGCCGTAGTCTTGACAAAAAGAGCTGGCAAAATACATGGCATTTTTTATGCCATCTGTCATTTTGAGGGATGGCAGAAGGTCTTGGTAACCTCCGTTCCAGAATCTGTGGTGAAGACCCAAAACCCTGCTGTTCACGACCCCAGGTTCGAGCCCTTTTCCGTTACCTCTCTCCAAGGCATGACATGCTTCTCTAGCCTGTGTTGCTCCTCAGCACTGGTAGGGTGAAAAAGCTGATCTCCAAGAATACACTTTAGCTTTATGATGCTGACAAGCATGTGTATGCCACTTTAAGTTCTCCAGGAGAACCTATAAGCGGACCATTAAAAGCGCTAGCTCATGGTTTCAGCTCCATCCTAGCCTTCAAGAATAATCTCTCCATGGTGCAAGTGCTGAACGCATGAATCTGGAATCGCCAGACAACTTTCACCGCCCATTACGTACAGGAGTATGCCCACAAGATCCTGGATACCTTTACCCTTGGACCTTGGGTAGCTGTTCACCAGATTTTGCAGCTAGCCTGAAGGCGGGTTTACACGGTCGAACGGTTCATCGAACACGGTTTTACAGACAAGTGTTTGAAATAATGTTCGAACATGGGTTTGGGGTATTTGGTTGTCGAATAGGTTTGTCAAACGGTTCCAAGAAAGTCTGTCCTCGCCTGACTTTTATGGGCGGGACCTCCTTGTCTACAAACCTTATGCATTTGTGGCTGACTCCACTTCTTCAAGCCGTTTGACAAGCAGGTTCGACGAACCGTTCAACCGTGTAAACCCCGCTCAACTCCCTCACGGGACAAGAAGCATCTCGTCTTAGCAATCGCAACTTAAATCCAAGAATGAAAGATAAGAATTTCTGGTCAATTTTCCTTTCTTTCCCTCTCTTTGGGTACAGCAGCTGATCCGTTGTGAAGCTGCACCATACATTCGATGCAGATAATCTACTTAACATAGTACCTTTTCTTTACAATGAGCTTTGTATTGAAATATCTCCCCCCATCCTTTGGTTCTAGGGGAAAGATGGATAGAATGTATGCTCAACCATTTCTCATACATTCGGGCACTTGTATCTTTAGGGACATAGATTCTTAACCGACCATCTACCAGACCGTGGCAAAGACCTATCCTTACACCTACATCATCTTTGTTCTCAGGTATTTAGAAGGTTGACAGGAGTCATGACTTTCATTCCTAGACAGGACCAAAATACATTGACACTTCTGAGGTCAGTAAACCAACCAGTTTGGTTATAAAGATTTCGGGCTGCCAAAGTATGAGTTTCTTATTAAAGGTCAAATGTTTGTACTTTGTTTAGGAACAAATTAAAAAAAAATTCAATTGGTATTGAATACCAATATTGAAATTTTTTTTTTTCTTTTTTTTTTTTTCTTTTTTTTTTTTTTTTTGTGATTCTTTCCCAGCCATACAAACCTGAGACTTTCAAGTTGAACTGCCCACCTCAACCACCCTGCAAGTACTAGGTAGAAGAGCAAAAGAAAGGTAGCACTGTTTTGTTGGGTTGGCGTGGCCCACCCGCCTCCTAACAGCCAGCTGTGTTTAACCCATTAAAAGCTTAACGGTCATACCAGCTTTGCAGAAGTTATGCTTCTGTTATAGGTTGATGCTTTGTATATTTAGGAAAAATACAATTGGATTAGAAAATTAGTGATATGTGATTATTGCAGATTTTAAAAAAAATATTTCATGTCCGAAACTCGCTGTAAAAGATGTAAATATTCATAGACCATTTTAAACATAAAACTTCCTCTTTATTGTAAAGTATTGATCACACATTAAATTTCTTTTTTATGGTAAAATATTGTTCACACTAAAAAAAGAACCGATGGTGACTAAATTAGTCTGCATCAATTTTTAGTTTGAAATTCTGGTGCCGCTGTATTATTGTGTTGCCCCATATTTAACGATCCTCTACTGATATCTTCCTTGTTTATTATGTTTGTAAGAATGACATCATCAACAGTGTGTGATCAAAGCTTCTAATAGTTCTAGGTAATTTACTGATTTTAAAACAAAAAAAAACAATGCTTTTATATTATTTTTGAAATGTGGACTATTGCAGGAATTACATTTCCTGTGATTTTACTCTCATTTCATCTATATAGTTAGATGCCACCATATCTTTGTAAATAATCAAGTCCTGAATTTTTTTATGTCGTTTTATTTTACATATTGGTAATATATCTTAAAGTGAAATGTCAGTTGTATATTTCAGAATTTGTAATCACAAAGTAAAGGTCCCCTTACTTCTAGATATACTATACCGTACAGTAAAAGTTAACAATCGAAGAACAAGTGGTTGTTGAAAGTAGATAGAACTGTGTTGTATAAAGGGCAAGACTTAATGGTGGTACAAAGATATGTCTGGGGATAATGGTGAATGCAATGGGTGTAGCCTAGCCAGGAGTGTCTTGAGACATGTTCCCTCCCAGAAACTATTAAGTAAAAAATTGAGTTTCTGCTTCTATTTGTTTTACTTTTTTTATTTAATTTAATCTGTTATGATTTAGGTGAATCTTAACATGGTAGTCATTATGCTTTAATCATCAGAGCCACCAGTTTACCGACCTTTTACAAAATAATTCTACCCCTCTATCATACTAGTCACATTGGGTTAAGTTTAACGAGAAGTTATAAATCTCAAAATAGATAGAAGAATGAGCTTGTCAGAAATATCTAGGCTATTGGTTTTAGGTAACAGTAGAATGTAGTTTTCAGGGTACGGATTGTTTCCTATAGCCAGAGCCAGTCTAATACTGCTTTGGATAGTGGCAGTCTTCCTAGCTAACCTAACCATCTGCAACTCCTAGGCTAACGTCTTTTGCTATGCTTAGAGTTTATGGATTAATATTATTATTATGATTATTGTTAATAGCTAAGCTACAACCTTAGTTGGAAAAGCAGGATGTTATAAGCCCAAGGGCTCCAACAGGGAAATAGCTCAGTGAGGAAAGGAAATAAGGAAACAGAATAGTGTGCCTGAGTGTACCCTCGAGCAAGAGAACTCTAACCCAAGACCGTGGAAAACCATGGTACAAAGGATGGCATTACCCAAGACTAGACAACAATGGTTTGACATTGGAGTGTACTCTTAGAAGAGGTGTTTACCATAGCTAGAGAGTCTCCTCTACTCTTACCAAGAGGACAGTAGCCACTGAATAATTACAACACAGTAGTTAACCCCCCTGACTGAAGAATGGTTTTTCTGTTATCTTAGTGTTGCCTGGTGTATGATGAAAGAGGAGAATGTGTAAAGAGTAGGCCAGACTATTCGGTGTATGTGTAGGCAAAGGAGCCGTAACAGAGAGGGATCCAATGTAGTACTATTTGGGCTGTCAAAGGACCCAATAACACTAGCGGTATTATCTCAACGGGTGGCTATCTGTAAGGCTTTTAATGGTACACAGCACATTATAGAGTTGAATGATTCTATACATGCCTTGATATATTTTATATCCAGAGCCTTCTATAGTGAAATCCTCGCCTTTCTGGAATCAGTGTTTATTCTGGGATAGACAGTTAGGATGTCAGATCCAAATACTGTATCTCTCCACCTGCTGGATCAAGTGCAGATAAGCAACCTTGTGGATCTTTCTTTGCAATTGGAGTGTTAGTAGAAGTTGGGTCTCCATTCAAAATGAAAGTGAAAATAAGAATAATTCTTGCCTTGCACTCGGTAATACAACTGAGTGATTTGAAAGTTTCCCTGTAATGAAAATGAGAAATAATAAAATAAAATCTTGTATATTGTACTGTAACCATAATCTTGATTACAATGGTACTTAGGTTTACGAGTTTAATTCATATCTGGGAGCTCGCTCGCAAACTAAGGAATTAAAGGAAAGTAATTTGATGCGTTCCACACTTTTATAAATACATATATGCACTAGTTTTTAAAGATTTTTATGCTGAATATGAAACAATTTATGACCTATAACATCAGAAATGAATACAAGTTATTAATTTCCAATGGAATAGAAATGTAGACAAATAAATTCTCACTTTACCTTTGAAGAGAGTCTAGGCTGGCATGAGGAGACATGAGGAGGAGGAAGTAGAATGGGGTTACTGCTTGGAGGAAGAAACTACCTTCATGAGAACTTCTGATTAAATATTGGGAGTTCTCTTTCTTGAACTATGTTTGCTATCACCAACTGAATCACTTGATTTATGCTTTCTGGACACTTTCTCATCTTTTCTATTTAAACTCCAGCATTCAAATTTCACAAGGAACCTATCTAGAGACGACTACTATTGCCTTTTCTTTAAAACAGCAGGAATATGTTGCAAAGCACTGTCTATGAATAGATTTGCACCTCACCCTGCCAAAGCCTTACTTGGGTGATGTGTTTCTACAGAATTTTGCAGTTTCCCACATTTAATTAAACTCTAAGCGAGAGGTTTGCCACTCTCTCCCTTCTCTTCCTTAGGTGAAATCTGCTCCTGCTGCTGCTCCTTGTGCAACTACATCAACTCATCAGTCATCAGCGGCTCTCTTTTGTTCCTCAAGATTGTTGATACCATCCTTGTCCACCTCCATCCCCAGTGTCTTTCCCAAGGACACAAATTCATTGTTATCTGGCTCCAGCATGTGTTTGAAACCCTCAAAATTGTAGTCGGCTATGAATTCAGGCCACACTTTCCTCTAAGCTGAATAGAGGATTCTGTTGGTGACCTCTTCCTAGGCTTTGTCAATCATTTTAAAGCAGTTAACAATGGGAAAATGTTCTGTCCAAAACACTCAGAGGATGAACTTGATCCCTTTGGTGACCTCAAAGAATCACTTGAACATTGCTTTTATCTACAGCTTCTTGAAATTAGAGATCACCTACTGATCCATGGATTAGAATGGTTTTGGCAACAGGAACTAGATCCTAATGAATTTAAACTCCTCCATTAAGTTGTCTTCAATGGCTGGAGGATGGATGGAGGCATTGTTCAAGGGAGCTATTGCCAGGGGTTATGCTCCTCATTCTTTTTGTGTTTCGTACTGGAATATGGTGTTATGTAATTGCTGTGAAGATTGGGATTGCTTTCTGGTACTGTTATGAAGAGGCATGCTCAGATGGTAGCTGACCATTTTAAGAGTTCCAAATGTAAACGTAATTAAGATTTAATTCAGGGAAAATCCATAAAAGACTAAGCTTGTTGATCACAGTGAGGCAGAGAATGATAATGCCTCTCTGCCTATTAACAAGCTTTCAAGATGTAATGGAAATGAGCTTCATAAAATCTTTACTTCCTTACCTTCATATGTTAAATCTAAGAAGACCAGGGAGTGTTTGGGCAAAGGCAGTGACTCTGGCCTAACTTGCCCTATTCTGAACCCTTGACTTATGCCTCAAGAGCTGCCAAGTGATTTTAGTGCACCAGTTACTAAGGGTTCTAATGGTGCATACCACTGACGGAATCAATCGCCTCCACAAGCTTCGCTCTGGAAGTACCTAAGGTCCTTTTATTGTGAAACATTTGTATTTCCATGATCCAGTCATATCTTAATGATCACAAAATTCCGAGATAGAAGACCGAGCTGGTAGACTGGATCCTAATATCCCTTTGCCTGCTAAAGGAGGTGCTTATGATCAACCACTTCAAACTTATATATGTGCAGTATTAATGACAGGAAATATCATATGGTTCCTGCAAAACAGGAAAGATTGTTTTCAGATAAGATTTTTAAAGCTTTAAAGAGATGTAAACAGTTGAATCTTGGTTTGGATGGCAGTAAGCTTGGTCTAATGTAGGCTCGGCCACTAGTGCCATTCAAGTTTTTTCTATTATTATTATCATTACTAGTTAAGCTACAACCCTAGTTGGAAAAGCAAGTTGTTATAAGCCCAAGGGCTCCAACAGGGAAAAATAGCCCAGTGAGGAAAGGAAATAAAATAAACTCCATGACTAGTAATGAACAATTAAAATAGAATTTTTAAATATTTAACTTAGCCGTGAATATATAGCTGCAACTCTGTTGCTCGACAGACAAAAAACTGTACAAAAAAACTCGCCAGCGATCGCTATACAGGTTGCAGGTGTGCCCATCAGCGCCAGCTGTCGGCCAGATACCAAGCTCCATGTAAACAAAGACTCAATTTTCTCTCTGTCGACGTGTCGACAAGACGTACTTTACTCGCTGTTGAAACCTGGAGTTTTTTCCATCATCTTTGGTGAAGTACTATATTCTGGTTTGAGTTTTCGCAGTGCAGGTGTTTTGTCTTCATCTTAAATCTTGAACTCGTTTTGGATAGATTTAATTTTTGGTGACAAAGAGAGTATGGACTTTCTTTGACTTTTAAATGGCCGACCCTTCCCTTAGACGGAAGTGTGTTTAGGCTTTTAGTAATTATCTTATCACGTTATAAATGAATTATAGATTTTCCTCTTCGATTAACTTTCCATTTTATAATAAACATAAAAAATAAATTTTAATGTTTTGTTTATATGCGACCTTTCCTGAGAGTAGGCGGTCCTAACTTGGAAACCGAAGTTAATCAACGTTGAGCCCTTTAAATCGTAAATAGCTTTTAAAGAGCTAAGGATTTAAAACTTTTTAAATGAAATATTTTATGAAAGATTTTCTTTGAATAGTCTTCGTACTGTTTTCAAAGATGAACTAACGTTTAGTTTATTTATACTTCGCAGTTTGCGCTCTATCGTTACGATAGAGAGAGAGAGTATCACGGTTTCACTTTGCAGAAAGAGTAAATCGATTCTGACGTTTTGTTCATTCTTCTTTCAAAGCTTAAATGTTTTAAATTCTATTTTAAAGGAACTTTTTAATTGAAAAACCTCTCAGTTTTTTCCTTTGGTCAAATAACATGTTTTTTTGACGAAATGTAATTGGGCTCTTCTCTTAGGTGCGAAATCAAGAGAGAAAGAGAGAGAGAGATAGAGACGGAGGGAGAGAGAGGAGAGAAAACGTTCCGTTCAAGCGGGTAACGTTGTTCTCGAGTTACTCTCGTCCCTAGTCTCTGTACGGGGAGAAAGGATAAAACGTTTTTAGTTTTTTATTCTCGTCCCCAGGCTATGTGCGGTGAGAGATTGAAAACGTAGTTTTCTGTTTTTTGCTGGTATTAATGAGCTTGCATTATACGACTGATTTCGCAATTACTACCTTTTGATGAGGGTAGAATTGCGTGCTTCAGGTAGAAATCAGTAAAAGTTTCGATTTCAGTGAAATAAGTGCAAAACAGAAAATCGAAGTGATAAAGTGATATTGCGCAAAGTGTTACAGTGTTGCGTCCGAGGGTTCGTCTGTTCGTGCCTGTCGTTCACCTAGTCCGGGACCTCTTGCAAGCTCCCAAACCCAGGGGAGAAGTAATGTCGAACGACTTATGGGTTCGAGAGGCCTTGATCAACGAACAGACGTTTCCCTCTATGGTATCGGGTGTATCTTACCAAGATCTCCCCTACCATAAGGCGAGAGAGACGTTTTTTCTCCTCGTCATCCGAAGGCTTTTCGCATAAGAAACCTGTAACAAGGTTTCGAAGCCCTTAAGCGAAAGTCAGTCCTTTCAGGACAGGTCCAGCGTCCTGGTTGCAACCATTAGGACAGCTCTGACCCTATGCAGTCATCGGAAAACTGCTCGCCGCCTAACAAAAGCGTAACACAGACTCCGAGAGTCTTTTTTGTTGGCAAAGTGGTGCGGTCACAGACGTTACCCTCGTCTCTTACCACAACCATTTCCGTTGATCCTTAATGGGTTGTACGGCAAGACATGCAGAATATGCTTGCCTCCCTTATGGAAGACTATTCTGCCGATTAGTCCGTTGAGTCTAGCCGTTTATCTCATCGATATCCTGGCTTTCAGCCAACCTAACGTTCCTTTGTGCTTCCTGTTAACGTTGGCGTAGCTAAGTCACGTCAGTCAGGTTGTTTAGAACCACACTCGATGCGGTCTCGTGTGGATTTTCAGCCACATTTGGACGTTAGGCCACTTGCTGATGCTCCTGTTGACGTTCAGGACGTTCGCTAACAATCGGAGTTGACTTGTTTTGACGCTGTGCGTCAACCTCCGCATTCTAGAGTTGTTTTGACTGCTCAGTCTAGGCAGTCAAAGCAGTCTCGAGTGGACGCTGTGCGTCCTCACGCACCTGTTGTTGTTAACAGTTCAGTTGTTGACAGTTCACAGACTGTCAAGCAGTTACATGACGTTGCGTCCTGGTCCGCTACTAATGCACCAGTGCGTGTGGACTCTGCTTGTAAAGCATTGCCACCACGGTAGGTCTCTCCCTTGCTTGAGACTCAGCTTTTATCGGACAAGGTTCCTGTAGATGAGGAAGTTGCTGTTCCCCCTCCTACTGATATTCCCTTGAGGACTCTGTCAGAGGGAGAGGAGCCTAAAGCTGCTTAGCCCTCTATGGACTTTAATTAAATCATGATGATTTTTTTAAGGATCTTTGTCCGGATCTTTTTGTAACTGCTGCTCCTCGTTCGCCTAAACGTCAGAGCTTACACTAGGCCTAGCTACTTCAAAGCCGTTGTTTATAAGCTAGGCGACTGGTTTATCACCAGGAGGAGTTTGGGGAATACAGCCTTTGCTTTCCCTTCTTTTAAACTGGCTTATAGAGCGAGAGTCTGATATGACACGAGAGAAGTTCTCGGCTTGGGAGTTCATGCCTCTGCCCAGATAGACCTCAAATCTCGTAGACTCTCCCTGGCGCCTGGCCAGGAGATGCTCCAAGTTTTTTACAGGTCAACTTCACAGCTGTTTTCGAGCCTTTGAAGTTTTGCTGTACAATTATGTCATGCATAAACAAGGCTTTCAGGGATGGAAAGCGGTACCGCCTCAGTTGCTAACCCCGTCTGTTGCCGCACCTGCTCCCGTAGACCCTAAATGGGCTTTGCTGCAAGACATGCAGTCCAAGCTTGCGTCCTTGATAGAGGACTTTAATGCGGAGAAGGTTGCTGCCGAACCTTCTGGCCAACAACCTTCCAACCGGTCGGTTGTGCGTCCTGTTGACGCTGAGGTAACCTTCTCGCGTCTACCAGTTGAGGTGGTTCCTCCACTGATGCGATCCAGTGTGGGTTGCCAGCCGCACGTTGACGTTAAGCGACGCTCGGAGGTGGTTGTTGACGTTCAGGACGTTCAACAACCAGCAGAGGTGACTTGTTTTGACGAGGTGCGTCAACCTCAGCAACCCGGTATGGTGTTGACTGCACAACCCAGACGGTCTAGACAGTCTCGGGTGGACGCTGTGCTTCCTCGCGCACCCATGGTTGTTGACAGTTCACAGACTGTGCAGCAGTTCCATGACGTTGCGTCCGGCTCCGTCACGCATGCACCAGTGCGACCGGACTCAGCGAGCCAGACGTTGCCCACTCCGTTGCCGTTTCCTCATCAGTTTTCGGATGAGGAACTATCTGATGAGGACGTTGCTGAACAACAAGACGATCAGCCCCCAGAATAGATCAAGCCCTGCTATCCATCCAGAAGATGCTGAAGAAGGAACGCTGCTCAGTTAGGCTGTGGATGAGTCTGGTGGGGACGCTGTCATCCCTGGAACAGTTTGTATCACTAGGAAGACTACACCTCCGTCCTCTTCAATACCATCTGGCTTTTCACTGGAAAAAGGACAAGACGCTAGAAGCGGTCTCGATCCCGATTTCCGGAAAGATAAAGTCTTGTCTGACTTGGTGGAAGGACAATATCAACCTAAGAGAGGGTCTTCCCCTGGCTGTTCAGACTCCCCACCACGTTCTCTTCTCGGACGCATCGGACTTGGGCTGGGGCGCGACACTGGACGGTCGGGAATGCTCAGGTCTGTGGAACTCGAGTCAGAGGAGCATGCATATCAACTGCAAGAAGCTGTTGGCAGTTCATCTGGCCTTGAAAAGCTTCGAGTATCTCCTTCGAGGCAAAGTGGTGGAAGTAAACTCGGACAACACCACGGCCTTGGCGTACATCTCCAAACAAGGAGGTACCCACTCACTGACGTTGTACGAGATCGCAAGGGACCTGCTCATCTGGTCAAAAGGTCAAGACATCTCCCTAGTAACGAGGTTCATCCAAGGCAGCTTGAATGTCATAGCAGATTGTCTCAGTCGGAAAGGGCAAGTAATTCCAACAGAATGGACCCTCCACAAGGATGTGTGCAAGAGACTTTGGGCCACTTGGGGCCAACCAACCATAGATCTCTTTGCAACCTCGCTGACCAAGAGGCTTCCAATCTATTGCTCCCCAGTCACGGACCCAGCAGCAATACATATAGATGCCTTCCTCCTAGATTGGTCACATCTGGATCTCTACGCATTCCCACCGTTCAAGATTGTCAACAAGGTACTGCAGAAGTTCGCCTCTCACGAAGGGACAAGGTTGACGTTAGTTGCTCCCCTCTGGCCCGCGAGAGAATGGTTCACCGAGGTACTTCGATGGCTAGTAGACGTTCCCAGAAGTCTTCCTCTAAGGGTGGACCTTCTACGTCAGCCTCACGTAAAGAAGGTACACCAAAGCCTCCTCGCTCTTCGTCTGACTGCCTTCAGACTATCGAAAGACTCTCGAGAGCTAGAGGCTTTTCGAAGGAGGCACCCAGTGCGATTGCTAGAGCAAGGAGAGCGTCTACCATTAGAGTCTACCAGTCGAAGTGGGAAGTCTTCCGAGACTGGTGCAAGTCAGTTTCTGTATCCTCGACCAGTACCTCTGTAGCTCAAATAGCTGATTTTCTCTTATACCTGAGGAAAGGACGATCCCTTTCAGCTCCCACTATCAAGGGCTACAGAAGCATGTTGGCATCAGTCTTCCGGCATAGAGGCTTAGATCTTTCCAACAATAAAGATCTTCAAGACCTCCTTAAGTCTTTTGAGACCACCAAGGAGCGTCGTTTGGCTACCCCTGGATGGAATTTAGACGTGGTGCTAAGATTCCTCATGTCAGACAGGTTTGAGCCGTTACAATCAGCCTCCCTGAAAGATCTCACTCTAAAGACTCTTTTCCTGGTATACTTAGCCTCAGCTAAAAGAGTCAGTGAGATTCATGCCTTCAGCAAGAACATCGGATTTTCGTCAGAAAAAGCCACCTGTTCGCTGCAACTTGGTTTTCTAGCCAAAAATGAGCTGCCTTCTCGGCCTTGGCCTAAATCTTTCGATATTCCCAGCTTATGGGAGATCGTAGGCAATGAACTAGAAAGAGTCTTATGCCCTGTTAGAGCTCTTAAGTTCTATTTAAAGCGTACCAAACCTTTACGAGGCCAATCTGAAGCTTTATGGTGTTCAGTTAAGAAACCATCTTTGCCTATGTCAAAGAATGCTTTATCATACTTTATCAGATTGTTAATACGAGAAGCTCATTCACATCTGAGTGAGGAAGACCAAGCTTTGCTTAAGGTGAAGACGCACGAAGTTAGAGCTGTAGCAACTTCCGTGGCCTTTAAGCAAAATAGATCTCTGCGAAGTATAATGGACGCAACCTATTGGAGAAGCAAGTCAGTGTTCGCGTCTTTTTATCTAAAGGATGTCCAGTCTCTTTACGAGAACTGCTACACACTGGGACCATTCGTAGCAGTGAGTGCAGTAGTGGGTGAGGGCTCAACCACTACAATTCCCTAATTCCATATCCTTTTAATCTGTCTCTTGAAATGTTTTTAATGTTGTTTTTATGGGTTGTCCGGAAGGCTAAGAAGCCTTTCGCATCCTGGTTGATTTGGCGGGTGGTCAAAGTCATTTCTTGAGAGCGCCCAGATTAGGGGTTTGATGAGGTCCTGTTGTATGGGTTGCAGCCCTTGATACTTCAGCTCCTAGGGGTCTATCAGCATCCTAAGAGGATCGCGAGGCTCCGTAAGGAAGACGTACTTATAAGGCAGAATAATCGTACAAGTCGACTTCCTTACCAGGTACCTATTTATTTTGTTTTTGTTATTTTGATAACTTCCAAAATGAAATAAAAACTCTTAGCTCATAAAATATAAACATATTTTACTGGTCTCTACCCACCATCCTGGGTGTGAATCAGCTATATATTCACCGGCTAAGTTAAATATTTAAAAATGATATTTTAATTATAAAATAAATTTTTGAATATACTTACCCGGTGAATATATAAATTAAATGACCCTCCCTTCCTCCCCAATAGAGACGCAGTGGGACGAGGAGAAAATTGAGTCTTTGTTTACCTGGAGCTTGGTATCTGGCCGACAGCTGGCGCTGATGGGCACACCCGCAACCTGTATAGCGATCGCTGGCGAGTTTTTTTTGTACAGTTTTTTTGTCTGTCGAGCAACAGAGTTGCAGCTATATATTCACCGGGTAAATATATTCAAAAATTTATTTTATAATTAAAATATCATATTTTAAGAACAGTAACAATAAAGATTATTCCATGACTTGGTCACAGCTGGAATAAAACTTCTAGAATACTTTGTATTATTGAGCCCCATGATGGAGAAGGCATGAATATTAAAATTAACTGCTTCTTATTATTGCATACAGAATGGTACTGTTCAGGAAGATCTGAATGTAAAGGATAGTCAGAATTATAAAAAATCTTATGCAACATGCATAACAAACTAATTGAACGATAGTGCCAGAGATTAATATCTAGACCAGGAGTAAAAATTTTAATAGACTGTAAGTTCCTATTAAAGAAATTAAGATGAGAACTTATAGTTACATGTTTAGAGGATTTACCAGGCCAGGAAGACAAAAATGATGATGACCCAGAGGGAATCCTCTACTGGGGTGAGGTAGAGTACTTCATTGTTTAGGGAACTTATATTATTATTATTATTATTCCTAGTTGGAAAAGCAGGATGCTATAAGCCCAGGGGCTCCAATAGGGAAAATTCTGATACTGCTTATTCTTCTAAGTTCATCTCACGGTAGTTCTCCAAGATGATTTTTACATCACAGTTTTCCCATATTTTTTGTGAATAGCGTCATAATTTATTAGCTCAAGTGCAAATAGAATCTTCTCATTCAGTTCCTATATACTGTATTGTTAAAACATTTATATCGCTCAAAGACTATCTGCAATTTATGAAACAGGTTAATTGCCTAATCTTGTTATTAAACCAGATCATGATAACTCTTTTGAACCCATTATTGATATGAACCAAAGAAAATCTTTAGATATAGGCTTTCTGAGGTAAATTACTAGAAGAAATGTTTTTCTGTAATAAAGTGAGGAATATTGTTTAGATTCTTTCTTTTGTAATGGCCTATTGAAGTTTGCATGTCTTCAGGATCTTGATTTTATTATGGATTGACTAATTTGTTTAGATGAAACTATTTCAGATGTATCTTCTGAGGCTGAACTTTCCTTTGTGAATTTTGTGGTTAAACATGAAAAACAAAGTTTGTTCCTCAATTGTTGGGACAGTGCCAAGTACAGAGAAGCACTTTGATTTCTTTTCGTATTTTGGGTCTTTTTCTATAAAGTTTGAATTAATAATGTGGTGATGGGAGTAAATTCCAGGACGCAAAGTAATGCTTTGTAGCTGCTTCCTCAAAAATCCATCCTGAAGCTACTACGTGTACATCTCAAAATTACTTTTTTCATAATTTATTTTTCTCATCTAGGGACTTCATTTCATAGCAGTTGTAACCAATCAGTATTCCGGCTGAAATGCCTATAGAACGTCGAGCTTATTGGAGATCACTATGATGGTTTTCCCCATTTTATCAGGTATGGGAAAGCCTGCATCCTGAGCTGTATTCGAAAGGGGCTATTGAATACCTCTTCCCTCCAATCTTTCCTTGTCTAAGGAACTAATACCTTTTCCAAATTATGTAATTAATTCAGCAAAGTCTCAAACTGTATTTTGAAAATGGAGCTGCACGACAAATGTATTGTATTGTCTCTAAACTAAAGTTAATAATTTCAGTAACTGTTACGATTATTTTCAGTTTAAAAATGTGTCGGTCGATCCTTGATAATGAGAAGACATGTGAGAAATGCTGCAGTTCTGTGATTAACACATGATAGTTCAATCACTGGGATCGTAACCAGAATAAGCAGAGAAATGTATGCAAGTGTATCTTCATGGAGACAGTATGCTGTCTATATTTTGGTGAGAAATCTACTTACTTAATTTTTGGGGGTTACTGTACACGTATATTATCTTGTTGTGTAGTTGTCACAATTTTTTCATGGTGAAGAATATTGTAGATCTTATACACATAGAAATTACCATATGGTACAGCATGTGAAGGCAGCTAGTATATAGCTATGCTGTTTCGAGGAATTGATAGTGTAAAGTAAATTTGTCTTCTATTAAAAGTATTTACTATATATTTTATATGGTACTGTAGGTTATGATTTATAGTGTAGAGTGGCTTGAGCATTTATATCCAATTATTTTTTTGCTCATAACCAATTTAAAAATAAGTAGAAAAGACGAGAGCCCCATTCCCCGTAGAGTAGTTAAATCTTTACTATACCACTCAATAAAGCAGATGAGTTCTTGAGAAGTACAGTAGCATACCCCATCGAGTCAAGGCACAGCTGCCCGATAATTAGTTCATGTCCTAGGTATCTCGTACTTAACTCATTGTCTGATGAAGTGCCAAAGACAGTTGGTGTTACTGACCGATGTAGTAACCTCCCTGATTGGTGAACGCCAGACTGGGGTTCGCGTCCCGCTCAAACTTATTAGTTTCTTTGTTCGCTGCAACCTCACCATTCTTGTGAGATAAGGATGGGGAGTTTAGGGGGAGCCTATAGGTCTATCTGCTGAGTCATCAGCAGCCATTGCCTGGCCTTCCTTGGTCCTAGTTCGATGGAAAGGGGGCTTGGGTGCTGATTGTTTGTATATATGGTCAGTCTCTATGGCATTGTCCTGCTCGATAGGGCAGTGTCACCGTCCCTTGCCTCTGCCATTTATGAACGGCCTTTAAACCTTTAGAGGATGAGTTAATGACTTGACCCAACACCAGTATAATTTGCCACATGCACCTCTTTGGAGGTTGCACATCAATGCACCTAATGCTACCCTTGATTCTCTCAAAAGGTAGAGGTAGCATAAGCCACTTGTTGTATGCTTCCATTTGTGAAAATAGAGACTGACAGCATTATACCCTCAATGCCATTCACTTGAGAATGTACCACTCGAAATGGTTTCCTTGCAACGAAAATATCAAAATTGTCACTTTATAATGAACTCTCCATGAGAGATTAGTTCACCAAACGTTTAACTGGCTCCACAAGGCACTAGGAGAGTTGGAAGACCCAAGCCTACATGGCTGAGAACTGTGAAGCGTGATGTGGGAGATGATGAGCGGAGAAGTATTGAAATAGAACCGCAAGAGAGAGACAACTGGTGGAATCTAACCCAGGCCCTTCACGTCCAAAGGCGTAGGAGGAGGTGATGATGATGAAATAATGAGGAGAACTACTGTAGTCATTGATTTATTAAAGGGAACCTTCATTCTCATGATTCCAAGCTTACATAAGTTCATAATTACAGTGGAATAGTCAGGAATGGAAAGTTGGTGTTGAAATGTACGCTTACATCACTTCATTAATTGAAAAAAGGTTAGCGTTACTTCATCCTAAGGCTTCAGATAATCACGTAACGTTATAGATCTATTTATAGGATAGACCTATTTAAAAGCATGTGTGGATTATTACCAGGTTCCTGTGAAGCTTCACTCTCCACTCTGTTCTGTTGAGTTAGATTCTAGTGTCTTAAATCCTAATTAGTCTTGCAATTTGAAAGAAATGTGTAATTTTATGTCTTTAAATCCCTAATTAGTCTTGCAACATGAAAGAAATGTGTAATTTTATTATTATTACTTGCTAAGCCACAACCCTAGTTGGAAAAGCAGGATGCTATAAGCCCAAGGGCTCCAACAGGGAAAATAGCACAGTGAGGAGAGGAAATAAGGAAAAAACTATAAAAGAAGTTTAAGAACAATAATAATATTAAGACAAATCTTTCATATACAAAAACTTCAAAATAACAACGAGAAGAGAAAAAAGATAGAATATTGTGCCCGAGTGTACCCTCAAGCAAGAGGTCTCTAACCTAAGACAGTGGAAGACCATGGTACAGTGGTTTGATTTTGAAGCGTCCTTCTCGTAGAAGAGCTGCTTACCATAGCTGAAGTCTCTTCTACCCTTACCAAGAGGAAAGTAGTCTCTGAACAAATACAGTGCAGTAGTTAACCTCTTGAGAGAAGAAGGATTGTTTGGTAATTTCAGTGTTGTTAAGTGTATGAGGAGAGAGGAGAATGTGTAAAGAATAGGCCAGTGTATTCTGTGTATGTGTCAGAAAAGATGAAATGAGCCGTAACCAGATGGAGGGTTCCAATGCAGTACTGTCTGGCCAGTCAAAGGACCCAATAACTCTCTAGTGATAATATATCAACGGGTGGCTGGTGCCTTGGCCAAACTACTGTCTGTAGATAATATCCTTGAATGGCAGTCTTTGGTTTGTGAATGGAAATGGTTCTCTTGATATTCATTTCATAATAAAGTATTATTAACTTTCCAACTTTAAGAATTTATTTTTTCAAATTACCTGATGAAGATTACTAAAAATTTTAGCCTTGCTAAAAAAAATCTGTAAATATATATAGAAAATAATAGGTATTGGTCTCAATTAATGGAATGTCATTTCTACTACGGTAGTTAAAAGAAAAAAAAAATTAGATGCAGTACATAAAAGTTACAAGATTTTAGAATTTTCTAAAACGTATGTGAGAATTAGAACATTTTAATCCATAGTCTGCTAGGCATGTGAGTTTTGGAGTCAAAATTTGTCAAGATGAAAGAAGTGTAAATTTTGTTTGTGAATGGAAATTTTGCACAGACATTGAGGTCTATAGTATTGGCAAGAGTTGTATCCTATAGAAATAGGTAAGACTGCAGCAGTCGTAACAAATCCAATAGTTTAGTGTCATTAATTATCAAATAAAATAGGTCATCATGTCCATGGTAGGATAATTACGAGCAGTAGATCTGCTAAAGCTCGGTTGGACTAGATTCTTGTCTATAACCTCACCGTCCTTGTGAACTAGGGATGGAGGTCTTGTTGGAGCCTGTAGGTCTACCTGCTAATTATCAGCAGCCATTGCCTGGCCCTCCTTGGTCATAGCTTAATGGAGGGGCTTGGAAAGTGATCATATGTATATGGTCATTATCTAAGGCATTGTCACTGTCTCTTTACCTTTGCCATTCATGAGCGACCTTTTATGAACAGCTTTATTAGACATCTGATTTATACGAGAAGTCGGAAAACCATGTTGTGTAGGTTTAAGGACAGGCATTCTCATTTTGTGTACTGATGCGAATGGAAACCAGCAGCTATTTTCTAGGGATAATTTGTTCCTTTGATATGGAAAATTTTGATGCATGATACCCAGTTGGGTGAAGTGAGACATTTAAAGGTTGAATTGGAATCCAGTATAGTATTTAGATTAACAAAAGATGGTTATTCAGTATATAATTTTTTGAAATCATTATTTATTTATTTTAATTTTGAGGCCCCCCACCCTTTTTTTTTTTTATAAAACTGTGATTGAAAATAGTGATATTATTCTTTGTACGTTGCTTTTCAGTCTATTTTATTGCATTTCTGCTTTCCAGAGCATTTTGTTTCCCAAGCAGCTCTTCAAGAAGGACACTCCAAAATCAAACCATTGTTCTCTAGTTCTCTAGCCTTTGTACCATGGTCTCCCACAATCTTGTGTTAAAGTCCTCTTTCATGAGGGTACACTAAAGGCACACTATTCTATTTTTTCCTTATTTCCTTTCCTCACTAGGCTATTTTCCTTGTTGGAGCCCTTGGGCTTATAGCATCCTGCTTTCCCACTACGGTTGTCGCTTAGCAACTAATAATAATAATTAACTTTGTTGTTTAAGTATTTAGGAACTATGATCTACAATACAGGGTCTTTAGAAATAGAGTTAGTGAAAGATTGAAAGGGGTAAATCAGACAATGGCTGGGTGAAGTAAAATTGGAAATCAAATCGCCTGAAATTACATGTAAAAATCAGACTATATATCAGTTTAGTGAGATCGGTGTTATTCTATGGACATGAGTCGTGGTATGACAATGAAACAATCTCCAGTAGATTTAGTAAATTTGAGAACAAAGCCCTCAGAAGAATATTGGGTGTTAAATGGCAGGACATGGTTAGAAATGAAACTATAAGAGAGTTTACTTGAGTGCCATATGAGGGGTAGATGGAGATGGTTTTGGGCATGCTCTTCGCACTCCCCAAGAGAGATTAGTTCACCAAACATTCAGTTGGGCTCCACGAGGCACTAGAAGAATTGGAAGACCCAGGCCTACATGGCTGAGGACTATGAAGTGCGAAGTAGGATATGAGGAATGGAGAAGTATTGAATTAAAATCTCAAGATAGAGACGACTGGCGAAATCTAACCGAGGCTCCTTTTCTTCAATAGGCGTAGGAGGAGATGATGGTAAACGATGTTTCAACATAACATTCATGTAATAACACAGGAAGACACCTGGTGCATAGGTAAATCTGTTTGATTAATGGATGAATTTCACTTTCATCAACCATGTGTTTTTAACACATTGTATTGACTTTTCCTCTATGTATACATGCTAAATTATATTTAAATCCATAAGTTAAAAAAGAAATGTCGCATTACTTCAAGACCGATTAGGGGAAGCTGTTAAGAGGCGTATCTAGACAATAATTTTTGTTAACAAGTAAATATAGTTTAGAAAACTTTGGGGGATCTAAGGCTTAAGCTATTAGCATATTTTCATTTTTTTTTCTGTCGACTCAATATTCGATATTAAAGATGAAGTAAATCGATAGAAACAAACGTTTCCTTAATAACATTATTAATTCTCATAAGAATAGTTTGATTCCGGTTCCAGGTTCTCGTTGCTCTCTCCACAACACTGTGATTGTGGGCACTCTACTACAAGATGCGTGGTAGTTGCAAAGCGCTGTAATCTGCAAAGAATTCATTATTATTAGTGACCTACACAGACAACACATCTTACATACTTTTACTTCTAACTTTAAGGGCCTTTCTAATATACCGGGCAACATCTTTAGTAGGTGTTTCTAAATTCCCTATTTCTATGTCATTGTTTCTAAATTATCTTAAATTCATTACAGCAAAACAAATGCTCAGTAGTATCCTCTGGCTCCCTACACAACACACAAAGCCTATCCTTATCATTCCTACTTCTATCATTTTTTTCTTTATTCTATCAGCAGCAATAGCATTATCGGTGTCATGATAAAGGCAACCCTCTGTTAATACTACTAATATAAGCCTAATGAAAATAAAAAAATAAAAAAATAGGAAAAGATAAGGCAAAGTATCGGAGAAAAGAAGAACCGTATAAAAATGAAATTCATAGAAGGAAATAGCCTACAGCCTTCATCAGAGAAATGGATTAAAGTAATTCTTATAATGATGGGAAGGTTAAATATGATGAAACTAAAAGCAAATTTTAGGGGGGAAATGCACAGATGATGTATGTGACCTGTGCAAAGAATATCATACAGATAGGAAAGTTGAAAGAACGGGATATAATTGTAGGTATGTTACAAAATCGTAGCAGGGATCTGGTGGTAGCCTACAGTCTACCCAAGTATTGTCATGAATCTGGCTATCTGAGACGAGAATTTTTTAAATAATTTACCACAGTAGGTTGTGAAATTCTTGATGGTATTGTATCGACTGATTTCAAGGTAAAATGGGATAAAAGTAAGCTTTTGTATGATGAACGTTGTTTATGGTTACAGGAAAAAAGCTCAATTATAGCTCATCTAGGAGGACACTCCAAAATCTAACCATTGTTCTCTGGTCTTGGATAGTGCCATAGCCTCTGTACCATGGTCTGCCACTGTCTCGGGGTAGAGTTCTCTTGCTTGAGGGTACACTTGGGCACGCTATTCTATCTTATTTCTCTTCCTCTTTTTTTGTAAGTTTTTTATAGTTTGTATATGAAATAATTATTCCAATGTTACTGTCCTCAAAATATTTTAATTGTTAATTACTATTCTTGTAAGTTCCTTATTTCCTTTCCTCACTGGGCTATTTTCCCTGTTGGAACCTTCGGGCTAATTGCATTCTGCTTTTCCACTAGGGTTGCAGCCTAGCAAGTAATAATAATACTAATGATAATAATATAAACATGGAAGCATCTATTGGGTGGTTAAGTGGCCGCAAACTTATTTCGGTAAGTGGCCAGTTTTTTGTTTGACTTTTTATTAAAGCAGGGCTGCATTTTTAGGATTTTCCATTGATTATTTAGTTTTAATTGACAATTTTAAAATCATAAATTCTAAATTATAAAGAAATCAATGAAACCCGTTATTGAGGCTCTTAAAAATATGATCACCGTAGATTTAAAAACAAATTCTAACCTTATCTCTGAAATACCGTTACTCACTAGCCACGCCTCCAGACCGAAATAATAACAACTGTCAAGTCTTAACATTACTCAAGTTAAGAAAAATAACCCGCAATACTATAATGATAAAAATGGATAATCTCGATTATTAATTAAAATATTTTTCTTTTTTGACGAAGAAATAAACAATGGTTATACGTGGCAATGAATATGGGGCTGTATTTTAAATTGAAGCAAATGTGTTCCTTTTATCATGCAGTGGAGCCATTGTTAAATCACCTATTCAAATCAAAATAGTTTGATGCATATTTTTGTTTCCGGACGAGTTGTGAATCATATAATAATCTTTCAATCAATTAATTTTATAGGTAGTAGGTTGGCCAGGATACCAGCCGCCCGTTGAGATACTACCGCTATGAGTTATGGGGTCCTTCGACTGGCCAGACTACTACATAGGACCCTTCTCTCTGGTTACGGTTCTTTCCCTTTGCCTACACAGACACCGAATAGTCTGGTCTATTCCTTACAGATTCTCCTCCGTCCTCATACACCTGACAACACTGAGATTACCAAACAATTCTTCTTCACCAAAGGGGTTAACTACTGTACCGTAATTGTTCAGTGGCTACTTTCCACTTGGTAAGGGTAGGAGAGACTCTTTAGCTATGGTAAGCAGCTCTTCTAGGAGAAGGACACTCCAAAATCAAACCATTGTTCTTTAGTCTTGGGTAGTGTCATAGCCTCTGTACCATGGTCTTCCACTGTCTCGGGTTAGAGTTCTCTTGATTGAGGGTACACTAGGGCACACTATTCTATCTAATTTCTCTTCCTCTTGTTTTGTTAAAGTTTTTATGGTTTATATAGGAAATATTTATTTCAATGTTGTTACTATTCTTAAGATATTTTATTTTTCCTTATTTCCTTTCCTCACTGGGCTATTTTCCCTGTTGGGGTCCCAGGGCTTATAGCATTCTGCTTTTCCAACTATGGTTGTAGCTTAGCATTTAATAATAATAATGAAATTCATAATCTAGTTTCAAGTTTATTAAAGTAGGTTTCTACTTCAAAACAATGTACTTATCCCCAAAAAGAGAAGCTGTTCTGTAACATACGATATCCTCCCATGTAGCATGAGATCTAAAACTCCACTTGAAAGGAAGTAGTATTTTATAGTAATTGTTATTCTCAACGTTGATTTAATAATCGTAGATTCTCTAGGTCACCAAAATCAAGTAGCCCTTGATTGTGGCCTGATTGGTAACGTCTCTGCTTGGTGTTTGCCAGTCGGGGGTTCGAGTCCCGCTCAGTCTCGTTAGCGCCTTTAGTGTCTGCAACCTTACCATCCTTGTGAGCTAAGGTTGGGGGGTTTGGGGGAGCCTATAGGTCTATCTGTTGAGTCATCAGCAGCCATTTGCCTGGCCCTTCCTGGTCCTAGCTTGGGTGGAGAGGAGGCTTGGGCGCTGATCATATAAAATGTGGTCAGTCTCTAGGGCATTATCCTACTTGCTAGGGCAATGTCACTGTCCCTTGCCTTTGCCATTCATGAGCGACCTTTAAACATTTAAGTGTCGTATCTAGAAATTTTGAACAAGCCAAGATACTTTCGTCTGAAATATTAATCTAAGAAAAAAATAAGATTTCCTATTTATGAAAAATACATTTATAGACTGCAGAATATTTAATTGTCAAGTCATTCAAAATTGTATGGAATTTTTATTGGTTTACGTAAAAATTGGGATGATGATTTGTCAAAAAAAAAAAAAAAAAAAAAGTAATTTAATCTGGTTTTGATTGAAATTGTCATTAATACAATAGAAAACGTAGTGACAATTGATACTTCATTATGATGAATTGATTGTTCCTCTCTCTCTCTCTCTCTCTCTCTCTCTCTCTCTCTCTCTCTCTCTCTCTCTCTCTCTCTCTCTCTCTTAACGAGTTCAAGAATAATTTAGACAAGATCATACGAACTCTCCAAATGCTTGAACTAAATCACTATACCAAAGAGCAAATGGAGACATCTAAAAATCTCTCTCTCTCTCTCTCTCTCTCTCTCTCTCTCTCTCTCTCTCTCTCCTCTCTCTCTCTCTCTCTCATAATACAATAACATCTTTTTATATTCTAAAGGACATCAGATTTTCTAATCGCCAGTTGTTCTTAAAGTATCCTGTATAGATTAAAGTTACCAAAAAAAATCAGTAATGAAATAATATTAAAAATGTAACAAATATAATAGACTATTATCGCGACCCGTCAAAAATCATTACTTAATATTTAGAGAGATATGTACACATACACAGTACACCTTACCCGACAGACGAGGAGAGACCGCCTAGTGCTTCTTTGACAACTCTACACGGGGAAGAAGCTTTTCCCCTTTTTAAACCCCCAAAACTAAAGGGGGGGGGCCTCATTCGACCGACAAATGACTCACAGGAAACAAACAGTCATCAAAAAATGTCTTGGCTTAGCCGTCGGTCAGACCAAGGTCTATAGACTTGGCGTCAGACCCTCGTGGTCAACTCATCACGTCTGGTTTTTCCTCTTCCATTCGAGATATGACCTGCCAAAATCCTGCATTTTAGGACACACACGATCTTGTGGTGACCTGTTGGTAGTGTCCTTGTGTC